>NW_004443979.1:11783599-11801302 GCF_000243295.1 Trichechus manatus latirostris
TTTTTTTTTTTTCATTTCTTTTGTTTTTGTAAGTTTTGTTTTACTGAGACTTTATGTTTTTCTTCTTTATTTTGGTGAGTAGGTTTGTAAACTTTCTTTGTGGTTAGCTTGAAATCTACCCTTACCTTCCTAGGTTTGAACCAGTCTATTATTACTTGGTATCACCTTGCCTTCGTCTCCATTAGGAGGTTCTATACCTACACCGTTTATTCCCTCTTTTGTTGTTCTGATGTTGTTGTCATTTACAGATTAACGCCTCTGATTCCCTGTTGTAATTCTTTTGGCTTTGGATAGTCCTTGAGAGTTCATTTCCTAGGTTGATATCTGACTGGTACGATCCTGCATCCTAGACTTAGCCAGTGGTCTGATGTTGTTTGTTCTCAGATTGAATGACTCCCTTTAATAACTCTTGTAAGTTTGGTTTGGTTTTCGCATAGTCCCTTAATTTCTGTTTATCTGGAAATGACCTAATTTCATCATCGTATTTGAACAAGAGTTTTGCAGGATATATTATTCTTGGCTGGCAATATTTTTCTTTCAAGGTTTTATGTATGTTACCTCATTGCTTTCTTGCCTGCGTGGTTTCTGCCAAATAATCTGAGCTTAGTCTTATTGTTTCTCTTCTGGATGTGACTTTTTGTTTTTTTTTTTTTGAGCTGCTCTCAGGATTCTTTGTCTTTGGTTTTAGCGATTGTGATTATGATATGCCTTGATGATTTTCTTTTGGGGTCTATTCTATATGGGGTTCATTGAACTTCTTGGATGCTCAGCTTTTCATCTTTCATGATATTGGGAAAGTTTTCTGTCAGCAGTTGTTCAGTCATCCTCTCTGTGTTTTCTCCCCCTCTTGTGGAACTCTGATCACTCACAAGTTTTTGCTTTTGATTGTATCTCACATAATTCTCAGGTTTCTTCATTTTTCTTTGTTGTTTTTTTCTGATTTTTCCTCAGAGTTGTATCCAACTGTTAGTTTTCAATTTCGCTGATCCTTTCTTCCATTGTTTCAAACCTGCTCCTCAGCCCTTCTATGACACTGTCCATTTCTGAAATCTTGTTGTTTATCTTTTGGATTTCTAGTTGTTGTTTATGTATGATTTCTAATTGTCAATTTATATTAGCATTTTTTTCTTTATTATTTTTCTGAAGTCTTCCATTTTTTGTGTGTATTTTCCATGAGTTTGTCTGTTTTTTCTTCATTTTTGTGTTCTTTTTGCTTTAACTCTTGGATAGCTCTGAATATTAGAGATTTGAATTCCCTATCAAGTAGTGCCTTTTCTACTGGAAAGTCATCTGATGTTTTATTTTTGATGCCTACTGGAACCATCCTGTCCTGTTTTTGTATGTGCTTTGATATTGTCTGCTGTCTTCAGGACATTCATTAGTTATTTTCCTCATTTATTAATTGTAAATTTGTTTCATTCTGCTTTTGTGTTTTATTTGGTTATGTCTGAGCAGGCAGTCTGTGGGTTTTTTGTTGTTTGCTCATCTGTGGGCATGATATTTTTTGCCCCCTTCTCCAGTGAGCAGGGTCAGTCACTCAGGTATAGTACAGCAGGGCAGGTCCAGCTGAAAGGGAGTTTCTTGGATGGGTTCTTTGTGGCGCGTATCAGGGCTGACAGGGCAGGCCAGGAATCAGTGCAGGGTAGGTTCTGGTAGGCCGTGCCTGTGCTGCTTGGGTGTGTGATGTTCATGGTATGGTAGGCAGGAAGGAGGGGAGAGATTGTGATGTGTGAAGCTAAGATGGGCATCAGAAAAAGGAGAGAGAAGAGAGAGGAACAGGAGCAAAAAATGTACAAACAAACAAAAAAGAGTGCTAAGGGAGCTTACTATTTATGTGGAGAGACAAGAGACTAAGAAATGGATAAAAACAGAAAGGGTAAAAGAAAAAAATGAATAAATAAAAATTAGAAAAAAAAGGAAAAGCAGAGCTCCCAGGGATCCCACCGGTGCCAGGTGCAAGGACTGGGAAAGTTGCTCCCATGCCATGAAGTACAGCTTGGCTAGAAGGGGTAGGAGCTGTCACAAAATGCCAGGTATCCAGGAGACAGGAAGAGAAGGTAAAGATAGAGAGACGAGAACCTGAGAAATGAAGAAAGACAAAAAGGGAAAAGGAGACAAAAGGAAAGAAAGCAAACAAAAACCAAAAGAAAGGAAAACGAAATGCCCCCAGGGATGCCATTGCACGTATGCGCAGTTTGAGGGAGTAGCTCCCAAGCCATGCAGTAGTGCCCGGCTACAAGTGGCTCCCAGGCTGAGAAAAGAAAAAGAAAACAAACAAACAAATCAAAACAAGCAAACAAAAAAAAGCCCCGGGGATCCCACCAGCATGTTGGCACAGGCCGGGAAGCAGTTCCACAGTCGAGTGGTGTTTCACAGCTTTTCAGGAAGAAACAAAGATGGCACACAGAGCCAGGTATTTGAGAGAAGGTAGTGGGAGGCGGTTAGAGGTATGGAAGAAATCAAAAGAAGTGGAAAAAAAGCAACACCAGCAACCAGCAAATGGCACTCAGGGTACTGGCCAGTGCGTGGGGCTGGAATTCAGGTGGCACCAGGGTGATGCTTGTGCTTCCCAGCCAAGAGACTGGGGCCGCAGGAAGCAGAGGAGGCTGAGTGGGGCTGAAGAAGGGTGGTGGGTGGGAAAGTGTATATCGCTGGTTACTGGTTGTTCGGTCTCCTGCTGGAAGCTCTGTGAAGCTGCTTTCCTGTACCCCCATTCGCTGACCTCTGATAGGAGTCCAAGGTAGTGGATCTGTGCTGTCTTAGCTGATAGGGGACCTCTGCATGTATATCTCCTTGCTGTCTGTTCTCTGTCAGTTTCTTATTCCATTTGGTGATTGGCTGAGTTCTTTATCTCATCATTTGATGCTTAGGGTTTTAGGATTGATGTTTGTCTCTGTTTGAGTTAGTTTTTCGGATCTTTGCTGTGGAGGGATAGCATGGTGCTTGTGTCTATAGTGCCATGTTGCCTGGAAGTCCCATACCTAAATTCTTAGTTACATGAACACTTAAACACAGAGATACAAACTTTATAATTCAGTGGTTATCAAATTATGTATGATCATTCATGGCCATTTTGCTAGTTCTCACTTTCCATTTGTCCATTATGTTTAGGTTCAATGTGAAATTTGCTAGCAAAAATGTTGTTGGCAGTGTGAATGAGAATTACATCTATACTCAGCAATTTTGAAAGCTTAACTGCTCATTTTCTCAGCATACTGTTAGTGTTATTGGCTTGTACTGATCCTTCTAAAAGCATTCCACCAGTAAGTATGTGAATTCTTGAGTACAAATTGTGCTATGTTGCACATTTGAATCAAAAGTTCAGAATCAAAACTGTGATCCATGAGGGCAGGTGTTGGTTTTTACACAAAGAACAATGCAACTGTGACAAAAGAGAAGCATTTTTCAGAGATCATTAAAAATCTGCATTAGTGTTTTTTTTTTTTTTTGTGGTAAATATGTATGTAAGAAAATATTTGTCATTTCAGCATTTCTCATGTGTACAATTCAGTGATATCAACCATGTTCATATGTTGTTCCATCATTGCCTCTATTCATGTCCAGACTTTTCTATTACCCTAAACAGAAGCTCGGTGTCCTCTAATCAGTGATTCTTTCTGGCCTCCACATTTTTTATTTTTTTATTGTACTTCAGGTGAAGGTTTACAGAACAGTTTCTCATTAAACAGTAGTACACATATTGTTTTATGACATTGGTTAACAATCCCACGACATGTCAACCCTCTCCCTTCTCGACCTTTTCTTTTTTTTTTCTTTTTGGTGGAAATATACATAGCCAAAGATACACCATTTCAAAAATTTCTACATGCACAGTTCAGTGACGTTGACTACACTTTTCTAATTGTGCTGCTGTTCTCACTTTAGATGAAGGTTTACAGAACAAAATAGTTTCTCATTAAACAGTTAGTACACATATTGCCGACAATGGTTAACAACCTCACTACACATCAACACTGTCCTTACTCAACTTTGGGTTCCCTATCACCAGCTTTCCTGTCTCCTTCTGCCTTCTAGCCCTTGTCCCTGGACTGCTGTGCCTCATTAGTAGGCCTCCACATTTTTGAAAGCAAGAAAATATGAAAGGGGCAGCAAACAAGAAGTCATATTTTATTTGCAGCAGGAAATTTAACCCAAAACACCAGAATAGAATTTTGTAGAGTTAAGCTGAAATATACAGGACATTGCTTAGTTTTCTATTGCTGCTATAACAAATTACCGCAAACTTAGTTGCTTAAAACGATACAAATGTATTATCGTTCAGTTCTGGAGGTCAGAAGTTTGAATGAATCTCATATATATTTTGTGTGTGTGTGTTCTCAAAATTATTATGTATGTTGTTTTATTTCCCTATCTAATTTGTAAGCTCATTAAGAGTCTTACTTTAAATAACATGCTTAATACCTTGAAGAGCCCTGGTGGCATAGTGGTTAAGCCCTTGGCTGCTAACTGAAAGGTCAGTGGTTCAAACCCACCAGCTGCTCAAGGGAAAAAGATGTGGCAGTCTGCTTCCTTAAGGATTACAGCCTTGGAAACCCTACGGGCAGTTCTACTCTGTCCTGTAGGATTGCTATGAGTCGGGATCAATTCAACAGCAACAGGTTTTAATTCCTTAATAATGAGCCCATGCTAAGTTCTAAGTCCTTGTTAATTGATTGGCTTTTGGAGACTCATAGAATCAGTGACATTATTCTTATGCAGGGGTTCTCGATGCTGAACACACATGAGAGTTAAAAATTCCATAACCATGCTCCAAGCCAGGCCAATTAAATCAGAATCTCCAGACATAAGGTCCAAAGGAGCGTCTCTTGGTTCAGTGCTCTCCAGGTGACTCTAATATATCCGTTGCCATCCAGTTGATTCTGACTCATAGCAACCCTCTAGGATAGAGTAGAACTGCCCCATAGGATTTGTAAGGAGGAGCTGGTGAATTTAAACTGCTGACCTTTTGGTTAGCAGCCGAGTTCTTAACTATTGCACCACCAGGGCTTGAATTCTAATATACAGCCAGGGTTATCAATTTCTGCTCTAGGTATAAGTAGTTTCTGGTCGGGACAAATATTTTGGCAATTGAATAGAAAATATGCATTCTTAGGGCAGAAAGGGGCTGCTGGGTGGAGACAGAAGTAGCAGATGTCCTAGCATTTGCCCTGGGCTTATTTTAGGAGAGGGCTGGTTATAGGTTGCCTCAGCAGGAATATCGTTCTATGACTGCACTCCTAGGAAATTTTACCCTTGTTCTGATGACCCAAAGGCATCACTGTAGTCTTCTGCTGCCCCAAAATCCCAATTGCTATAGATAAGAGAAGCTTGGGTATTTGAAATTCCTCTAGCATTTTAAATGTGGGAAGTTCCTTCACAGTCCCTCTGTCTTCTGTGCTTGCTCACTCTCCTGTTCTCTCTCACCTTTTTCTTTCTCAGTTTCTAGCAGGCTGGACTCCGCCTCTTCACTCCCTTTTGTAAAAATCTCTAACTGACCTGATGTTAAAAAATATATATATACCAGAGATGGGGGGGGGGGGATACTAAATAGGCAATAGATAAGTGGTATCTTGGGTGAAGGGTGACACAGTACACAATACAGGGGAAACTAGCACAACCTGTACAAGGAAAGGTCATGGAAGCCCCATAGACACATACAAACTCCCTGAGGGACTGAATTGCTGGGCGAAGGGCTGTGGGGACCATGGTCTCAGGGAATATATAGCTCAATTGGCATGACACAGCTTATAAAGACAATGCTCTACATTCTACCTTGGTGAGTAGTGTCTGGGATCTTAAAAGCCTGTGAGCGGCCATCTAAGATTCTCCACTGGTCTCATCCCTTCAGGACCAAGGGAGAATGAAGAGAACAGGATACAAGGAAAAGATTAGTCCGAAGGACTAATTGTCCACAGCTAACAAGGCCTCCACTGGACTGAGTCCAATACAGCTAGATGGTGCCCGGCTACCACCACTGACTCCTCTGACCAGGATCACAACAAAGGGTTCTGGACAGAGCTGGAGAAGGATGTAGAGCATAATTCTAACTCAGAAAAAAAAAAAAAAAAAAAAAACCAGGTTTACTGGCCTAAAGGAGACTGGAGAAACCTTGAGAGTATGGCCCCCAGACACCCTTTTAGCTCAGTGGTGAAGCTACCTCCGAGGTTCACTGTTCAGCCTGGGAGTGGACAGCCCCGTAAAACCAAATGAGACTAACGAGGTACAGGAGTCCAGTGACAAGGGCCAGAAGGCAGAAGGGGACAAGGAAGCTGGTCATAGGGAACCCAAGGTTGAGTAAGGATATTGTTGATGTGTTGTGAGATTGTTAAGCATTGTCATAGGGCAACATTTGTAGTAACTGTTAAATGAGAAACTATTTTGTTCTCTAAGCCTTCATCTTAAGTGAGAATAACAGCACAATTGGAAGAGCGTAGTTAATGTCACTGAACTGTCCATGTAGAAATTTTTTGAAATGGTGTATCTTTGGCTATGTGTATTGTCACCAAAAAAAAAAAAAGGTTTAGAAGTTAGAGGGTTAAAATGTTGTGGGGTTGTTAACCAATGTCATAAAACAACATGTGTGCTACTGTTTCATGAGAAACTATTTGTTCCATAAGCTTTCACCTGAAGTACGATAAAATATATAAAAAAAATATATATATATGTATATATATATGGAGCTGATTCCTCAGGCCACACAGTTTACTCTGCTCCAAAAGCCTTCCTCTTTCCCCATCTGTGACATTGAGTGCTCCTGGATTGCCTCTGCCCTGTGTTCCCACTTCTTAACAACCCCTACATCTCGTTCTTTCTTAGCCCTCAAGCCTCAAATCTCAACAATTTACTCTACTTCTTATTTCTGAAACAGCTCATGTAGTCTCAAATTCCTCAACAGGCAATTTTTGGAAATTGTTTCTTGAACCCTAGTCTTTCACCTTGGGACCATTGTGCTTTTTCTTCTCCTGATGCAGTTTCTCCATTTAAGTGTTTCATTACCTCAACTATGGGTCTCAGGCATGGGCTTTCCCGTTCAACCTTCCTCTCTTTCCTCTTAGTGGCATCAGTGTTTTGTTGCATCCATGCAAAAAGAAGCCAAACTAAAACAGGTTCACAAATGAACAAACAAACAAATAACAACAACCAAAATGGAGTCATATTTGCCTTCCCATTCTTTGGTGGTAATGTATTGATTTTTCCTCTCTTCCGTATTCCCACTGCTGCTTTCTTATTTTAGGCTCCCAGAATGCTTACTGGTCTCTTGAGTGTCTATATTCTTTGTGTCTCCCTATCTATGCCCCTAAACACTACCTGAATAATCTCGCAAAAACACTGCCACTTTGCATATTCCACCCAGCCAAGGAGAAAGGCAACTTCAAAGGAAAGTACAATGGGTGTTAATTATTATTGTTCTTTAATCTACACATATGTGATGCTTTTAATTAAAATAGATTATAGTAATTTTTAAAAAGAGTCCACAGTGTGTCCTGTTGCATTCTTGCACCTCAACTTGAAATATCAAAATTGGCCATCAGGTCATCCCAAATGAACTACCCAACTTTCTTTCCCACTGCTTAGGTATGCTAACCTTTTCTTGCAGTCTTATTGATTCCTTCAGTACCCTTCACTTCCCACGTTTATTTCCCTTTCTGAGACCTTTCCCACTGTTTTGCTATCTGAGAAATTCTGTTTCTCCGACAATCCAAGATTTATACTTCCCTTCATCTTTTACTGCAAAACTCTTTGTATACTCTTTCCCTTCTTTTTGCCTGGAACTCTTTCTGAGCTTTACTCCTCCAAATCCATGTGATAGTCGTGGCCTTTAGTATACATTCTGATGTTTTGTTACATACTGTTTTGCAATCTACTTGACCTGTTTTGGTTGGTTTTTAGTTTATTTATTATCTCACCTCAGCTGGAATACAAAATCCTAGAGGGTTGACCATGAATCTGCTGCTACTTTGTTTTAAAAACAGTATCCTGTAGGATGCCTTACTTGTTTGGTTTAATCATACTGAGTGTCAAAATAATCCAGAGAATGTTACTGTAAATGTGCAGAGAGCCAAAAAATGTTGAAGGCCAGATACAATCTTGGAGTGCTAAGAACAATGGCTTTTGAAAATGACTTCAAAGCTCTACTAAATGTAGTGTAGGCAAAAGCACCTTTTTGAATGTTTTGCTCAGAATCACTTGTGCTAATGTTAGGTTTATAGCACATTTTAGGAAGATGGGCTAAAATTGCCATATGGTACATGTTTAATCTGTTCTCTGCTTATCACCAAATCAGTTCCCCCGATTTTAAAGTTCCATTTTTAGGTTCATTTTCATCAGCTTTTTTGATATATGTGGCACATGGCTTGACTTCTGAGTTTTCTATTTTTTTTTCCCCCTTTTTCATTTCCATCTAGGAAAATTATAAAACGAGTCCAGGAAAATGTTTGCATTCTATCCTGCCACGTGGCCTTCTGATTAACAGACAGCTTTCATTGGTGGTAGCAAGTTTTAACTTACCCAGAGCTGAAAGTTAATGTACAAATTGTCCTGTTTTTAATGTTTAGTTTAATGCTTACTTATGATCATTTCAAATAATATTATCTGATTTAAAATTAGAATTATCGTGTTAAATGTATGCTAATTATGTTGTGACTCAAATGGTCACAGTTTGTTCATTTAAAATCTGCATATTTATGTTAAAATCCATTATTTTCATCAGAGATACAATTAAAATTGGTTAAGTATTGAAATATATTTTAATAGGAAGATTTATCCACTATCATATGGCTTAGATTGTAAGAATTTATTAGGAAGGCCCCGTTACTCTCTGCCAGGAGCCCAGGTGGCACAAGCAGCTTAAGATAGGCTGCTAACTGAAACGGTGGTGGTTTGAACCTACCCAGTGGCTCCAAGGAAAGAAAGGCCTAGCCATGTGCTTCTGAAAAGATTACAACCAAGAAAACCCCATGGAGCAGTTCTACTCTGTCACACATGGGGTCCCCAAGAGTCAGGGGCTGAATCAAAGGCAGCTAACAATAACTTTATTCTCTGATGCGGACACACACACACACACACACACACACACACACCCCTTTGATATAAAGAGATTTTAAATTATAAAAAGTACAAAGGTTTTTATAATGCGTCATACCAAAGGAGAAAAAAATATGATGACTCATAAAACTCAACATCCATTTCTGATAAAAATCATTAGGAAGTTAGAAATAGGAATACTTAAAAAAAAAACAGTAAAGAATATCTAACTCAAATCAATAGCATAATATTTAACAAGAATATGCTAGGCACAGACCAATCAAGGTTAAGAAGAAAAGACCTGTGTTTACTAGTATTCAGCATTCACCTTCAGGAAGTTCTTAGCAAATTCAGTAGCACCACAAAAAGAAATGAAGTAGAAATACCAGAAAGAAATAGACAAAATAGTCATTATTTACAGTTGCTATAATTACTTAGAAAATCCATATGTAGGTCTGGATTTAGAGGATCCAACTTATTCTTCAGAACTTCCTTATTATTAGTTTATAACCTAATTTGTCCAGATTCAAAGTCTTACTTTCTTCATATATAAGATGGGGTTATCATAGCACTCATTTTGTGAATTTTGGCAATTAAATAAAAAAAAATGATATATTGTATTTAGCACAGAATGTGACTAAAAGTAAGTGCTCAATAAATATTAGCCTATTATTTGTAAGTACAGTAACAATAAAATTTAAGAATAAAGATGAAACTTGAACTTTAAGTAAATGTAAAAATATAAAAAAAAAAAGAAGTAAAAATCAGTATCTGTCTTATATACTGGTTACAAGGTCCCCTTTTCTTTGTTGCATTGTGTCTCTATAGCAGTGCAATCCAGTGCAATTTTCTGCAATGGTGGAAGTGTTCCGTGCTATCCAGTACGCGAGTCACATGTGGCTATTGAGAACTTGAAATGTAGCTAGTGTGACTGTGAAACTGAAATTTTAATTTCATCAGATTTTAATTAATTTAAATTTAAATCATCACAGGTGGCTAACGACACCATATTAGAATGTAACTCTCTAGAGGGTCTCATAAATGCACATGGCTTTATTTGCTGTTGCTATGCTAGTGATTTCCAAATTAACTCTCCAGCCTGTACCTTCCTCTAAACTTCAGTCCTGTGTATCTGTTTGCCTACCTCTTCATCTACCCCTCGAAGTTACTGGGTGGTGCAAATAGTTAATGTTCTTGACTGCTAGCTGAAAGGTTGAGGATTTGAGTCCACCCAGAGGCAACTAGGAAGAAAGCCCTGGCAATCTGCTTTTGAAAACAGCCATTGAAAACCCTATGGAGCACAGTTCTACTCTCACACACATGGGGCCACCATGAGTTGGAATCAACTCCACGGCAACTGGTTCATCTACCCCTGCTTGAATATCTCGGTTTTCTCTGTTGCACATTGAACTGAGCAAGGTCCAAAATTAAACTCACAAATTGACACTGTTGATGATCAAGGCAATGGAAGATTAAAAAAAAAAAAGAAAAATTCACCATGAAAGAGACTATTCGTCTCCTAGTATCCATCCTTTTTTTCTTCCTTAGGGATAAGTCCTCTTATTTTTTTCTGGATGTATTTTCTTCAGAATTTCTTGCAGTTAGAGTCTTCCAGCAGTTTTTGGAAAGGGGGATAGGCTGTCTTCCTCCTATTCCTCTATCTTACTGCTTAGAATTAACAGCCATTTTGAAGCATGAAGAAAAAACCAAATGCTGGGCTATCAGAGTGATCCACCGGGAGGAGCATGGATTCATGGAGTGGCCATAGCAGCATGGAGCTGCCTACCTCTTTATGTGAGAGTGTAACACATTTCTATCTTGCTTATACCATTGTTATTTTGAGTTTCTTTGAAATAAATTTATGAATGTAATCCCAACCTAAGATAAGACCAGGACCTATGTTAAGAAAACATTAAGGACATTAAAAAATTTGAAAGTCATACAAAATAATAACAATAATAATCATCATTGTCTTAGGCTGGGTTCTCTAGAGCAGTCTGATTATTTCCTCTTCCCCAGTGAACAGTCACTCTTGTAAAAGGCCGTAGATCCCTTTGGGGAAGGCTGGGAGGAAGATTAACAGTATAAGTTTTTGGCAGTGTATTGGAATCCTTCCTCAAGGGGACCTGGCTTCCGCCTTATTCAAGGGGTTGTGGGTCTTTAAATTTGCTCAAGTCTGGGAATTGATTGTGGGGCCATGACTCTCTATTCTGGTGGTTTTAGTTCACTTGACATAGAATTCTTCTGCTTGTACAGATCAAGTAAATATTTAGTAGATTTCCTATCTGGTTCACTCCTAGGGACACCGTGACTAGCCAACGCCATAAGACCATATAAGTCATACTATTGTGATTACTGCTTTGACTCTGGTGTCCATTACGGTAACCATGCCCGCCTTGTCTTTGTTGATGGAGTGCTGCCATTTGGCTGCTACTACCACAGGGTCCAATGAGCCCCATTTGTAGTTAGGTGTCTTAATTCAGTTAGGGCAATTCCCACTGCCAAATCTGACTTACATAAAATAGCAGTCGTAGCAGTCTTCATGGATATTGGGGCTCCCTTCACAAATTTGTTCCTCACCGTTGTGGTAAAAGATGTGTTCTCTGGGCACTCCATGTGTGAGTCTGTGAGTCTAACCTGATAAATCTGATGCAGCATGCCAATTTCCCTAAGCCTTTGGATATCTTCTTTTACAGTATACCAAGGCAGGTCTGATACTTCAGCTTGATTTAATGTAGGCCACCATGCTTCAGCGACCCAACCAAATAAACTGTTAGATCCTTTCCTAACTTCTTGAGCTGAAGCATTGAATGAAGAATCTGTGCTTATTGTTGTTGTTGTTGTGTGCCTTCGAGTCAATTCTGACTCATAGCAACCCTATAGGACAGAGTAGAACTGCCCCTAGTGTTTCCAAGGAGCAACTGGTGGATTCAAACTGCCAACCTTTTGGTTAACAGCCTGAGCTCTTAACCACTCCGCTACCAGGGCTATAAACTCAGACTGATCTTCTTTATGTTCCTTGCAGCATTATCCCACACCCTTAATAGCTATTCCCACACATATTCCCCAGGTTTCTGTTTGTGCATTTTAGAAAAGTCAAGCAGTTCTTTTGGAGTTCTTTTGAGGTTGTTTATGCGACGCTTGCAGTGTAGCATACCTCCTCCTGGGTCACACTTTGAACTTCATCTTTTGGAGCTCCCTGGGACTTAAGTCTAGTTATAGGTCTAGAAGCCAGAATGGGTGGTTGGGATGTGTTTTGAGAATATTCAGCATAGTTTTGTAAGGCATTTGTCTAGGCAGTGCTCCAGGCAATGACTCAAAGGCTTTTTAGACACAGCTGGGATAATCTCATTAGATGTGCATGTAGGGAGTAATGGTTTTACTGAGGAGAGTGGCTTAGCAGGCAAAAATGGAGTAATCTCTTCAGATGGGAGTGAGAGGGCTGGTTCTGTTGGCAGGAGTGATTCAAAGGAATATAGATAGGGGCTCAGTGTCTCCAGCTTCCTGATTATCTGCCCATATGTCCCTATCCTAAGTTTCAGGATCCTGTTTCTTCCCAATCAATGCCCTCACTTTAACTTCAGACACCACTATAGGTTGGGAATTGAGTTGGCATTGTAATCCAGGCACTCTTATGATAAGACTCTGGGTTTTGTTTTTGGCAGTATCAGCTCTGTCACTACAAGAAATAAGGCTTTCCTTCAAGGCATAAGTGGAAACTTTGAGGTCATTTATGCGACGCTTGAGCTTTGACTCTGAAGCCCTGAGCTCATCTCTTTCTTTCAGCACTTTGTTTAGTGAAAGTAGGACCAGCCAACCAGCTGGCTTTTACTTCTCATTTTGACAAAATTGTAGAAAGGAATCAAACACCATCACCCAGAGCTTTGCCTTTCAAAAACACCTGATCTATTGGTGGTGATATTTTGTGTTCTGTTGGCACCTCACATCATGGATTAGAAATGCCCTTTTTACTACTGGAAGCGGAGTCATCAGCATCTTTAAGACTAACTAGACTTGAGGACCTATTTAGAAAACTCAGCCTTACAATTTTATTTATTTAGAACCACTCTCAGTACCGAATGTCTTAGCCCGAGTTCTCTAGAGAAGCAAACCCAGTAAAGCATATAAATATCTATATAGAGAGATTTATATAAAGGAAATGGCTCATGTGGTTGTAGAGGCTGGAATGTCCCAAATCCGTGGATCAGGCTCAAGGCTTCTGCTGATTCACATACCCATAGGGGCTGGTGAACCCAAGATCAGCAGGTCAGAGAGTAGGAGTCTTGCTCACAGGCTGCAAAGACCTGCTTCTTGCCTTCTGTGCTGTCTGCAGTGTAACAGCTCTCCTCAATTCCTTCTGAGTCTTCACCAGAATTGTCTTTGATGTTCATAATTCCACCAACAGTCTCTTCAAGGCAATTTAGGCTTTTACCATTGGTTAGGAGCCATCTAGTTGGTTCTGACTCATAGCAACCCTACGTACAACAGAATCAAACACTGTCTGGTCCTGTGCCATCCTCACAGTTGTTGTTATGCTTGATCCCATTGTTGCAGTCACGGTGTCAGTGCATCTCATTGAGGGTCTTCCTCTTTTTCACTGGCCCTCTATTCTACCAAGCATGATATCCTTCTTGAGGGTCTGGTCCCTCCTGATAATACGTTCAAAGTATGTGAGATGAAGTCTTGCCATCCTCACTTCTAATGAGCATTCTGGCTGTAATTCTTCCAAGACAGATTTATTTGTTCTTCTGGCAGTCCATAGTATATTAAATATTCTTCAACAAAATCATAATTCAAAGGCATCAATTCTTCGGTCTTCCTTATTCATTGTCCAGCTTTCTCATGGATATGAGGCAATTGAAAACACCACGGCTTGGGTCAGGTGCACCTTAGTCCTCAAAGTGACATCTTTGCTTTAACACTTTAAAGAGATCTTTTGTAACACATTTGCCCAATGCAATGCATTGTTTGATTTCTTGACTGCTGCTTCCATGGGCATTGATTGTGGATCCAAGTAAAATGAAATTCTTGATAACTTCAACCTTTTCTCCGTTCATCGTGATGTTGCTTACTGATCCAGTTGTGAGGATTTTTGTTTTCTTTATGTTGAGGTGTAATCCATACTGAAGGCTGTAGTCTTTCATCTTCCTCAGTAAGTGCTTCAAGTCTTCTTCACTGTCAGCAAGCCAGGTTGTGTCGTCTGCATATCGCAGGTCGTTAATGAGTCTTCCTCCAATCCTGATGCCCTGTTCTTCTTCATGTAGTCCAGCTTCTCTGATTATTTTCTCAGCATACAGATTGAATAAGTATGATGAAAGGATACAACCCTGACGCACACCTTTCCTGACTTTAAACCACACAGTATCCCCTTGTTTTGTTCGAAAGACTGCCCCTTGGTCTAAGTGCCAGTTCTTCATGAGCACAATTATGTGTTCTGGAATTCCCATTTGTCACAATGTTATCCATAATTTATTATTATCCACACAGTCGAATGCCTTTGCATAGTCAATAAAATGCAGGTAACTGCAGCTAATAGCTTTTACCATTAGGCACTTTAAAACTCACAGTTTCAAAACTGCTTCCACATTCTAGGTATCTGTTAGAGCAGCACCCCACTCTTGGTACCAAATTCTGTCTTAGTTATCTAGTGCTGCTAGAAAAGATATACCACAAGTGGATGACTTGTAGAGAGGTATGAAATAAACAAGTTTATTCTCTCAGAGTCTAGTATGCTAGAAATCCGAATTCAGGACACCAGCTCCGGGGGGAAACTTTCTCTCTCTATTGGCTCTGGAGGAAGGCCCTTGTTATCAATCTTCCCCTGGATTGATAGAGGCTGAAACGTCCCAAGTTCATGGATCAGGATAGAGGCTTGTCCTGATTCATGTAATTAAAGGGGCTGGTGAATCCAGGATTGGCAGGACAGAGGAATCTTGCATCATAGGCTGTGAAAATCGATGAATCCCAAGTTCAGCAGGCAAGTAGGCAGGTAAGCTGCTAGCTCAAATCCCAAGAACTGTAGGTCAGATGAATAGGAGACAGCTGCAGGATCCAGAGTGAGCAAAAACCCACAAGTCTTGCCAGAAAGTCCACTTATATATTCAACACAGGCCACATGCCCAAGGAAACTCCCTTTCAACTGATTGGCTACTCAAAGCAGATCCGATCATGGAAGTGATTACATCATCATACAGCTGCCAAACTACATCACAACTGCCAACCCACTGAGAATCATGGCCCAGCCAAGTTTACACACAATGTTAACAATCACAATCATCATCACACTAATATTGATTGACATCTTGGCTGACATATATTGTCAGTGTTGAATAAATTTTTGTTTATCCTAGCAATAATAAATACTTGCTGAGTGAATGAATGTCCCTTTGAGAAAGAGAAAATGTGTTTATTTGACAAATATCTATTGAATACCTGAAATGCCAGACTGTGTGCTCTGTTCTTCAAAGTGAAAACAAAACAAAATAAACAAAACACAAGCAAGCAAACAAAACAAGAAATTATAATCCAGCAGATAGGGTTGCCATGAGTCAGAAGTGACTTGATGGTAACAAACAACATCTGGATATAGTTCTTTTCACTGACGATTTGCAAATGTTGATTAGAGAGTTGCTAGGATTTAAC
Source organism: Trichechus manatus latirostris (assembly GCF_000243295.1). NCBI lineage: Eukaryota > Metazoa > Chordata > Mammalia > Sirenia > Trichechidae > Trichechus > Trichechus manatus. Next base: position 11,799,266 of record NW_004443979.1, read on the forward strand.
TTTTAGAAACATAGTTTAAAACACTGTTCTCTAGGAAAGATAAGTAAAAAATTATGTTATCTTGTTTCCCTTCTGTAATATTTTAAGATATTCGAATCTTAAAACAAATGAACTCTATGATGAATATGGACACAGTAGACAGGGCACATTTATTGCAACAAATACCATATTGTGTCAACAATAACTGTAAATTGAAGATAGAAGAAGATAAGAGAATTTTCTGAATTTTAGCAAACATTATGACAAGCTGATTATATGGCAGACAAGAGTCTAAATGCTTTATACATAATACGTCAAGAGCCTTTGAGAGAATTACTATTCAGTTTGTCACCCTCATTTTACAAATGTGGTAACTAAGGCATACAGAGTTAAGGAATGTGGCCCGGCTCAGACAGCTAGAAGTAGTGAAGCTAAGTTTCAAACCCAGGCACTCTTGCTCCAGAACTTGTATTCCTAACCCGCTACACAATAGTGAACAACATAATCCTTTCTACCTCCGTATCGTCTACATGCTCAGCCCAAATAAACTCTCTCATCACATGAAATCATACTCAATCACAGGAGAATATTTCATAGACCAGTATCAGAATCTCAAGCGGTGCCTATATAGTTTTAAAACAACTTCCCCCCACGCAGGTGCTGGTATATCCCATTGGGAAAACTTTGAGAATCACTTATCTAAACAAACCGTAACACGAAACTTCAGATTTTGATAAAAATTTATATCTACCTTATTTTAAATATTTTCCTGAAATCATTAGTTAATTTGTTCAAAATGTGTATGATGATATAATTAGCCCTTGTTGCTTTTAATAATAATGACATTTTGATTTAAAAATAAAGAGGAATGGAATTAAGGTATATTCAGAAGTTAGGTATGGCTAGAATAATATCACATGAAAATAAAACGTGTATTAAATGGGTAAATAAACAAAGTTCAAAAATAATAATTCAGTTAACATATACATGTAGACCATTTTGATAATCAAAAAGGGCCATTGTACAAAATCAATTAAACATTGTCTAAAATTGTAAATTTTAGATTAAAAAATCATAATATGCAATTACTTGTGATAAAAAATTGTTGTTAATGATGACGTTGATCTTTCAAAATAGCCCTTTTAAGTAGGACCAAAGTTTGTGATTACAGTTACAAAGATGAAATATGATATACGCTCCTAAAACAAATATAGATAGCCCCAGAATATGAATGAGTTGTGTCCCAAAACCCGTTGATTTGTAAGTCAGATATTTAGAACACAGAATGATTTTTTAATTACAAAATATTATAAACAGGGATTAAAATCACCATTTACCAGAGCCCACCAAACCCACAACCTTCTCAAAATGAACAAGGTTTCATGTACTTATTTGCCCCCTACAGCTCCTGTAGTCAACTTTCTTTTCAAATCTTTGGCCCACATTTTATTGGGAGGTTTTTTTTTTCTTTTTAATATTGAGTACTGAGAGTTCTTTATATATTCTGGATGTAAGTTCTTTATCAGAAATATCTTTGACAAATATTTTCTCCCAGTTTGTGGCTTTTCATTCCATTTTCTTCACAGATTTTTCAAAGACCAGAAATTTTTAAATGATAGTCCAATTTATCACTTTTTTGTTTTTAATTGTACTTTAGGTGAAGGTTTGCAGAACAAATAGTTCCTAATGAAACGGTCAGTACACGTATTGTTTTATGACATTGGTTAACAACCCCACAACATGTCATCCCTCTCCCTTCTCGACCTTTATTTTTTTTTTCATGAAAATATACATAGGCAAAGATACACCATTTCAAAAATTTCTACATGCACAATTCAGTGACATCAGTTACATTCTTCCAGTTGTCCTGCTATTCTCACTTTAGATGAAGATTTACAGAACAAAATAGTTTCTCATTAAACAGTTAGTATACATGTTGCCCTATGACGATGATTAACAACCCCACTACATGTCAACACTGTCCTTACTCAACCTTGGGTTCCCTATCACCAGCTTTCCTGTCCCCTTCTGCCTTCTAGTCCTTGTCCCTGGACTGCT
>NW_004443979.1:11801402-11825694 GCF_000243295.1 Trichechus manatus latirostris
TGTGCATCTATTGCTATAAATTGTCCTCTGAGGACTGCTTTTGCTGTGTCCCAAAGGTTTATGATGTGTTTTCATTCTCATATGATTCTAGGAATTTTTTTATTCCATCTGTGATTTTTTCAATTACCCCATGTTTTGTAAGCAGTGTGTTATTTAGTTTCCATGTAATTGATTTTTTTTCCTTTCTCTTTCTGTTGTTAACTTCTACCTTGATGGCACTGTGGTCAGAGAAGATACTTTGTATTATCTCACTGTTTTGGAACTTGTTGAAGATTACTGTGTGGCCTAAGATGTGGTCTATTCTGGAGAATGTTCCATGTGCATTGGGAAAGAATGTGTACTTTGCAGCTGTTGGATGGAGTGTTCTATATATGTCTATGAGGTCAAGTTGGCTGATTGTGCCCTTTAGATCTTCTGTATCTTTGTTGAGTTTCTTTTTAGATGTTCTGTCCTTTGTTAAGAGTGATGTGTTGAAGTCTCCTACTATTATTGTGGAACTGTCAGTTTCCCTTTTCAGTACTGTTAAGAGTTTTTTTTATGTATTTTGGAGCCCTGTCATTGGATGCATAGATTTTTATTACGGTTGTGTCTTCATGATGGATCATCCCATTAATCATGTTGTAGTGTCCTTCTTTGTATTTTATGGTGGATTTTGTTTTAAAGTCTTTCATCTCAGATTACTATTGCTACTTTTGCTCTTTTTTGGTAGTTGTTAGCTTGATATATTTTTTCCCAACCTTTGATTTTTAATAAATTCACATCCTTGTTTCTAAGATGTGTCTCTTGTAGACAGCGTATTGATGGAACTTGTGTTTTTTATCCCTTCTGTCACTCTCTGTCTCTTTATGGATGCATTGAAGTCATTTACATTCAGTATAATTATTGATAGATGTGAGTTTATTGCTGTCATTTTGTAATGCTTTTTTTGTGGTGCTGATGTTTTCTTTGTTCCTCTTACTCTCCTGTGCTGAATTCCTTTTGTTCGTGGATTTTGTTTTTGAAAGTTTTGTTTTTACTGAGACTTTATGTTTTTCCTCTTTATTTTTATGAGTAGGTTTGTTAACTTTCTTTGTGGTTACCGTGAAATTTACGCTTATCTTTCTAAGTTTGAAGCATCTATTATCACTTGGTATCGCCTTGTCTTCCTCTCCATTAGAAGGTTCTATTCCTACACCGTTTATTCCCTCTTTTATTGTTCTGATGTTGTTGACATTTACAGATTAACTGCTCTGACTCCCTGTTGTATTTCTTTTGGTTTTGTATAGTCCTTGAAGTCCATTTCCTAGATTAGTATCTGGCTGGTATGATCCTGTGTCCTAGATTCAGCCTGTAAGCTGAAGTTGTTTATTGTCAGATTAAAGGAGTACTTTTAGTAATTCTTGTAAGTTTGGTTTCGTTTTTACATATTCCCTTAATTTCTGTTTATCTGGAAATGTCCTCATTTCACCATCATATTTGAACGGAAGTTTTGCGGGATGTATTATTCTTGGCTGGCAGTTTTTTCTTTCAAGGTGTTTTATATATGTCATCCCATTGCCTTCTTGCCTGCATGGTTTCTGCCAAGTAATCTGAGCTTAGTCTTACTGTTTCTCCTCTGTATGTGACTTCTTGGTTTTCACGAGCTGCTCTCAGGATTCTTTGTTTGTCTTTGGTTTTGGCGAGTGTGATTATTATATGCCTTGGTGATTTTCTTTTGGGGTCTATCCTATATGGGGTTCGTTGAGCTTCTTGAATGGCCAGATTTCCATCTTTCATGATGATATTGGGGAAGTTTTCTGTTGGCAGTTTTTTCAATGATCATCTCTGTGTTTCTGTTTTCTCCCCTTTCTGGAACTCTGATCACTCGCAGATTTTTGCTTTTGATTGTATCCCACATAATTCTCAGGGTCTCTTCATTTTTCTTTGTTCTTTTTTCTGAGTTTTTCTCGAACAAATATGTATCCAAGTGTTTGTCTTCAATTCCACTGATCCTGTCTTCACCATTTACAATCTGTTCATCAGCCCCTCCATTTCTGAAATATTGTTTATCTTTTGGATTTTAATTGTTGTTTTTGTATAATTTCTAGTTGTGAATTTATTTTGGCATTTTGTTCCTGCATGATTTTCCTGAATTCTTCCATTTTTTTGTGTGTATTTTCCATGAATTTGTCTGCCTTTTCCATAAATTTGTTTATTTTTTCATCATTTTTGTTTGCTTTTTGCTTCAACTCTTGGATAATTCTGAGTATTAGAAATTTGAATTCCCTATCAGGTAGTTCTAGTGCCTTTTCTTCTACTGGAAGGTCATCTGTTGTTTTATTTTGGATGCCTACTGGAACTATCCTGTCCTGTTTTTGTTTTGATATTGTCTGCTGTCTTCGGGACATTCAGTAGTTATTTTCTCATTTATTGATTGTATATTTGTTTCGTCCTCTTTTTTTTGAATTTGGGTATGTCTGAGCAGGCAGGCTGTGTGTTGTTTGTTGTTTGCTTGTCTGTGGGCATGATACTTCACGCCTCCTTCTCCAATTGGCAGTGTCAGTTGCTGAGATATGGTACAGTGGGACAGGTCTATCTGAAGAGGAGTTGCTGTGATGGGTTGTTTGTGGCACTTACTACAGCCACCAGGGCGGGTCGGTAATCAGTGCAGGGCAGGTTCCAGTAGGCCATGCCTGTGCTGCATCGTGGTGTGATGTTAAGCGCACAGTGCAGTTAGGCAGGATGGAGGGGGTAGACTGTGATGTGTGGAGCTAATATGGATATGGGAGAGAGGAGAGAGGAACAGGAGCCAAACACATACAAAGAAAAAAGAGTGCTAGGGAGCTTGCAGCTTGCCGTTGGAGTGGAGAGATGAGAGACTGTGAAATGGAGAAAAATAAAAAGGGGAAGAAGAGAAAAAAGAAAAGAATTAATAAATGAAAATTAGAAAGGGAAAAGCAGAGCTCCCAGGGATCCCATTGTTACGGCTACGAGGTTTGGGGAAGTTGTTCCCAGGTGTTGAAGTACAGCCTGTCTAGAAGGCGTAGAGGTGTCACTCAGCGCCAGAATATTCAGGGGACAGAAAGAGAAGGAAGGTATACAGAGACGAGAAACTGAGTTATGAAGAAAGACAAAAAGGGAAAAAGAGGGAAAAGAAAACAAAATAAATTAAAAATAAAAGAACAAGAAAACAGAAAAAAAAAACCCACTGTAAAGAAATGTTCTCACAGATCCCTCTGCACGTTTGCGCAAGCTGAGGGGGTCAGTCCCAAGCTGCGGAGTACTGTCCGGCCAGAATAGGCTCCCAACTTGTGAAAAGAAAAAGAAAACAAATAATCAATTCAAAACAAACAAACAAAAAAAAGCCCTGGGATCCCACCAGCGTGGCAGCGCTTACTGGGAAGCAGTTCCACACTCGAGCAGAGCTCCATAGCCCCTCAGGAAGAAGGAATGATTGTGCATGGAGCCAGGTATTTGAGCGAAAGGAGGGGGAGGTGGTGAGAGGTAAGGAAGAAATCAAAAGAAGCAGAAAAAAACAATACCCACAGCGAACAAATGGCACTCAGGGAGTCGGCCAGTGCCGGTGGGTGGAATCCAAGCAGCCGATGCTTCCCGGCCAAGAGACTCTGGGCTGCAGGAAGCAGAGGTGGCCGAGTTGGGGGGTGAAGAATGGTGGGGGGTGGGAAAGCGTATATCGCAGGTTACCGGTTGTTCTGTCTCCTGCTGGAAGCTTCGTGAAGCTGCTTTCTTGTACCCCCTATTTGCTGGTCTCTGATAGGAGTCCAAGATGGCAGATCCGTGTTGCATTAGCTGATAGGGGACCTCTGCATGTATGTCTCCTGGCTGTCTATTCTCTGTCAGTTTCTTATTCCATTTGGTGCTTGGCTGAGTTCTTTATCTCTTCATTTGATGCTTAGGGTTTCAGGATTGCTGTTTTCTCTGTTTGGCTTAGTTTTTCGGATCTTTGCTGCGGAGGGACGGCATGGTGCTTCTGCCTAGAGTGCCATGTTGCCGAAAGTCATCTAATTTATCACTTTTTAACAATGGTATCATATCTAACACTTTTGATATTGTATCTAACAAATCCTTGCTATTAGTATAAATTTACATATGTTTTTGTTTTTGTGTGCCATCAAGTCAATTCTGACATATATATTTGAAAATGTCTACCATATGCCAAATGCTATACTATGCTTTTTAAATGTCCTTTCATTTAAATAATTCTCACAATTATTTGTTGAGTCATGTAAAATTATACCCATTTCAAAGATAAGGAAAATAAGTTACAAAAGGATCCTACAGCTAAGTGGTCTGTAGAAACAGCATGAAGTCATGTTGTCTGACTGTTATTCATATGCTGTCCAGTGGTATAAAAGGAAAATTTTTTTCAACAATAAAGTTATGATGTTATGAATGAGCTGTACAAATATACACAATTCTCTACACCTTCATCTCCCATTATTGAGTCCTGATGCTCTGAGAATTTCTGCTCTAGATCCCTAAAAACCCAAAAAAACAAATCCGTTGCTGTTGAGTTGATTCTGACTCATAGCAACCCTATAGAGCAGACTAGATCTGCCCCATAGGGTTTCCAGGAAGTGGCTTTGAACTGCCAACTTTTTTGTTAGCAGCCGAGCTCTTAACCACTGTGCCACCAGGGCTCCTCTACATCCCTACTGCCCTCAAACTCTCAGCCCTGATGTCCCAGTGAATGGATTCAACTGGTGAATGGATAAACAAACTGTGGTCCATCCATACAGAGGAATGCTACTTGACAATAAAAGTGAATGAACTACTGAAGCACACAATATGAATCTCAAAAAAGAAACTCAATTCAAAAGTATGTATTTAAATGACATTTTAGAAACAGTTCAGAAAATAGATAAGTGGTTGTCAGGGTAGGGGGTGGGCAAGAGGTTGTCTACAAAGGGGCACAGGGGAATTCTGGGGAGTAATAAAATTGTTTTGTATCTCAGTTGTGGTGTTGGTTACATGACCGTATGTGTTTGTTAAAACTCAAACTGTACACTGAAAAGGTTTTACTTTATAAGTAAATTATATCTCACTAAGACCTAACTAAAAAGCATAAACTCAGATTTTCAATTTATAAAGCTCTTTTATTCTGATGGAGCCCAGGTGGCACAATGGTTAAGAGCTTGACTGCTAACCAGGAGGTTGGTAGTTTGAATCCACCAGCTGCTCCTTGGAAACCCTATGGGGCAGTTCTACTCTGTCCTGTGGAGTAGCTGAGTTGGAATCAATTCGACCACAACTGGTTTGGTTTTTTTGGGTTTTTATTCTCATGAATCTGAGTGAACTGTCTTAATCGTCAGCTTCATACTTTAAAAGGAATACCATACCGTGAATAACTTCAGCAGCAAGTATCCTTCTCTCAGTGACTGAGCTGCAGCCAGACAGCCCCTGCACACAGCAGGTGCCCAGTCAGCAGGCGTGGAATTGAATTCAGCTGTCATTGAACTGTTGCTTCTTCTGGAGTGGGAATACCCAGCAGATTTCACAGCTTTTAAGAGTTTTGTTGTTCATGAATCAAAAGTAAGCATCTGTTTTTATGAAAAGTTCAGTGACACTTAAAGAAACTTGAAACAAAGCGTATAGGACCTGGACTGGTGTCTCTACATGCAAATGTATTTGACAACAGTGATGCTATTTGTCATGAGAAACTCAGCTGCCTATCGAAACGTTTCAGTCTAATACTGTATCTAGCCTTTGTCTACTGGCCTTTTGTGAGTAGTCTAAAGGGAAATTTGTAAACTGGTGTTCCTCATGTAAATTAGGTCATTATCCTCTTAAAGGTGTAAAATCTCCTGTATGCAATGGAGCTTTCTAAGTAACAGACTTGACCTTTCCTCCAATCTATTCACAGGTGCCTGCAGAGCCTGCACTCATTAGCTAGAATTTGACTCCATGACATTTTTACTTAATTTTCTTTTTCCTCTATGTTGGACACATGGGGCAACCATTTATGTTCTTTCTTGACCTGAGATGCTCTCTCATCTCTTTCCAGCTGTGACATTTGTCATTCAGTCACATCAGGATATGGTGACCCCTCTTTCCCTACTGCAATTCCCAACTGTTAATTGATTCATTTTAGAGACAGAACTAGACACAGCCTTATGGACCTAACTCCATTTAGTTAGTGTTAAGCAGAATAGTGGATAGAAAAGCAATTTCTTCCAGAGTGAAACGTATTCCTTATGAGGTAGTAGAAGGAACAAATAATAATAGTTTTTAAAGCCCTTAGTTTCAAAGTGTTTTAGATTGGCAATAGACTTAAAAGTGGAATTAGCATTATTAGTAGTAGTACTAGTGTTGGTGATGATGACAATAATAATGATGATTGTAAATTATATTAATAATGACTTGGATTCAAATTCAGGAATTTCTGACCACAAAACCCATGGTCTTTTATGCTAAGAACCTTGTGTAGTAACTGCTACCAGTGTGCCAAAGACTATGCTAATCATTTTGTGTCCTCACAGCCCAGTGAGGTGAGGTTTTGGGATACTGAGATTCTGAGAAGTGAAGTAAGGAACACAAGGTTATGCATGTGCTATGACCAGGATTAGAACCCAGGTATCTTCTGACACTATGTCCACACTCTTCATCACTACCTATACTGCACTGTCTTTGAGTGATATGGTGTATGTCTGAACAGCATTGCTAGACATTTTTAAAAACGTTACCCAAAGTATGACGCTGATGGTCTTTACTTTTGAACTTGAAATAATATATTTACAGATTATTCCAAAACCAAACTCACTGTTGTTGAGTTAATTCCGACTCATAGCCAGGACAGAGTAGAGCTACTCCATAGGGTTTCCAAGGCTGTAAATCTTTACCAAAGCAGACTGTCACATCTTTCTCCCGCCGAGTGGCTGGTGGGTTCAAACCACTGATCCTTTGGTTAGGAGGCGAACACTTTAACCACTGCACCACCAGGGCGCCTTACAGATTATTAGAGCTTAATAAAATATAGAACTTTAGAATTGTAGGCAAGCAATATGAGTCTTAAAGGCATTGCTTTATTTATTCAACCACAGACGTTACCTGATCACATAATAAGTGCATGTAAACTCAAAGAAGGTGTGATCTCTGTCCTCCAGCAACCTATTATTTCAGGTTGAACAGATAAAGGAGTAAGGGGTAAGTAAGGGCTAACAGTCTAGAGTGATGCATTTCATGATAGAAGTGTGCCCAGGAGGCTATAAGGACAGAGAAAAGGGCTATTTAACTCCATAGGGGTGGTGTGTCATGGAAGGCTTCACAAAGCAGATGACAACTGAGTGGAGTTGTAGGATGGGTAGGAGTTAGCTACATAAGGGATAGTTGCATGCCAGGGCTTCAAACCGGTTTGAACTGGTTCAGTCATGGCTGATGAGGTGAAACTGTAACAGGTCTGAATTTTTTTAATTTCAGTGAACTAGAACAATAACCAGAACAGGAAAAATTACAGGTCGAAGCCCTGGAATAGTATACTCAGAAGAGGCTTAGTGAGCCCTTTCAGGAGCCTGATGTATGAGACTGAATTAGGCAGGACTGTGGAGAGCTACACACATTTGAAGTGGCATGGTTGGCCCCCATCTTTAAGCAGAGCACCTCTGTTTCTGACTTTACTCAAAATCCTGCGGGCAAGAGATTCAGTTGTTTTATACAACGAGGACACCGTCCTTGTTTTCTAAGAGAGATACTGAGTTTCTACTAGAGGTTTGACCTGTAGTTCTTCTCATTCCAGTTATTGCTCCAGCTCACCAAATTTTAAAAGTTTGAGTCTGTTCCAGCTTCTCTTCCTAGGCAGTGACTGAACTGGGAAGAACCAGTTCAAAGCCCTGTTGCGTGCAAAATAGATGGAATGGTTTATTCCAGAGAAGCACGCAGCAGTAATGGCTGGAGAAAAAATGTATTGAAGGGACTGTTCTTGGCCAACTTCTCAGTATGGAGATGGAAGCCATAGAATAATGCCATTTTATAGCTCTCTTTCCTTAGTGTGTAGCTGTTTCACACTAACAGCATCTTTCTGTCAGGAGGCAGTGCTGCTTCTAAAGCAGATGTTCTAGAGCAGCCAATTCAACACCATAGAGCTCTGTTGCCTGGCAGGGAAACAAAGGATCCCTCAGGTGTTAATTGTACTCATGAACAGATCACCAAATGCTCCTTGAGCCAGACTTTAGCCCTGCCACCAAACACCCCTACTGTTCTGCCTCCTGATTCTGGTAAAAATACATATATTATTAAATAATAATAATAAATGATTTCTTTCTCTTTGAGCAAGCAAGAATGAGTATTGTTGTAGTTCAGTTCCGTCGAGCCAGTTCCTACTCATAGTGACCCTGTGTACAACAGAACGAAACACTGCCTGGTGCTGTGCCATCCTCACAATCATTGCGGTGTTTCAGCCCATTGTTGCAACCGTTGTGTCAGTCCATCTCACTGAGGGTCTTCCTCTTTTTTGCTGACCATCGACTTACCAAGCATGATGTCCTTCTCAAAGGGTTGGTCCCTCCTGATAACATGTCCAAAGTAAGTGAGACAAAGTCACTTTTAAGTAGCATTTTGGCTGTACTTCCCCCAAGACATATTTGTTCATTCTTCTGTTAGTCCATGGTTTATTCAGTATTTTCACCAATGAATACGTCAGTTTTTCTTTGGTTTTCCCTTTTCATTTTCCAGCTTTTGCATGCATATGAGGTGATTGAAAATTGCATGGCTTAGGTCAGGCATACCTTAGTTATCAAAGTGACAGCTTTGCTTTTTTAAGATTTTAAAGATGTCTTTTGCAGAAGATTTGCCCAGTGCAATACTTTGTTTGATTTCTTGACTGCTGCTTCCATGGGTGTTGATTGTTGATCAAAGTAAAATGAAATCCTTGCCAACTTCAGTATTTTCTCCATTTATGATGATGTTGCTTAATGGTCCAGATGTGAGGATTTTTGTTTTCTTTATGTTGAGGTGAAATCATACTGAAGGCTGTAGTCTTTGATCTTCATCAGTAAGTGCTTCAAGCCCTCTTCACTATAGGTAAGCAAGACTGTGTCATCTGCATATCACAAAGAGTCTTCCTCCAATCCTGATGCCCTGTTCTTCTTCATATAGTCCAGCTTCTTGGATTATTTTCTCAGCATAAAGGTTGAATAAGTATAGTGAAAGGATACACCCTGAAACACATCTTTTCTGATTTTAAAGCGTGCAGTACCCCCTTGTTTTGCTAGCTTTCCTGATTTTGATAATAGGACATGGACCTTGTCACCTGCATTCCTGGTAGCTAACAATGCATGAGGCTCTCTCCTTGTATGTTAGTAATTATGTTTTATGTACCTGAAAGTATTAAACATTAATTCACTTTCTGGGGACGAGAATGTATAATTATTGTAAATAAACGTATTTGTAACTGTGCAAAATAACAGTGACTACTATATGTCTCTTTGCCCAGTTAAGCAGTAGTCCCTGCTACATGATAATGCTAATGAGTCTTCTCTATTTTTATTTTTTCCATCACTTTGAAGCTTTATGAACTCTTCTTATTTTCTAGAGTCATGTTCCCTCCAGAGATTTGATAAGCATTCAATTCTGTTTCCTTCTGTTTTCTATGGTTTGCTATTTTTATTTAACTTTTCACTTATCAATTCATTACTTTAATATAAGATAAATGTATTTTTCCCCAATAAGTAATTGTTACTAATTGTTAACACTTGTTAAATAGTGGTTCCCTTTCATTGATTTATGTCTCTTATATCAAATTTTAAGTTCTTACTTAGGGTGGATTTCTGGGTTATCAATTCTGTTGATCTCTTTTTTATTTATCATATACAACATCCGCATATTTTAAAATATTATAATTTTATAGAACATTTTCATATCAAGTAGGGCTAATTTTCGTTATCACTCTGCTTTTAAAGCTTTTGTATTCTTGTCAGAATTTTCTTGTAAAACGATTGTAGAATACTTTCACTAAACCCAAGAAGATTCTGTTAGAATATTGAGGGTGATGTTTACTTTTTGTGGGGAGGTGGAGTAGGGTGGTTGATGTTAAGATTAAAGTAAAATTTTGAGCCCACACGTATAACTCATCTGGGCTTACTAAAAATAATTAAAGTCCTTAAAATAGACAAATATAATCTTCATTCATCCAACGTAGACTTCAATTCCTTCTTGAGTGTGTTTGTTCTTCTTATTTTTCCCTGTTAGTTTGAAGATGATCCACTTTTCTGGTAAAAATAGAAACAAAATTACAATTGAATAGTTCAGCTTTTCCTATTTTGTCTGTTAGCATTATTTTTCCCCCATGGCTCAGGCCTATCTCTGCCTCATTCTTTCTACATGAAACACAGCCAAAAGGCCTTTTGTTCTGGCTTAGATTTTTTAAAAGCTTCAGCTTTTTCCTTCTTTTAGCCTTCCTGGGATGGTTTCTCTAGCTGGAGCCCTCGTTATGTCTTTGATACGTTCTCTTTCCAGAAGAGTTTATCAGAGAGAGCCTTGTGCAGTCAACGTCTGTTTACCTAGATACCACCCCCTTTTCTTCCTAATTACGATAGCTTGCTATTGTGTTATCAAAATATGGCTTTTGAGACCCTTTTTATTCCTCTTGGAGCCATGTTTTTTAAGAATCTCTGGCCATGGACTTATAAAATATTTTCCCAGAACTTTCTGGATTGTCTAATGAACATATCTAAATACTTTCTATGTTTTCTCTCTTGGCTGCCATGATCTCTGGGCTGATATAGTCATAGCCTCTCACGCTTCCCACCACTGTACTGATTTTCTTATTAGATGTTAAGTCAGCAATGCAAATACCTTCTATAATTTTCTTCAACAATCGAAAAGATGCTACAGAAAGTGTCTCAACAAGAATTGATTGAATATTCTTGTTGCTAAAAAACTGTAGCATCTACCTAATACTGGATGTTTCCAGGTGTGACAAAAATGTGAAATTTGCAATTAATTTTAAAAATGGCTACATGTAGAGAGAATCTGGTACAAAAGTGGCTTGGAAAGAATGGGACTAGTGGAGAAGCAGAAAGAACTGATCAGCCTCAGGGTATAGGTGGGTGTATATGAAGAGGGGCAGGAAGTAATAGGTGCAGGTTTAATATTCTGAGCACTGTCACACACCTGCTCTACCATAGCATGGGGGTGATCTGTTGTCATACCTCAGTTTCCTGCCTTATGGACAACTGGGAGTCATTCTTGCTGACTGCCCAGTGTATCAAAGATGATAAGTGTCAAGAACCCACAGTAGTTATAAAGATATACGTAGATAATCTTATAAATTGTCTATAATTAAATAAAATCAGACTATATAAAAATGTTCCCTCTTTTCCTTAACCATTCTCTGCTTTTCAAAATATTCTTCATCCATCAAGATCCTTACAGTGACCCCTCCTCAATGAAGTTTTCTATGACAGACTCAAGATGACTTAGTCACCCTTTCTTTTGTGATTACATCCCTATATTTTGTGTTAATGATTATTGATACATCTGTCATCCTCAACAACAGATACCATTTCTTAGTCATCTTTTTGTTTCCAACATATACTGTATTACTTAGTTGTTTGGAGAATTGCTCCATAGGGTTTCCTAGACAGTAGTCTTTGCACGAACAGATCTCCAGGTCTTTTTTTTTCCCATGGAGCCTCTGGTAGGTTTGAACCACCAACCTTTTGGCTAGCAGCCAAGCATTTAACCGTTGTGCCACCAGTGGGCTCTGAATATTTTAATAAATATTTAATAAATAACAGATAGGCTCAGAATATTTTAATAAATGTTTAACAAATACCTTGTAGGGTCTGAATATTTTAATAAATTATGATGTAAATCAACTATATGCTTGAAGGTATTAGGACTGCTTGGCCTACATGAAATGATTAAACAAAGATATGGAAATACTTGCAATATTTGAAGGACCATCTTAGTTTTAAAGGATTGCTTTAGAACTATGACTACTAAATAGAAGTTACAGAGGAGTGTTTGGGGCTCAATATAAAGAACTGTGTAATAATTTGAGATATTCACAAATGGAATAAATAGTTTTATGAGTAGTAATCCTTCCACCAATGGAAGTTTTTATGCAACAAAGGATGTGTGTTATGTGTGTGTACAGATGGATGGATAGAAGTTGTATAGATGTGGTTTCTTATCCATAGAATACCTTAAAACTGGTGAGAGTATGTATTTGTGGTTTGTGTGTGTGTGTGGGGTGGGGTAGGGAGAATCATATCCGGAAGCTATTTTCAACATTCCAGAAGCTAAAGAAAAAACAAATTTGCCCACAGAAAGTTTCATAGCCTTTAAAAACTTCAAAATGCCTTGCTTTGTTCAGACTGGTATCAGTTAAATGTGGCGACACTGCTTATCACATGAGTCCATAGCTCTAATTGGCTGTTAGTTACGCATTACCTTTGATTTTTGTAAAAACATTGTAGTGTTTTAATTGTCAGATAAATACAGTAATTTGAGTCACAGTGGCTAAGAGAGTGTATATGACTCAGGTGTCTGGATTGCCCAAGATGACAAAATGTCTTAGGTAACTCCTTAATTTCTCTGAGGCTGAGTTATCACATCTTTAAAATGGATATAACGATAATATCCATCTCATAGATTTCTTGTGAAAAATTGAGTGAGATGATGAGTACAAGTGTGAAGCATTTCTTATTGTGTCAGGTCCAACTTGCTGTAGCCAGTAAGAGTAAACACCTCTCCAAAATTGCCAAAATTACCAGTAAAAAGAAAAAACTGAAAAACTTGGAAGATCTGACATTATTATATGATGAAAATTATTTTGACCTCCAGAGATGATTTATTTTGCTTCAAGCGCCTCGTTTCTTCTGTACTGGTAACCAAACAGTTTATTCCATTTTGTGCAACAATTTATAATGAACCTTAAAAGAACTACTGATTATCTTAGGGGTTTTTGGCTCAATTACCTGTTTCAAATGCTCAGTGACTAAGGGAAGCCTGTCATTTTCTCCTCTCCTGCACACTGGAGCATAACAATAGACTGTGAATAGAGCAAATCAGGAAAGACACAAATACCAGTATAAGGGGCCCATTGTGTTTAGTTTGTAGCCCTGTCATATGGTTTTAATTTAGGTCAGCTGATGGATTATGACAGAGCGACAGATAGCACATTGTTTTTTCTTGGATTCTCTAGACACTTTAATATTCCTATTCTTATCTGTCCATTTTGATTCCAAAGCTTAAATGAAATGGAATTATGGCTTTCACTTTGTTTTCCTGTGCTAAGTGATTATCTCTGAAGTGCAATTTTGTGATTAGGCGAGACGGCATGCATACACTCAGCTAATGCTGATTTCCCCCAGGGTGTAGAACAGGTAAATTCATAATGAATGGATGTTGTGCTTTGATTTCAAATGGATGTTAAACCTCACCATACTTGGTAGGTTTTATTTTAAAAATGTACTTAATTATTCTAAAATTGACAGGAGAATATTAAAATTGAACTTTAGAAATACGGCATTTAAACTTAAGTCAAGGGTGCTAACTGCTTATGAATGTTAATCCCCATCAAAAAAGTGGAAAAAAGAATAAACTTACCTGACATAAATTGGGGAGGGTTTGGTCACTGAAAATCTTTAGTTTAATTATTTATACTCTTCCTGATTAATTTTTTAAATGTCTGAATGCAGCTGGTATTTGTATTGTCAAGTTCTAGTTTTCCTTATTTTGAAAACTACAGAAGTTATTCAACTAATTACTGTCATAGTATTGTCATAGTTGTTTGGTCTGGGGGGGGGGGGCCTTTTTTTTTTTTTTTTCCAAGATGCTAGGATTTATTGGTTAGCACAGTATTTAACTATTTTTTTGTTTAAAACAATTTGCATATGAGAGACTAATTTTAAAGAAGATTGAGCAGTCTCAAAATTAGGCACAGTTTGACCAAACCACCAAAGTAGATTATTGGTACCCAAACCATACCTTTAAACCGATTTACTTAGAACAAGCATTGACTATAATATTATGAATCTTGAAATGGGAAATATAATGTGCAATTTTCCAAACTTATTTCAATTGAAATCCTTTTTTACAATGAATATTGAAGCTAGTCAGAACTTCATGTAGGAAATGATTAGATGGCTTCATTCTTTTATCAGCTCCTATTTCCCACACTTAAGGCTCTTAGCTTAGTGTCCAGTATATATTAGAGTTCAATAAATTTTACTTCTTCTTATTATTATTTTCATTATCTTTCATAGTTTTCAAATTGAGTGAAATCAAAGCTTTAATAAGTTGACGAGTGGTTTTCAATAATAAAGCACATTAATTTGGAATAAATTACTTTTATTCAAAGTTTGAGGAAAAATCAGTCCATTAAAATTTTTAATTTCCTTTAGGGTCATGGTCTTGTGGGATAATCCAGTCAATTGGCATAATATAGTTCTTAAAGTTTGTGTTTTACCTTCCAGTATGGTGAGTAGTATCTAGGGTTTTAAAAGCTTACGAGTGGCTATCTAAGATACAGCTACTGGCCTCCATTTATCTGGAACAAAAGAGAAAGAAGGAAAGCCAAGAATCAGAAGGAACCAGACTGTAGAACTAATTGTCTCCATGAACTACTGCCTCCTATACCTTGAGACCAAAAGAACAAGATGGTGCTCAGCTGCCACTACCAAAAGTTCTGATTAGGGACACAATAGATAGAGCTTGATAGAAAGGGAGAAAAATGTGGAACAGACCTTCAAATTCTCAAAGAGTCCAGACTTACTGGGTCTATTAAGGCTGGAGGAGTCCCCAAGACTATGGTCCTGAGTTACGCTTTAAACCTTGACTCAAAACTATCCCCTGAAGTAACCTTTAAACCAAGTAACAGTTTAATTCAAAAAGTAAATGCCCTTGTGTATTACACTCTCTTAAGCAATGATCTATAAAAGACCAAATGAACAACAGCTATTCTAAAGTATAGATGAGAAGGTTGGAGGTCAGGACGTTTAAGTCAACAGAGTGAAACAACTAGAACAGAATTAATGAGAATGTTGACACAGTGTGAAGAATGCAACAAATGCCACTGATCATTATGTTTAGAAACTGTTGAATGGGAGCAGGTTTTGCTATGTATATTTTTACCAAAAATAAAATATTTAAAAAAATAATAATAAAATTTTTAATCTGTTAAATGGTTTAGTTATATATTCTTTGAACCATCAGTATTCTTCCTGGTCGATGTGATTCACTCTCCTGAATGCTATTTTATCACTCACCCTGGAAGATGCCATGGCCTCAAAGCTGTCCTCATAACTTTGGACACCTATCTAGCTGAGATGAGTTGCTTACATTTGCAACATTTACTCTGTCACACTTTGCATACCTTGGTTATAAGTTAAACATGTAATAAGTACATTCAATGAGTGATTTGATATCTCAAGGCACCCCCTGGAGGGGGGAATAATGTGTGTTCCTCGCATCATGGGAATATTGGATGTAACTTTCTGGGCAGAGTTAGGGAAGCTAAGAAGCAACACTGATATGGTGAAGAGAACACTGGATTGGGGGCCAAAACACCTGTAGATAATAGTCCTAAAATTGGACCCTGCTTGCATATTAATTATTTACAAATCAGCATATCCATTCAATTTATTTTTCAACATTACAATTTTTACAGCTTCCGCCACCTTTGAAGACTTTCAGATTCGTCCCCACGCTCTCTTTGTTCATTCGTACAGAGCTCCAGCTTTCTGTGATCACTGTGGAGAAATGCTGTGGGGGCTGGTACGTCAAGGCCTTAAATGCGAAGGTAAATTATATTCTTCCCTAACCAAGTCTAAGGCATGCTTGAGTTATCTGCTTTTATTGTGCCCTCTGTGACAGTGTCCTCTTTCCCTCAAAAGTGACTTCCAGGCATTTGTTTGGTGCATGGATTCTGTTCTGTTCATTTCTTAAACTTTCCTGTCTTCAGCAGATAAACTCGTAATGAATGGATGTTGTGCTTTGATCTACGAACCCCAATCTGCATATCTTTTCCATGTTTCTCCCCTATATCATCATGTTGATTATTTTGGCAACAGACTGAAAATAAAATTTGCATCTTAAGTATGCCAGAACTTGAAATGGTTGGCATTCAATAAATGTTTGTTGAAATGAACCGAGATTCAGGAGGTTAACCAAACCATCCAAAGTCACACGGCTATTAAGTGCAAGACTGGAATTTGTTACCTGTGTTTCTACACCAGTGCCATATTTTATCATCCCCACTGCACAACTCAAGTTGTTAGAATGCCATAATATAGTTTTCAAAACTATATCCAAGTGATACCCATCTTTGGTTTAGGGGGAGAAAGCTATTTGAACTCAGGCAATATGACCAAGCATTGACAACATGACCTATAAATAAGCTAACACAATTTTTGAATTTCTGTCTTTGTGAGGAGAGAAGTGAAGAGTCAGTGATCTAGAAGAAACTGCCTAAAGCGTAGTGTTAGGAAAGTTTGTCTCTCCTGCTGTGTGACACATAGGGAAACTAATGGGGGAACTAGGAATAGTAGAAATAGTAAAAGAAAAATGGTGTTTCCCTAACTTGAAAATATGCTTCCAGTTATTGATAGAGGAGCTGCAGTGGTTAAGCATTCAGCTGCTAACCAAAAGTCAGCAATTTGAACCTACCAGCTGCTTCTTGGGAGAAAGATGTGGCAGTCTGCTTTTGTAAAGATTTGTAGTCTTGGAAACCTTACAGAGCAGTTCTTCTCTGTCCTCTGGGGTCACTATGAGTCGAAATCAACTCGACAGCGGTGGGTTATCATACCAAAACCAGCATGTGAGGTATTTTAAATATTTTCTTAATAATTCTGCCGAGTAGTTATTATCATCCCCATTTTCCAGACAAGGAAATTGAGGTGAAGCCATTTGTCCAAAGTCATGAAGACAGCAAGTTGTTAAGCCAGAATTCAAATCAGTGGAGCCCAAAGGTTGTGATAGATTGTGAATAATTTTCCCTGTGTGTGTCCACTCACATTAGAACTTGTAGCAGCTAAAAATAGCTCAGATAATCTATTTGGAGTTTTGTTGCTAGATCCCTCAAAGCCCAAGTCTCTTATATCACAGAACGTTAAAAAAAAAAAAAAGATAACTAGGGTCATTGCTGAGCTAGCTCATCCAACAAAATCAGAATTCCAAACTCAGCTCATATATAAATTGGGGTAAAAAAATGATAAAGAGCTCAAGAGAAAATTTGAATTTCTACATAGCCTTAAGAAAACTGGAAGTAGTCTATTTTTTAATCTGTAATTGACAACTAACAGTGGAATAACCTTTAGCTTATGGTTGTACCAAAGTCATTTTTATTTTCTCTTTGCAGGATGTGGTCTGAATTACCATAAGAGATGTGCATTTAAAATCCCCAACAATTGTAGTGGCGTGAGGCGAAGACGGCTTTCAAATGTTTCCCTCACCGGGCTCAGCACTGTCCGCCCAGTGTCTGCTGAGCTCTCCACCAGTGCCCCCGATGAACCCCTTCTGGTATGGCCTCCAGTTTATGCATTTGCCCATGTACATGAGAGATCTGTGGGAAGATATGATAACAGTGTCAATCCAAGACGATGTGCTGGGAGGGAGGATACAGCCAGAGTGTTAATAGATGTGTTTCTTCAGGGCTTGTGCTGGAGATTGGTCGGTGCTTCATCAAATATCCAACAGCTTTAAAGTTTGCTTTTATCTCCCAGCCTACTGAAATTATAAAATATGTAAGGAATCATCATGGTCACAGGGCCAGAGCAGCACAAAATAATGTGTTAATGTTGCAAAACATAGTTTGTCAAAATTTGGAAGCCAGTGATTAAAAGATGTTCTTATTTGAAGACTATTAGAGTAATTAGTGGTATAACTGAATATTTATTCCAGAGAAAATGTGCAATTTGTTCTTATGACACTATGAAAGTTGTTTATCGCTTGGTGCTGCTTGCATATATGCAGGTATATTGGCAGAATGACAGGTGGTTGACAAATTCTGTGAGATAAATAGCACTTAAAATTTTAAATGTTTCCATTAGTTCTAAAATACATATCTTATGGTTCAAATATTCTTTAAGAAATTTAAATTTGGATTTTCTGAACATTCAAAGCAAAACAAGAATTGTAGAAATTATGTGAATTATTTAAAATAAAGACATTCTGAAATTGCTTAATGGTTTGAGGCTGAGGCTAGAAAATTCCTACGTTTACAACTCCCTCCAGCTCCCCTACACCCCCCACCCACCAATAGATAGTCCAAGGACTATTCATAATCTAGCTATTGGAAAGATCAATTAAAGAGAAAAAAATAAAAGATTATTAAAACACTCAGGTTAAATAAATACCTCTTGGAGTGGAGAAAGACAATGAATTTTGAAGACATCTCTAAAAGGTTGAATTAATTACTTCATTGTTTGGAAAATATTTTATTGTGATTCTTATATCACCTAAATTTGTTACAGTATAAGCCAGACATATAACCCAAATGATTGCTCATTTTGATAAACAGGAAAATTCCATATACAGTTTTTCCAGGGCTTTCTTTTGGGGCTTTCTTGTGTTTTCAATCCTTCATTAAGTGAACTTATAGAGGAAAGGTAAGTAATAAATCCACCAGTAAGTAGAAGAATATATCATATTTTTGTAACTATTCAGGATGCATGTGTGTGATTTTACATATATCTGTATGTATGTTTTTATATATATATATATGTATATATGAGTTATTCCATCAGTTTGTATTAATTGGAATTAGTGATATTCTTACTTAAAGGTACTAAAATAAAAATATATCGATTTTTAAAATAATTCTCATGTCATCTTCCCACCCATTTAGTCCTTAACTGAGTTAGAATTTTTATAAGTAGTGATTTTAGAAGTTAGAGCAGTTACTCTTGTGTCTTAAGTATAGTCACTGAGTGTCATACTGTTTAAAAGACAAACATTAAAAAACAAATTTAAGAAAGAGTTACAAATTAATTGTGTCTTATTTTCATTTTGTATTGGGAAAAGATTTTTTTTCATTGTTTAATACTACATAAGAAATCTAAAGTTCAAAACTAAAGTGATAGATCATTACAATCAATAACATATTTAGGTAATTAATGCTAAAAATTACTTGTTTTTAACCTATCTCAGTTTAATATATACATTGTGTGTGTGTATATATAAAACATATATATGTATAACATCATACATATATGATTTAGGTTTTATAAGTATAAATTCAATTTTATACATAATTAAAAAATCATATGCATGCCTATATGTGTATACATTTATATAAATATTACTTAGGTCATATAAGTATAATCTTTAACACAAATTTTTCTCTTTTCAAACAAATTATTTAATTATTTGACCAAATTATTTATTTGAATTACAAGTTATTTTTACATAAAATATTGAAATTTTATTAGCTCTTTATTGTTTTATTGCTTAATGGAATTTTTTCCATACTAAAATATTTTTAAAATACATTTTTAGAAATCAGACTTTAACCATGTTTGTCAATAATGCTTGTAAAATGGTGATCAGTTGAGATATTTATGAGGTAAGAAAATACTGGGGCCATAAAATCTTTTGAAAAATATTGTTATCATAAGCTTATAACCTTGTGACCCAGAAATTCCACTCCATTGTATAAAATGGTCTTCAGGTAACCTTTAAATGGGAAATGCCCTTGGAAATAATGTTTGTGATAATATGTGACACACTGACTCTCAAAATCATGTTTTACATATATCATCGTCCTTTGTGCCCTCCTGGGGTGACTCCATATTTCTCTCCTTATCCAATTACTGAGAAAGTAGGAAATGGTCTGCCAGAAAAAGAACACACATTTCCTTCTTGCTTTGGGTCATGCCCTAGCTATTTTACATAGCAGCAAAACCACCCTTCTCTACCCAGGTATGCTTAGAGTGCAACAAATATGTCCCTTTTTACTCCTGGGCAAGAAAAGGCCAATAATTATAGTTTAAATGGCATAGCAACTGCCTAGTAAAAGCTGGTAATATGTTTTCAGTAGTAAAACTTTTACATCTTATATCCGATAAAGAGCATTTTGCTTTTCTGAAGGGGATGATGATCTACCTAAGGATGCCATTACTCATTGATGCCACTAGACTGTCCATTCTGCAGGAAAGCCATGATAAGTATATAGGTATTCTCTAAAATATAAGAAGATGATATTTTCTCTTCCGTAGCTTGAGTACCTGTCTTCATTATAAAATCACCAATTTGATTCAGATTAAGGCTTGGTAATTCTATTAGTTTATCCATTTTTAGCACATAAATTGATCCTCAGATTTCTTTAATGCTGCTAAGATAGAAATTTATAACAATGTAGATCATATGGAAGTCGTTTGGCAGTAAACTTTATCTGTTATTCTAACCATAAAATAGTTCATTCTTAAGAAAATCCAACATGTATTCAATTTATGACATGACAGCTTTGTGAGAGTGTATGTCTTTTTGTAAACCATCACCAGTGTTAGAAAGAAACAAAAGAAAAACTCTGTAGGTCTTTAAGTAGGACACACTAATATTATCATTATATGTAAGTATACTTATCAAGATTAATTTCATAAACTTTTAGACAGTTTCTGATAAAGAGCCATTGCTTTTGACAATGGCAGAAGTCAGCATTAGGTGATCCTGTCATTTCTTTCTGCTTTGCTCATCTTCTTGTCTATTTCTAAGTGTTCTCATGGTATTTGGAAAGAGTCAGAGTTAATTGAAACCGTGTCATGAAAGACATAGTCTAAGGCAAAAAGGATAATAGTCTGTTTTAGGACTTCTCCTAACCATGAAGAAGGATCTTGTATCAGATCAACTCTCTTGCCACAGACAACCACAGAAACTGAATAAAATATAACGGAACAAAACAAAACACAATTTGAAGGCATCTGAGAAGAACCAAGGCTATCAGGACTTAAGGTTCAATATCCTAGCAAAAAGAAAGCCGCAGAGAGGTCAATGCAAAGGGCAGCCCCCAACAACAAAGAATTATTGAGACCAAAATGTTCTTAGTGCCAAGGTTGAAACCCCTGATGTAGAAAAAAGCCGGGGGAATTCTGGGTTTATTAAAAAGCCACAATTAATAAGATAATGTGATATTATGTAAGTACAAAAAAATAACCCAATGGTATAAAATAGAGAATCTAGAAACATACTTGCACATACAGGCCAACTGTTTTATGACAAGTGTAGCACTGCATGAGCAAAGGATAGTCTTTTCAATAAATATGGCTGGGACCAATTAGATATCCATATGGAAAATATGAAATATATGTGTGTGTGTGTGTCTGTGTGTGTATATATATATATATATATATCTCCATGTGGAAAATACATAAAATCAATTCTAGGTAGGTTGTAAGCTTCTAGGACATAACCTAGAAGAATACCTATAAGAACTCAGGATAGAAAAGGGTTTTTTACACAGAACTCAAATCACTGATGACAAAGGAAAAAGATTGATAAAATGGAGCATTGTTAAAATTAAGAAATTATTTTCATCAAAATTTAACATGAAGAGGATGGAAAAGCAAGACACAGAGTAGGAGAAGATATTTTCAAAACATATATCCTATAAAAGACTCATATCTAGAATGTATAAAGAACATCTACAGATATGTTGGAAGACAAACAGCTTCATTTCAAATATAGGCAAAATACTTGAACAGAACTTTACAAAAGACAGCCAATTAACATGAAAATGTGCTCAATACCACTAATTATCAAGGAACTTAAAGTTAAATCTACAATGAGATATCTCTACACCACAGTGTTTAATGTGGGGTGGGGAGGACTGAAATAACAAGTATTGGTGAACATACAGAGCAACTGGAACTTCCGTATACTGCTGCTGGGACTGTACATTGGTTCAACGTTTGGAAAACTGTTTGGCAGTTACCTTCTAAAGCTGAACATATGGATATCATGTGACCCAGACTTTTCACGCCAAGTTATATAGCCAACAGAAATGTATACATACACATAGAAAGTTATGTACAAGCATATTGTTAACATCCTTATTTATAATAGATAAAAACTGGAAACAAATTGTGGTGTATTCATACAATAGAATAGCATTAAAAAAAAAAAAAAGAAAGCAGACTTTCGGCAACATGGTGCTCTAGGCAGAAGCACCACACCATTCCTCCACAGTAAAGATCTGAAAAACTAAGCCAAACAGAGAAAACAGCAGTCCCAAAACCCTGAGCATCAAATAAAGAGATAAAAAACTCAGTCAAGCACCAAATGGAATATGAAACTGACTGAGAACAGAGAGCGAGGAAACATACATGCAGAAGTCCCCTATCAGCTAACGCAGCACGGATCTGCCATCTTGGACTCCTGTCAGAGATCAGTGAACAAGGGATACGAGAAGGCACCTTCATGGAGCTTCCAGCAGGAGACAGAATAACTGGTAACCAATGATATACACTTTCCCACCCCCTACCCTTCTTCACCCCAACTCAGCGTCCTCAGCTTCTGCGGCCACAGTCTCTTGGCCGGGAATCACCGGCTGCTTGGATTCCACCCACCGGCACTGGCCGACTCCCTAAGTGCCGTTTGTTTGCTGCTGGTGTTGCTTTTTTCCGCTTCTTTTAATTTCTTCCTTACCACCTCCCCTCCTTTCAGTCAAATACCTGGCTCTGCACGCCATCTTTGCTTCTTCCTGAAAGGCTGTGAAACTCTGCTTGAATGTGAAACTGCTTCCTGGTCCGTGCTGCCACACTGCTGGGATCCCGGGGCTTTTGTTTGTTTGTTTGGAATTGTTTATTTGTTTTCTTTTTGTTTTCTCAAATTGGAAGCCCGTTCTAGCTGGGCAGTGCTGCACGGCTTGGGACCTATGCCCTCATATTGCACAGATGCGCAGAGGGATCCCTGAAGGTATTTCTTTTTTGGTGAGTTTTTTTTTTTTCTGTTTTTTGGGGGATTTTTCTTTTTCTTTTTTTTAAATTTGTTTCCTTTTCCCTTTTGTCTTTCTTCATTACTCAGTTTCTCGTCTCTGCCCTCCTTCTCTTCCTGTCCCCTGAATACCTGATGCTGAGTGACACCTCTGTGCCTTCTAGCCAGGCTGTACTTCGACACCTGGGAACAACTTCCCCAGACCTCATAGCTGCACCAGTGGGATCCCTGGGAGCTTTGCTTTTCTATTTTCTTTCTAATTTTTATTTATTCATTCTTTTCTTTTTTTTCCTTCTTCTTCCCCTTTTTGTTTTTCTCCATTTCATAGTCTCTCATCTCTCCACTCCAACGACAAGGTCACCTAGCACTCTTTTTCTTTGTTTGTATGTTTTTGGCTCCTGTTCCTCTCTCTTCTTTCCCATACCCATCTTAGCACCACACATCAAAATCTCCCCACTCCATCCTGCCTACTTGCACCATGCACTTAGCATCACACCACCAGGCAGCACAGGCACGGCATGCCAGAACCTGCCCTGCACTGATTACCGGCCCACCCTGGTGACTGTAGTGCCACAAACAACCCATCCCAGCAACTCCTCTTCAGATAGAGCTGCCCTGCTGTACCATATCTGAGCTACTGACCCTAGCAATTGAAGAAGGAGGTGAAAAGTATCATGCCCACAAACGAGCAAACAATAAAGAACACACAGCCTGCCAGCTCAGACATAGCCAAATTAAAAAAAAAGGATGAAACAAACAAATCTACAATCAATGAAGAGAAAAATAGCTAGTGAATGCCCAGAAGACAGCAGACAATATCAAAACATTTACAAAAACAGGATAGGATGGTTCCAGTAGGCATCCAAAATAAAATACCAGATGAATTTCCAGTAGAAGAAAAGGCACTAGAACTACCTGATAGGGAATTCAAATCTCTAATACTCAGAGTTATCCAAGAGTTGAAGCAAAAAGCAGACAAAAATGAGGAAAAAATACACAAATTCCTGGAAAGAGCAGACAAATTCATGGAAAATACACACAAAAAAATGGAAGAATTCAGGAAAATAATGCAGGAACAAAATGCCAAAATAAATTCACAACTAGAAATTATACAAAAACAATTAAAATCCAAAAGATAAACAAGATTTCAGAAATGGACAGTGTCATAGAAGGGCTGAGGGACAGATTGTAAATGGTGGAAGACAGGATCAGCGGAATTGAAGACAAACACTTGCATACAACTCTGTCTGAGGAAAACTCAGACAAAAGAACGAAGAAAAATGAAGAGATCCTGAGAATTATGTGAGATACAATCAAAAGCAAAAATTTTCAAGTGATCACAGTTCCAGAAGAGGGGGAGAAAACAGAAAACACAGAGACAATCATTGAAAAACTGCTGACAGAAAACTTCCCCAATATCATGAAAGATGAAAAGCTGACCATC
>NW_004443979.1:11825794-11827432 GCF_000243295.1 Trichechus manatus latirostris
CAAAGAATCCTGAGAGCAGCTCTTGAAAACCAAGAAGTCACATACAGAGGAGAAACAATAAGACTAACCTCAGATTATTCGGCAGGAACCATGCAGACAAGAAGGCAATGGGATGATATATATAAAACCTTGAAAGAAAAAAATTGTCAGCCAAGAATAATATATCCTACAAAACTTTCATTCAAATGTGATGGTGAAATTAGGACATTTCCAAATAAACAGAAATTAAGGGAATATGTAAAAACCAAACCAAATTTACAAGAATCGTTAAGGGAGTCCTCCCATCTGAGAAAAAAACTTCAGCTCACAGGCTGAATCTAGGATGCAGGATTGTACCATCCAGATACCAATCTAGGAAATGGAATTCTCAAGAACTATCCAAAACCAAAAGAAAAACAACAGGGAATCAGAGATGTTAATCTGTAAATGACAACAACATCAGAACAATAAAAGAGGGAATAAACGGTGTAGGAATAGAACCTTCTAATGGAGAGGAAGGCAAGGTGATACCAAGTAATAATAGACTCCTTCAAACTGAGAAAGATAAGGGTAAATTTCATGGTAACCACAAAAAAAGTTAATGAACATACTCATAATAAAAAAGAGAAAAACATAAAGTCTCAGTAAAAACAAAACCTACAAAAGCAAAAGAAATTTTTAAAAAATCCACAGACAAAATGAATTCAGCACAGGAGAGTAAGAGGAACAAAGAAACCATCAGCACCAGGAAAAAAAAAGCATTACAAAATGACAGCAATAAACTCAAACATCTATCAGTAATTACACAGAATGTAAATGACCTCAATGCACCCATAAAGAGATGGAGAGTGACAGAATGGATTAAAAAACAGGTTCTGTCAGCAGGCTGTCTACAAGAGAGACACCTTAGAAACAAAGATGTGAATTTATTAAAAATCAAAGGTTGGAAAAAAATGTATCAAGCTAACAACTACCAAAAAAGAGCAGGAGTGGCAATACTAATCTCAGATAAAATGGACTTTAAAACAAAATCCACCATAAAAGACAAAGAAGGACACTATATCATGATTAAGGGGATGATCCATCATGAAGACATAACCATTATAAATATCTGTGTACACAATGATGGCTCCAAAATGCATAAAACAAACTCTACCAGTACTGAAAAGAGAAATTGACAGTTCCACAATAACAGTAGGAGACTTCAACACACCACTCTCAGTAAAGGACAGAACATCTAAAAAGAAACTCAACAAAGACACAGAGTACCTAAAGGGCACAATCAGCCAACTTGACCTCATAGACATATATAGAACACTCCATACAATGGCTGCAAAGTACACACATTTTTCCAATGCATATGGAACATTCTCCAGAATAGGCCACATCTTAGGCCACAGAGCAATCCTCAACAAGATCCAAAACGTTGAGATAATACAAAGTATCTTCTCTGACCGCAATGCCATCAAGGTCAGAAGTTAAAAACAGAAAGAGCAAGGAAAAAAAATCAATTACATGGAAATGAAATAACACCCTGTTTACAAACCACGGGGTAATGGAAGAGATCAGAGACGGAGTCAAAAAATTCCTAGAATCAAACGAGAATGAAAACACAGCATACCAAAACCTTTGGGACACAGCAAAGGCAGTCCTCAGAGG
>NW_004443979.1:11830139-11879617 GCF_000243295.1 Trichechus manatus latirostris
CAGCTACCAAGGCCTCCACCAGACTGAGTCCAGTACAGCTAGATGGTGCCTGGCTACCACCACTGACTGCTCTGATCAGGATCACAACAGAGGGTTCTGGACAGAGGTGGAGAAGGATGTAGAACAAAATTCTAACACACACACACAAAAAAAAACATTTACTGGCCTGAAAGAGACCGGAGAAACCCCGAGAGTATGGCCCCCAGATACCCTTTTAGCTCAGTGATGAAGTCAATTCCGAAGTTCACTGTTCAGCCGGGGATTGGACAGCCCCATAAAACAAAATGGGACTAATGAGTCACAGCAGTCCAGGGACAAGGACTAGAAGGCAGAAGGGAACAAGAAGGTTGGTGATAGGGAGCCCAAGGTTGAGTAAGGACAGTGTTGACATGTAGTGGGGTTGTTTACCATTGTCATAGGACAACGTGTACTATTTAATGAGAAACTATTTTGTTCTATAAACCTTCGTCTAAAGTGAGAATAGCAGCACAACTGGAAGAACGTAATCAATGTCACTTAATTGTGCATGTAGAAATTTTTGAAATGGTGTATCTTTGGCTATGTATATTTTCATAAAAAAAAAAAGGTCGAGAAGGGAACGGGTTGATATGTTGTGGGGTTGTTAACCAATGTCATAAAACAGTATGGGTACTGAATGTTTAATGAGAAACTATTTGTTCTGTAAACCTTCACCTAAAGTACAATTTAAAAAAAAAAAAAAACCCATTGCTATCGAGTTGATTCCGACTCGTAACGAACTTATATAAGACAGTGTAGAAACTGCCCCATAGGGTTTCCAAGGAGCCACTGGTGGATTCGGACTGTTGACCTTTTGGTTAGCAGCTGAGCTCTTAACCACTGTGTCACCAGGGCTCTAGAATAACATATAGCAATGAAATGAATGAAATATTGACTCACTCAAAGACATGGATGAATCTTACAACATAATATTGAAAGAAGTCAAACAAAAAAAGAGTATGTACTTAAGAATCCAGTGTATGAAATTTAAGTCAGGCAAGACTAATTTACAATGAAAGAGGTCTGAATAATGGTTCCTCTTAGCATGGAGCTAACTGGGAGGGAGCAGAAGGGTGCCTTCAGTGTTACTGGAAGATATTCTATATATTGATCTGGGTGGATGTTAAATGAATTGATACACATATAAAACCTCATCAAGCTGTGCAACTAGAATTTTGTGCACTTCATGTAAGGAGCCCTGGTGGCACAGTGGTTAAGCTCTCGGCTGCTAACCAAAGTGTCAGCAGTTTGAACCCACCAGCTGCTCCACGGGAGAAAGATGTGGCAGTCTGCTTTTGTAAACATTATAGTCTTGGAAACCCTATGGGTCAGTTCTACTGTGTCCTGTAGGGTCACCGTGAGTCAGAATCGACTCAACAGCAATGGGTTTGCTTTGGGTTTTTGGTTTTACTCGATATAAATTATTCCTCAATAAAAATATTTTAAAATGATAACAGCAAATAACTATCCAAATAGCAGGTAATGAAGTCATGAGAGTTCTTTATCACAGGTCATGTCAGAAAAGAATTATATTAGAATAATTCATAATTAAATTTGGTCTTAAGATTCCCCCAGCCACTTAAAAGAAAATGGGGTTATATAATTTATATTATTCAGTATTTAATAGTAATGTACCACATTAGTCTTTGAATGCATAATACTCATCTGCATAATAAGCACTGTTTTCTATAGTAGTTTTCACCAAAGTGTAAAAGTATAATTCCTATGATCTTACTTCAAGGGGGGCAAAAAAACAAAAAACAAAGAGAACTATGACATAACATTATAATCAACTACTAAAGGAGTAGGTGGCTCTCTTTTTCTGCTCTGTGGACATTTCTGGTGTTTCTAACTTGATAGTAAGAATGTAAAATACCCAGAGCTATATATTTTCTAACATTTTTTTTTCTTTAGAATAATGATCCCATAAAATATTCTGCAAAAAAAAAAAAAAAGAAAGAAAAGAATATCCTGCCGTCAAATAAGATTGGAAAATGTTTCATGCTCCTTCTAAGTATTGGAGATCACAATACTTATTAAAAATAGTTAAGTTTCTCAGAATTCTTACAATAATCAGTGTTCCCAGCTGCCTTGAATATGGAACCGCTTTTCTGATAAAACCTATTAAGACCTTATGGGGGAAGAACACACTTTGAAAAATAGTAACTTAGAGGAATAAATGAATAAATGTTTGTTGCATAGACTGTCTTCAAATATCATAAGCTGAATGGCATTCAGCTCAAGTATAAATTCCAGTGAGAGCCCCAGATAAAGGTATTTGGGGCTGCTGATTGAAGGAAAATCCGTGAGCTTGACCAACAGATATATAGATGGCAAGGATAATGTCTTATTTTGGAAATTGAAAAACTTGATTTATTTCCTCTCCAAAGGGAAAGTTTTGCCACCTCTGTGTGAAAATATCCCATAAGAGTGACTTCAAATAGGATGACTTTTTTTTTCTCAGAAGTCATGTTTAGATGTGTTCAAACGAGCAGTTGTTGTCCCTGAGTTATGCACATGCTTCATGCAAACCCAGAAATGTTTAAGAGCAGGTATTACTGGCTAACAGTTAATCTTAACAGAACCTTAATCTAAATCTACACCACTTCCCAATGTCCTTGACAAAATTGGTTAGCTGCAGTTTGCAAATTAGGATACTGGAGGTTTGGAGAATAGAAAATAGGATTTTTCTTAATGTGCAATAGTTTATTCACTGAAAAACCACTAACTTTAAAACATGGCCATGCATTTTTGTTAAGAAGAGGAGTCAGCTATATTTTAGCTTCCATTTTGTTTCTAGTTATCTACTCAATAAACGTTGAGGGAACAGGGATAAGAAAGATCATACTCAATAGAAATTACCAGGAACGTGTGGTCTACTTAACCAAGCCTTTTCTTATGTTTTCGTTGATAACCTTCTCATCTTAAAAATTAAAAAAAAACAAACAAACAGAAAAACCTTTCTACTTTAGAAATATATTTCAAACTTAAATGAAATGAGATAGAAGGTAGTGGTATGCAACAAAGGCTCTAAAATGAGCAAAGAATGCATTGTAAGCATATTACTCTCATTAAAACTCTAAGCCGCTATTGGACTTGTCAGGTTTGTAAACCACTGACTGATATACTGATTATTCACTAGCTTATTCTGCAGGCAAGGAGAGATCAACTCTATAAATTTTGATTACTTTGATGACCTTTTTCTTTCTTTTCCCGTTGAGAGGATGAATTTAGTGAAGAAAATGTAATCTTCCGTTTAAAGGTCAAAAATGCTTCATTCTGACTATAATTTATTTTCAACAAGGTGAAACCACTGTCTTCACTGATACCATGACAAGTTAAAGAGGTGTTTTTCTTTTTTACCTCCACCAGGTCTCTACTGTAAACTGTATTTTTTCAATCTGGACTTGGTGTAGAGCTCCATTTAAATTTTAAAAAGGAGTTTCCAATTCAGATGTCTGTGTGGCCACAATGACTGATTAGTATGATAACATTTTGCTTTATTTTGAAAATACACCTATCTGAGACATTATTTAGTAATATGCATTGCTTTCCTCCACTAACACTGTTTTCCTGTCTTTTTTCTCTTTTATTCTTCACCTTTGCCTGCTTTTTACTCTTACAACTTCATGTTTCAGTCTCCTGTGAGTCCTGGCTTTGAGGTAGGTACTAACTCTACTTGGCACTGGCAGTGTGTTTCACCATCTTCTTCAAGCCAGCGTTATGATATTAAAATGACATCAGACGATTGTCTGCATTGACTCTATGAGTATAATCAGGTCAAAATTCAACTGAGAATTCAACCCATAAAATGGCAGAAAGCCTACAGGTTTTGGTTTTTGTTTGTTGTCATTACTGTTTAATTATTGAGCTCATACAAGCAGCAATAGGCATTAGTGTAATCAATTTAGGTTTGTTGGGTTAAATCAGATTACTTGATTCCATAACACTTGTTTCTTTTCTATGAAATTGCGCAGACAGATAGAGAATAAAATAAAATACAGTCAGCCCTCACTTTGTGAGATGCCGTGTTAACTGAAACTCATGCATGTTGGAATGAGTTCCTACCCCAAGTGCTACAGACCTTGTAGAGTGAGTACATCATCCAATATGCACAGTGTCCATTGGCATCAAATCAAAACCCAATGCCATCGAGCCAGTGCAGTGAAAAATGAGGCTGCCTGACAATGAATATAACTGCTTGTTACAGTTCCTGAATTTAGTTTCTTTTTCAAGAAAGGTGTTTTTAATACTTATGTATTATCACAATCTACTTAATCTTAAAGAGATGATGGCTTCAGCTAGAAATATCTAGCTCTCAATCCAAGAACACATTATATATGGAAAGGGCACAAATGTTCTTTCTAACGATTGTAATTAAGCCCCCTCCAAAATAGTAACTATTGGCCTTTTTTATCTATCTTAAGCAATTAACAACTTGAATGCGGAAGACAAGGATTTAGGTAAAGTGTTAAAGCAGAGCCCACAACAGTGCTCCTCTTGCAGTGATTTGTTTTGACCGGTTGACTGGTTAATGATCAGTTTTCCTTATATCTGTATCTCTGGCCAATTGAGAGTTGACATATTGTTATTTTCGCTCAGGAGAATATAAATTTAAAATACCATTATTAGTGTCCATTCTAAAATGATCTTCTGAAAGTAACTCTAACAACGGAAGCTAATGAAAACACAACCAAAGCATGTTCTGGGTTAAATAAAATTGAAAAAATACCTGATTCACAGGACGTGAAATGAAGAAATTTATTTCAATAATAATAAATTCCTATATTTGGAAAGATTGTCCTTGTTCAAAATGTTCCCTACTTGGAAAAGTCCAGGGTGAATAATTTTTAATATACTTATAAATTTAAGTCTGTAACTTAAAAATGCCTTTCAGACATAATTTAAATTTGAATTATATCTTCCCCTTCAAACTATCCTTTGGGCTTGAAGCCAGACAAGGATGGGAAGCATTTTTCACTTCTCCTGTGCTGTAATCGGGAACAGATTGCATAAAGGGGGACTGAAGAGTCTGATTTCCTTTGAAAGTTATGCAGATTAAAGGCAGCCAGCCTTTACAGTATAGTTTCTGATGGAAATGAGATGCATATGCTGCATAAGCTATTTTTCCCGAACTTTGTTTATATGTAAGTTTACAGAAAAGATATTAGACTGTTCTCTATATAAATGCCTTGGGAAGAAAATGATGCATAAAATTTGACCAAATTCTTCAGAGAAATATTTTAGTGACAGTGTTTAAATAGCAGAATTAGGGAAGGAGTTTATGGAAACGTGGTCATTGTTCCACTTTCATCATGTCCTGGTCAATTTACACTTCTACGTTTGTAATCCATGGGTGCAGACGTATACAATAATAGATAAATTTCCTGCCCTCATGGGGCTTGAAAAGACAGGCAGTACTCAAACAAATTAATATACTAAATGTCTTTGTAGAAAATTCTTGGTTTTCTCCATTGCGGTAATATACTCATTTACATAACTGATCTCTCTGATTGAATAGATTGCTTAATTTTTTTTATTTTAAACAATGCTGAAATAAGCATTCTTGTATGTATTTTTTACACATCTGTAAAAGTGTCTTTAATAAGCATTTGTTGAACTTATTAGTAAGTTATAGTCTTAAGAGCCAAATGAATTAAAGAATGTATTTTTAATGTTGACATTTTACCAAATAGTTCTTCAAAAAGTTGTAAAAATGCATCTAAAATACTATAAAAAATAATGAAAAAAAGTTGTAGAAATGTATAACTCTACTAACAATAGTATATGAGAGTTTCCATTTCCTCATACCCTTCCCAACAATAAGTTTTATTGATATTTTCTTTTTTTTTTTTTTTCTCATTTGATAGGTAAAAGATATTTCTATGCCTAAATAGGTATTACAGCTTTTTAATATACTTAATTGGCCATTTGTATTTCACCGACTGTGAATTGCCTGCTTATATTTTTCTATTTTTCTGTTGGATTGCTTATTGGTTGCTTAGGATCTTTATATATTATGGCATTAATCCTCTATTTATTAGTTTATGACAGAAACATATACTGAATTTGAGATGTATTTTTGACATCTTCTCCCATACTTAATGTTTAACATGGAGAAGATAAATATATTTTAACTCATTCTTCTACTATATACCTACTGTTAAGAATAAATCAATGTGGGCAGATTAAACATAATATTTTTGCCAAATGATTGAGGTGAATGGTCTTTTCTTGAGGTAAAAGAGATGAAGTAAAAGTAGAAAACGAAGCAGAATGTAAGACACAGGGTATCCTTTGTGACCACAGGATACAATTGGTGACACAATTTTTTTTAAAAAGTAAGTTAGAAAGGCCTTATAGAATTTTTAAAAAATTAAGTCACTTTGCTAATTTTAAGATGCTTTTAAATGTCTTTAAGAAGGTATCTATCATTATAGCTTAGAGATTAAGGGGTTTTGCAGAGAATTAATTTTATGTGGAATTAAATGCATCTACTCTAGTATTTTTGGTTATTCTTAACATTCAGCCTAACTTACAGAAATGATTATTATAGGAATTAAATTGCTCATTCCAAAAGTTTTCCATGTGTTTGACCATTTTATATCCTAACTTTTTACATCCTTTAGTTTTTACAAAATATAGACCATATTCAGTTCAACTTTTTATGTGAGTGCATATTTTGTAAATAGAATTTGCCATAAATTGCTATTATTTTCATAAAGGTTTACTGACTCGTATTTAGTTAAAAGAAGCATTGTACTTAAAGAAACACTTGACTGTATACTTTCTTAGAAAATCTCCCCCAAAATGACTCATTCAGTTACTATTTTCATTTATTTAAAAAAAAAAAAAAATGAAGACAAGAGAAGCCATACCAGTGTTGCATTATTTATCTGTTAATGGATATGATCCTGATACACTTTGTAATATTCAAAGTAGAGTCTTCTCAAATAGGCAAATAGTGAGGGAAAAAAAGAAGAAGCAGCTATACCTAATCCTGAATGTAACTATGACATTTCTGGCCAAATGACTATTTTCCAATGTAGCAAAAGTCTAACTGGAATTAAAGACTTTGTTACTCTTATGTTCTGGAGTTCCAGGAATCCTAGTGATTCATGTGAATTAAAATGCCGTTTTTCCATTTAAATATGCACTGTGATACTCATGTACTACATATGCCAGATACTGTAAGATTTCTTTTGATAAGTGTATAAACTAGTTCTCCAAATTCAAACCTGATCAGTGTACACTTTCAGTGAGCAGAGAGATCCAAGTATACTCTAACCAGCACTTCTCTGCTGCTTCAAAAAGTATATGCAACAGTGGGTTTGGAGGGAAGGAGCCCTTCAGTAAACTTAATAGGATTGTGAGGCCTACTTTTGGTATCAGCTGTTGCCTACTTTCACTCAACGTGTCTGGTCATCGTATGTAAATAATTAATTCATGCTCTGAACAAAAACTCGCAGATATATAATTATAAACATGAACTCTGCAAGAGAGTTCTTTTGAACCAGGGTGGGAAATGGGGGTATCATATACCACTTGCCCATATTTATAAAGATATAAATTTTAGGAACAACTGAGTTTATAATAAAGGCTCTGAATGGCCTGCCCTCCCCTCATGCAAGCTGCGATGGCCTCCCTAACTCCCACAGACCATCCTTAAGATACAAGATACTGCTGAGGGGACGTGCGCTCTGCTGTTACCAATAATAGGCATTTACTTAGTGACCATCAGTGTCCATCTAATGCCATGTGGGCCCAGCAGATGTAAGTCCCTCTCATTTAATTCCTGACCACTCCTAACTACTGAGCTCCCAGCTGTGTACCATGAACAAAGGTTACTCATGCTCCCTTTTAAATCTCATGTGTCCTGATTCATGTGTCTACCCAGAAAAATAGAAACAATGTTTTTGTAGAAGAAATAAAAATTAAAAGGAATTGATACTATAAATTAGACTTTCAGGAAATCCAGAAATAATTCAGCTTCTAATATATTTAACTGTGTTTTCTGATATATTTAAGTTCATTAACATACTTGATCCATTGGACACAGTTTTCTGATACTTGCTTCAGTGTGCTCAGATTAATTCCTTCCTCCCTTCTCACAAAGAGGGAAAGTATTTTGAGGGTAAATATAGTGAAATGCAAGATGAAACAATGTCCAGAAGTCATAAACAAATGTCTCTTTCTCCAAATATCTTAATTTTTAATGTCTGTTTCTCTGAAAATATCACTAAGTGATACTATTTCAATGAGTTAGTGTTTTTCTGTATTTTTAAAACTCAAAGTTTTCTTTTTCTCCTGTAAGTAAAGGGAAAGTCACTTATCTTTTTTTTCTTAATTGAGTTACATTAAAATCTAGTCTTCCGTCCTACTATATTGTTTCAAAAGGACATGTGTGTACCTGCCAGGGTGCATGCATGCACGTGCACACAGACACACACATGCACAGGCACACACACACAGCTGCGTGTTTACCATTGGTTGTGATAGCCTAGAATTCTATAAAATGCTGTAAACCCTTCCCAGTTATCCTCATGGGCCATTTTTGAAGGGAGAGAGGCTCTCGCCTTTGTTTAAACCTTGGACTGTGTTTATGGCGTGCTTTTCCAGCTTCTCCTTGGTGTCTCCAAGGCAGTAATCAATGGGAAAGCCTCTTTCCAGATTATTTCATTCAACTCTCCAGTGAACTCATAAAACTAGGCCAGGCGCCTGTCTATTTGGGCAGGATAAAAGTACTATGGAAATATACATCCTGAAATCACTGTCCTCGGTTTTCCACATAATCTGTCAACTGTCCACTTCACTTTTTATATACAAATCTTGTCCAACACTTGAAGCTCCAAAGCAAAAGCTATTAACATGCAAAGTTATTTTCTTCCTTAGTGGAAATTCTCCTTCCTTATTTTATAAATTTAAAGTGTATGATGTTAATGTTATATTGCCTTCAAGTAAAAAGAGAGGTAATCCTACTTACATTATGTCTCCCCTTTCCTCCAGGAGCCCACAGATTTGTAGGATGTTGGTAACTGACATTTTGAAAAAGCAGTGCATGTAACATGCAACAATTCTGGAATAGTTCTGATGCTTTCTCCGAAAAGGGTGGATCACTTAAGAAAATAGTAAGGTTCCTTTACCCTTCGTTTCTGTTTACTTAAAAAGAGCGAAGCAATATGAAAGAGGTAATGTAGCTTCCAAGACTACTTTAGCACTCAGTGAATCTCAATCACCTTGTATTTTTAATAAGAGATATGTCATTATTATGTTATTAAGAGATATGTTAATCTGTTATTACTTTGAAAGCTTTCACAAATTGCTGCAAGCATTAAGAAATGGATTCTCCACTGTAAAAAACAGCATCCGTCACCACTGAGCAGGGGGCACGCTTTTTTTTTTCCTGCCCTGTAGCAACCTTTTTCACTGTTATGAAAAGGTGTTGATTAGCTTTTATTTATGCTATATATTTAGGGTATCCAACCGAGGAGCCAAACTCATTTATCTAGCCCACTTGGCAGGTAGTTCAAGGGATATAGATTCAGAATTATAACAGAATAGCACGTAACAGTTTGAAACTCACCAAGCACCCTACCCTCTTCTCAGTGAGTTACGGGTATGGAAACACAAATGTTCCTATGTGAACTCCATTTCCTTGGGGTCTTCAGACTTGTCTGTTGCCCAGGAACCACTCTGTTCTGGAAAATCCCTGGCTTCCCATGTGAGGGGTAATGTGTTCTTGTAAGTGTTGTTGAAAGGAAATGAGTATTTCTCTTTGCTTTAGGAAGTTTTCAGCCTCAGGCTGAGCATTCGCAGTAGTGTTTTACTGGAAGCAACTATGTGTGGGGTTAGATAATCATTTTCATGTGGGTTAAACAGGTTTCATAGTATATAAAAGAAACCTTTAGGCAGCCTGAGGACTGGGAGGACTGAGTTGTTCTAA
Organism: Trichechus manatus latirostris; assembly: GCF_000243295.1. Lineage (NCBI taxonomy): Eukaryota > Metazoa > Chordata > Mammalia > Sirenia > Trichechidae > Trichechus > Trichechus manatus. Next base: position 11,840,101 of record NW_004443979.1, read on the forward strand.
ATCAGAATTTTATAGCTAATAGTACTCACTATTGTCCTTACATGGGAGATACACTTCAAGGTCCACACCAAATGTCTCTTCTTCAGGAAACCCCTTTTCTGAATGACCTCTTGCCTGGACCATGGCTGTGGCTTATTTTCTTCAAACTCTCGTATATGTATGTGTGTGTGTGTGTGTGTGTGTATGTGTGTGTGTGTATAGGCATTTATCTTATTCTGAGTGAGGGAGTATTCTAGAAGTTGGTGATACAGTGGTGAACCAAACTGGCAAGATACTCTCCTTGTGGAACTTATGTTGAAGGGACACACTAAAAAACAACAACAACAACAATAAATAGATAAGAAAGACAATTGTAGGCTACAGCAGTAGCTCTAGGAGAGACAGGGTGGTGTGATAGAGAATAAATGGGTGGGGGTGTCCTGGGCGGCCTCTTGGAAAAGAAATATAAACTGAAATCTGAAGAATAAGGAAGAACCATCTATGTAGAAAGAGGGAAACAGCATATATAAAGATCGATAGTAGCAGTAATGTTGTATCTAAAATTTTATTGTACAGTAAACTCCCTGGGCACAGAAAGTGTTATTTACTGGTGTTTTCTGTCCTACAGCATCCGAATGGGGCCTTCAGATAGGATTTGTCCTAGGAAACACTTGTTAAATAGGTCAGTCTTGATGACTATAGGATAGGATAGGCACAGTTCTTTGAATGGGAGTCAAAATGTTAGATCTTAAAACTTACGGAATAAAAGGTTCATGTTTGGTTGGCTCTGTTTTACTGCAGTCGTGGTAGCATATTTTAAGCTTAACAACACCTGATTAGGAAAGTAAGCAGCCAACGAAGTGACGCTTATACGATACCAAAACCAAACCCATTGTTGTAGAGTCAATTCTGACTCATAGTGACCCTATAGGACAGAGTAGAACTGCCCCATAGAATTTCCAAGGCTGTAATCTTTATGGAAGCAGACTGCCACATCTTTGTCCCGTGGAGCCGCTGGTGGGTTCGAACCACTGTCCTTTCAGTTAGCAGCTAAACGTGCCAAGTGTTTTATTAACCACTGCACTGCTAGGGCTCCTTGCTTATACAATAGAAGCTGTGTTTTCAGTTACTCGTGTTCTGTAAGACATACATGATTCAAATGCTATCCTCAGAGCACAGACAAGCTCTCCTGTAAGTCAAGATTAAGGAATTCACAATCTTTTCACACAGCATTTTGGCATGTAGGACATATTATTACTTGATTATTCTCGTTGTCTCCTATGAACTCTTAGCTCTTGAAAGGAAGAAAATACCTTCTGTTTTCCATATTAGCATAAAATCACAAATGTGAGAGCTGGAAGTGACTAAGAAGAGAGGAATCAGTAGTACCATCTAGAGCAAAACTACTTGAGTTCATAGTTCTGTCACTTAGAAGCTTTGTGACCTTGGGCAAATGATTTAACCTCTCTGTGGCTCTACTTCCTAATCTGTAAAATGGGAACTGTGATACTGGTAGCCATTAAGTTTAAATGAATTAATGCATGTAAAGTACTATGAAAAGAGTTTAACATATATAAAAATTATAAAAAGTGTTTGCTGTTATTATCTATTTCTAAAGGTCTCAGACTTCCCAAGGGCCAGATTTAGTCCCCAGACAAGATCTTTTTTAGTTGACTGGCACGGTGTTAACCAAAAGGTCAGCAGTTCAAATCCACCAGCTGCCCCTTGGAAATCCTATGGGGCAGTTTTACTCTGTCCTGTACAGTCACTATGAGTTGGAATTGACTCGACAGCAACGGGTTTTGTTTTGTTTTGATTTTGGCACAATGTTTTAATTTTTTCATTTAGAGTTGCCAACATTTAGAAATAGAGTTATTTCATAAAACACCTGGATTTCTTGATGCTTGGCTTACATACTCACCTGTAAGTTATTAGCAGTATTTGACCAGTGATCATTCCTTTTACACTGAACCTGCCCTCTCCAATTTGCTGTAGTCTCCACCATTCCCTATTGCATCCCAGACACTGAGAGCCACCCATTTATGTTAACAATGTACAGGTATTTAAGTTTAGTACACCCCTCTTTCTGGAGCAGAAGAGTTCTACACAGATTTCATATTCAACTTGGGATGCTAAGCAGACAAGTACAAAGAGCAGTTCCAGTAACAAACATTCCTTAGCCTGTTGTACTCTCTTTAAAAAGATTTGTAAAAATATAAAGCAAATGTCAAAATTAAAGTCATGTAACATTAAATTTTATAAGACATATTAAAGTCTGTGTGTTGAATATCTCTATTGAAATGTGATCCTATCATCCATTATTTCTATGCATTTACTTGAAAACATATACATTACCCAGTTTAATCAATGGTTATTGTGTGTCAGGTACAATTAACATGTACCAACATGTAACATGTACACTTACCATTAACAGAGGACAAGTATGAGGAAGACACTGTCCTTCCCTTAGATGCTTATTGCTAATGATTGAGACAGATCCATAAAGACATAATGTACACATATATACTAAAGTATTCTCTACTTTTCTGTTTTTCTTTAACTCAAGTGGAGGTTATATCTCCCAAAATTCAGTTCCAAAATGGGTTGTGCAATAAATTTTACTTAATAAACATGACTGTTTTAATACTGCAGAAGTTTTCACTTGAATTCATGTTTTTGTAAAGTGACTTTTGTCTCAAGAAATCTTATGCTTGATTTTTACATCACTGGCAATAAACAACAAGTAAAGGAAACTTAACTTCCTGTTTTCTAGCTTTACTAATGACGAGAGTTCATTTTAACCTGCTAAGTGGAATATACCTTGTTGGGAAATTGTGTCAGGGTTCTTTTAAATGTTTAAAGACATGCTGGCAGTTAGAGTTTCCATAATGTAATCTACTTAATCATTTCCTGGGAAGGTTGCAAACTTGCTGAGTCATTAATTTCGCATACCAGGTTAAAAAAACAAATTCATTCTCTAGAAAAGCAGGATACATTGCCACTTTAAGTAAGAGCTCAGTGCATATCATTCTAACTTTGGCAGTAATTTCAAATGAAACGCTGTTAGTATGAGGATGTTACAGACTTTAGCAAAACCATAGGTTTGGTTTTGGTTTGGGTTTTTTGTTTGTTTGTTTTTTAATCTCTAAAATCCTTCCTGGTTTAAAATTCCATTTTTATCATTGCTTGTTTCTCATAGTCTCTCCTGTCTGTGATGTGATCCCTTCTTACACTGAGAGCAGAAAAGAGACTGTTATATTTTTCGTCATCTATAATTGGCCAAATCAAATCATTTACATGCATCTGTCCAAATACCTTACATTACAGTTATGTCAGTTCTCACAAAAGTTCCACACCTGTATTTGATGCAGTTGCCTCCACTGAGGAAAAGGACGATTCATGGGACCAATGGCTAATATAAACGTGTAAATTTTTAGAAGTGCACCTTCCTGCTTATGCTTATCAGAATTTTAGAGAAGAGAATGTTTAATCTGTTTTTGTGAGTTTTGAGTCAGTTTTTGCTCTGAACATAATAATGGAGCAGAAAGAAACAAAATATAGCTGTTCCTTTTCCAAAGCATTTCAACTTTCTGCCTGTAACCTTTCAGTTAGCAATCAAGTGCTTAACCATTTGCACCACCAGGGCTACTTTTTAATTTTTTATTGTGCATTATATGAAAATTTACAGAGCAAATTGATTTCCTATTCCATAGTATGTACATAAAGTGTTCCATGACATTGGTTTCATTCCCCACAGTGTGCCAGCACTCTTCCTCCCTATTCTTGAGTACAACCAGTCTGCAGATTGCCCAGGTTCACCAAATACACACTGCCAAACAGAAACAGCAAACAACAGTTGAAATTAATTTAAACACCATCTAGTAAACCTAGTAAAACCTTCACTAGTGTTGATGGATAAGGAAGAATTTTCTCTTTAGTAGAGTTAATTTTAAATAAAAATTCTATTTAAAAGTTTAAAGTACTGTCCACATTATAATTAAATATACAAAAAATAAAAATAAGACAAGTTAATGAAGAATTAAAGTGATATCTCTTTACTTTGTATAATAATTCATTAGATACAGAAAAACTTGGTAATTTCAGTGAACGTTATGCTTTTAATCATTAAGTCTAGTTTCGTGTTAAAGAGCCCTGGTGGTGCAATGGTTGAGCTCAGCTGCTAACCAAAAGGTCGGTGGTTCAAACCTACCTGCCTTATGGGGCAGTCTGCTTCCATAAAGATTACAGTCTTGGACGTTCTGTGGTACAGTTCTCCACTCGCCTAGAGTCCATATGAGCAGGAATCAACTTGATGGCACACAACAACAAAAACAGTTTCATGTTGAGGTTATCTTAAAGTCCAGGCTAATTGTATATAGATCAGTGAGGTTTTTTAAGCATCTATTTCCTTTAAATTTTTCAGTTTTTGAATTTTACCTACTCTGTAATTTGATACATCATACAAACAAAAATGTACATACAAATGAAATGTACATACCTTCAAATAACACTTCACATAATAATTGAAATTATTTATTTTGCTTAAAACAGTAACTGAATATTGGTTATTAATGAACAAATGTATTACTGATTCTGAATAGCCTTAGAAATTGTTAGCTTGTGTTTGCATCATTAGAGATATCTTAGAGGAATGATTGGCTAGATTACAGAAATGATAGTTCCTAAACATTTGTATAAATAATAAAAAAGTATGTTATTACAGGGCAATGGCCTTACTCCGTAGGCTCTTGTTTTGTCTTTCCAATCTGTTTTATATCAATGAAGGCTTTGTTGACATTTTGATGAAGAATGTACAGATACCCAACACATACTTACAAAACCATCAAATAATGACCCAAAACCAGAAAAACAAAAAACCGTTGCTGTCAAGGCGATTCTGACTCATACAATGACCCAGTCTTCTTTTTTTTTTATCTCGGCTTCTTAGATGTATCACACGATAGGGAAAACACATGCAAATGTATATGTATGTATATCTAGTCCCAAACCAAAAACAAAGCCCGCTGCCGTCAAGCTGATTCCAACTCATGGCAACCCCATGTGTTACAGAGTAGAACTGTTCTGTAGGATTTTCTTGGCTGTAATCTTTATGGAAGCAGATCACCAGTCTGTTATTTTGTAGTGCCACTGACTAACCCACCGCCAACCTTTATGTTAGTTGTTGTTAAGTATTGTCGAGTCGATTCCGACCCATAGTGACCCTGTATACAACAGAATGAAACACTGCCCGGTCCTATGCCATCCTCACTATTGTTGTTATGGTCGATCCAATTATTGCAGCCACTGTGTCAGTCCATCTCATTGAGGGTCTTCCTCTTTTTCACTGACCCTGTAGTTTACCAAGCATGATGTCCTTCACCAGGGACTCATCTCTCCTGACAACGTATCCAAAGTATGTGAGACGTAGTCTCGCCATCCTTGCTTCTAAGGAGCATTCTGGTTGCACTTCTTCCAAGACAGGTTTGTTCATTCTTTTGGCAGTCCATGGTATATTCAATATTCTTCACCAAAACCATAATTCAGAGTCATGAATTCTTCCTTATTCATCATCCAGCTTTCGCATGCATATGAGGTGATTGAAAACACCATGGCTTAGGTCAGTCTCACTTTAGTCCTCAAGGTGACATCTTTGCTTCTGAACACTTTAAAGAGGTCTTTTGCAGCAGATTTGCCCAGTGCAATGTGTCTTTTGATTTCTTGACTGCTGCTTCCATGGGTGTTGATTGTGGATCCAAGTAAAATGAAATCCTGGACAGCTTCAGTCTTTTCTCTGTTTATCATGATGTTGCTTATTGGTCCAGTTGTGAGGATTTTTGTTTTCTTTATGTTATGTTATGTTAGTAGTTGCGCTTAAATTATTTGTGCCACCCAGGGACCTGTGATACTCCCGGAAACGTAGAAAGTAATCCTGTAAAGAAAAGTTGAGCTGTATTCTCCCTTCCCCAAGGTGTTTGTTATCTAGTAAAACTAAACAACTCAAGGAACCTCCTTTTGAGCAGTAAATAGGTTCCCACCTCAGAAGTCACCATGCATGCACCCTGTCTCAAGATTTTAAAGCTTTGCTTTTTCATTTTAGAGCTATAGGCCACATTAAAAACAAGTCATTTTATTTGGGACTATTAGAGAAGGTAATGAGAAGGACTTTTGGTTTGCTTGCTAGCTGATTTTGATTTTTAAAATACTGTGGATGACAGGAGAGAACTCTTTTTTAATACTTTTAAAGGCTTAGTTTCTGACAGTATAAGTTATGGAGTTTGTGAGTTGTTATTCTGTGCCAAAGTCACATGTGGTTGTGTGAATTTCATCATTGCCTAAATATGTCTGTAGTACAGTCTCTAGGCCACAGAATAACAACCAATTATTTTTAAGCCCATGTAATATTTTAAAATTCCTTATGTAATCCTGCCCTGAAGATAATAGATGAAATGACTTCTCAAGAATAACGCTAATTCTTGTAGTTTATGGCAATGATTATATGAATTCACTGTGTTAGATGAGAAGAAAGCATTCAATTTATCAGATTCCCTTTTACACTTCTAAGTGAGTCTGCCTTGTGGTATACAAAATGGCCCAACATCAAACTGACTGTTAACACAGTCTAGAATTAGGTATCTTAAGTTGAGGAAAATGACTAAAGAGGGATCTGTCCAACTTTTCATAGGAGTTTCCAAATCTGAGAACATTTTAAGTCTGCAAAGAAAGTGTGCATCAAATCATCTTGTATTCTGAGTGTTGAAACTTTCCAACTATGGAAAAGTATTAGTTTCATTTTGGTCTGTGCTTAAATCTAGCCCCTTAGTTACAGTTACTGAAGAGAGGCATATGGAACAGGGAGGGACCTTACCCTTTGGATTTAATTATTCTTCAATTCCATTGAAGGTGTTTATTCAACATATTTATGATTCTAGTTTAGCAAACGTGTAGCCTGTCTTTAATAAGCACCCTGGGCTTCTCTGCAGAGAAGCCTTTCCAGAGTAATATGCTTTATGGTTTTCCTTTATAAAACTGTAAATGTAACTGTAGATATAATATCCCTATGTAGAGCCTCATCTCAAATTTCTTTTCACCACAGCTAATGAATCTGAAAATCAGAATTTCCCCATTTGGTAATAAACATGATTACCTTTTGGGGGCAGATGGGGATTGAGATGGGTAGAAATTGTATGTAAATCTGATTTATTTTTCTTCTTGTCAGTAACTGGTCTAAATGAGAAACTAACTGGGAAAGGTGGTAATACATATTGACAAGACTGGAGAAAGCCAGATTGCTCTTCAGTTATTTTCCACAATTTATGGTACTTAATTGTAACTGTGTTAAGAGAGACAGTTTGATGCTGGACCATTTAGAATATCATAGGGCAGACGCATTTAGAAGTGCAAGAGGGAATCTGATTATATAGGTGAATGTAGGTGCTTATTTATGATTAATACTTGTTGGTTGTCTGCTACTTCCTACTAATAGATTATATACGGAAGGACAAAATGATGCAGTGCCAAGATCAAGGACTCTGGAGGCAAATAAATGTAGGTTCAGATTTTGGCTCCACTGTTCAGTAGCCAGCGAGCCCTGGTGGTACAGTGGTTAAGCACTAGGCTGCTAACCGAAGGGTTGGCAGTTCTTGGAGAAAGATGTGACAGTCTGCTTGCATAAAGATTACAGCCTTCAAAACCCAGTCGAGCAGTTCTCCTCTGCCCTATAGGGTCCCTGTGAGTGAGAATCGACTCAACATTGACTTGATGGCAGTGGGTATTTAGTAGCCATTTGACCCAAAGGAGTTTATTTAAACTTGATGAACTTAGATTCCTCAGCTATAAAATGTAGATAGCAAGGCCTATCTTGTAAGGCATCTAGCACAGTGGTTACTACAGTATAAGTGCTTAATAAATAACTAAGGAGCTTAATGTAGCGTTAAAAAGCAATTTCATTCATCTTTTATTCTGATGATTCCCAAATACATTTATTCTGATGAATCCCAAGTATATTTCCATGGTATCAAGGGATACCATGAAATTGTCCAAAGCATTGAAAACATGGTTAATTATAATTCACTTAATTTAAAAAAATCTATGTACTGGGCTGATTAAATAATTCCAAACTGAGAGGTAGGAGTGTACAGGGATATGATTACAACCAAAATACCAATATTTGTGCTCCTTGTATAATCCATTTGTTGCTGTGCTTTTTAAATATAAAAATTATAATTTTAACCCTTTCTTTTTTATAAGGTTGAGGAATAATTTTAAATCATATTTTTTTCCTCTTTAGGAGAAAAAAAAGAAACTTAACAGGCACTTTTCAGATGAAGTAGTATGGAGGGCAACAGGGAGTATTTACTTTTCATTTTTATCTTTCTGGACTAGTTTCATTTTCTAACCATGTACATGTAATACTTTAAAAAATGCCAATGAGAAAATGTGTGCAAAGGATTAAGGACCTTTTTTTGTTGTTCTTGTTGGTTTGCTTTCATCTTTATATTTCTCTATTAAAACTTATTAATTTTTAAAAGTAAAAAATTAAGGAACTAGAAATCAGGTGCAAATATCCAATCTCCAGTTCTCTTTTTTTTCAGACCGTAAAAGCCAGGTAATTTAAAAAAGAAATAACTCATTGCCATAAGTCGATTCCAATTCACAGCGACCCTGTAAGACAGAGTAAAACTGCCCCATAGAGTTTCTAAGGCTGCCATATCTTTCTTCTGTGGAGCAGCTGATGGGTTAAGCAGCCATGAGCTTAACCACTGGACTACTAGGGTCTCTTAAACAAGAAATAAAGGGGCTATAAATTACATTAGCAGAAAGATAGCTTTAGTTTATTTCTCTGAGTCTTAAGAATCAGGCCATTAAATACAGTAGTAAAACAAAATGAGATTAAAAAAATAAATAAAAATACAAATTAGGTCTCTCTAACATTCTATTATTCTTTATTGTTTTTCAAACATATAGCAAAAGTCACCATCAGAGTCATTTATCGGCCGAGAGAAGAGATCAAATTCTCAGTCATATATTGGACGACCAATTGAGCTGGACAAGATTTTGATGTCTAAAGTAAAAGTGCCGCACACATTCGTCATCCACTCCTACACTCGGCCCACTGTGTGCCAGTACTGCAAGAAGCTTCTCAAGGGCCTTTTCAGGCAGGGCCTGCAGTGCAAAGGTAAGGAGGATTTTTCACCAAATGTTTAGTCACTCACCCACCTGAAATTACAATATTTTTTTGTTTTACAACTTCTCTTTATGATGAGTTCCTGTTTTTGTTTGTTTTGTTTTAAAATCATCATGATTAGATTGCAGATTCAACTGTCATAAGCGTTGTGCACCCAAAGTACCAAACAACTGCCTCGGTGAAGTGACCATCAATGGAGGTAGGTGAAAATCCAAAGTCCTGTTCGTGCTCCTTCTCTGTTTGAGAGTGTGACAATTAGGACTCAATGGGTTTTCTTTTTTTTTTTTTTAACTTTTATTATTTTCTGTTCAGATATTTGTGACCCAGCCCAAAGCAAGTGATGGCCTAAGTTTGTTCTGCTTTGCTGTAGAAAAGCACTCATTCCAGTTCACTGAGCTGTGGTAAAAACCAAAGAGGCTTTCTTGGCCCTTATACTGTGAACCAAACCCAAAACCCGTTGCTGTTGAGTCGATTCCTACTCCTAGCGACTTTATAGGACAGAGTAGAACTGCCCCATAAGATTTCCAAGGAGCAGCTGGTGGATTCAAACTGCCAACCTTTTTTGGTTAGCAGCCATAGCTCATAACCATTTGGCCACTAGGTCTCCCCACCGTGAACAGCCAGTACTAAAAACTTGGATGTCCAGAATATCTTTCCCAGCTCACTTATTTTATACTCCTAGTTTGTTTGGAAATGTGAAAGTGGTTGGAATGCCCACAAATTATCCCTTTCAAGACCCTGTTACTTTATCCTTTAAATTTTTTTTTTTTTTATATTATGTGTTTTGAGTAATGGAAGGCATGATTACTAATTGATTGTGTTCAAATTTTTAGTGGTAATATGGATTTTGAGAAATATATGGATAGATATTTTCCCACAAAACATTGGCAGTTGTCGGGGGCCATTTTTAGTGGGCTCCGTCTGTCCCAAGGATCTTTAGAGGGTGGCACCTTCCATTTGGTTGAATTGGGCATCTCTGGTTTTCCAAATATGGCACACACGCACACATACAAAAAAACCCAAACCCACCAGGGCTCCCTAACTATCACACAGGAATCCATAAATATGCTTACAAGGATTCTCTAGCTGTAGCAGAACCAAAAGAGACAGAAGTTTGACCCAGTCGCACTTCCTAGATGCACTGCCTCATACATAAGCCTTCTGCCTTAGTGAATTTTTGCCAAAGAATGTTTCTTTTGTTTTTCACCATTACACAAGTCACCACTGGAGGGCAGCATTTACTTTTAGTTGGACAAGTTGCCTCCTAAGAAACCTGAGAACCCCAAAATGTTTGTGGGCACATTCTGTCCCAAAAAGCATAAAAAGGTTACAACTCTCAGTCTCTTTCTTCCATCCTCATTTTAAGCATTGAGACAGAAGTTAACTTTTCTTCCCCATCCACCAATGAAGAGAAGGCTCACACAGACTGTCCCTCAGGAAATAGTCACTCACTTCCTTCTTCCACCCAATTATTATTTTTATTATATGTGTGATTGTTAACCTACATCTTTATTAATAAAAGGAACTTTAATTCAGCCAATTAAAAAAAATGTATATCCTTTCCTATTGTTGTTGTTGTGTGCCGTCAAGTCGAATCCAACTCATGAAGATCCTACAGGACAGAATAGAGCTACCCCATAGAGTTTTCTAAGGCTATAATCTTTACGGAAGCAGATTGCCACGTCTTTCTCCCAAGGAGTGGCTGGTAGGTTCGAACCACCGATCTATTGGTTAACAACCAAGTGCTTAACCACTGCTCCATCCTTTCCTATATTTGGGAATATTCCTTTGGAAAAATCCTAACTACGAAAGTTAATTTTGAAGGATTCCTAAGAAAAATGCTATAATCTAAAGGAACAGCTTACATTTTCTTGCCAGGTAGTGTTCCTAATGGATCACTACCAAAACATTTGAGTTAGAACCTCAGACTAATTTTTTCTGTAGATAGTGGACTGCTTTATATCTTCAGTCTGATACCATTTTCTGATTCCTCTGGGGAGAAAGATGGCTGTAGGAAACCAGATGAACAAATTGAGTATTTTTGTTCCTAAAAAGCTGAAGAACAAATGTTTAACTTTGCTCTAGGACTTTCTTCTCTAGAGTAAATATACCTGGAAGAAGAAGGGAGAGCTCTCCAGGAAAACATTCCAACACTGATTTCTGCCTTGTAGATTCATGAATTAGCTGCCAAAATTGAAGCTTGGCGATCTCCCTACTTTCTGGGACATGTGGGATTGACTTTGTTCTGGCCTACGGAACCTGAACCATAGAGAAGCAGTGCAGTTTTTGATGTTGTTGATTACTTTGAAATTGCGTTTTCCCATACAGCCAGAAAATATCTGATAAAATGTAAATATTTCATGCTTGGCTGGCTAGTGTCTCTAATCAATCCATTTTCTAATTTTAAAATAAGTATATTAATACATAATGTATTTTATTACTATCCACTGCCTAGTGATAGGGCTCAATATTACTTCAACTATATAGTATGTTATGGTTTTAAAAGCACTTGTTTCTATGACCCATTTAATATATTGGACTCTGTGATTAAAAAAAAAAAAAAAAAAAACTGCAACAGTAAGAATCAGTGACTCTGAATCTTTTTGTATGAGAAGATTTCCCTCATCATCCCATATATCCCCTTTTCCCATCAGTGGTGTACTACTGAAATATTATCAGTTTCCTATTCACTTGTCCCTGGTACCACTTTGCTCATATCCTACCCTTGGTTTCCTTCCAAGGATCTTCATGACTTTTCATTTTCTTAGGCATAGATAGGGATGCAGAAAACAAGCATCTGCCTGTAAAATTGTGTACTCATCCTCTTATAAATTCAGATATTTATGAGCTAAAATTGAAAAGAAAAGTTCTTCACATATTCATATGACTTTTTTTAGGGCTTACAATTGATTTGTTTTAGTTTGCCTGGCTTTCCTTTAAGCCCTGGATCCGGGTGTCCAGGCTTATCTTCATGGGTGCAAAACAATTTTCTAGATTTGCTTAGCCCTGGGGCAGAGTCTGACGTGGTCATGGAAGAAGGGAGCGATGACAACGACAGTGAAAGGAACAGTGGGCTCATGGATGACATGGAAGAGGCAATGGTCCAAGATGCTGAGATGGTGATGGTGGAGGGCCAGAACGACAGTGGGGAAATGCAGGACCCAGACCAAGACCATGAGGACTCCAACAGAACCATCAGGTGAGGGCGGCACTCCTGGTCTCTGTCAAACAGTGGAGCCCAAGTGGTATTTACTTCTTAAAGCTATCTGATATTTCAATCTATTATAAAAGAAATGTAAAGAGTGTGTTTAATTCATTTATGAATGAGCTATGTACTTTACATGAGAGACTTTGCAATTGTGAGGTCTGGATTCCCTTGGAGGTGTGTCGTTTTACATCCTTCCCTAGCATTGCCTCTTTCATTGATCCATTTTTCCTTTGCATATGAGGGATATGCACATGTGCTGTCCATAAATTTGCTACTAAGTTAATATTTATTCAGAGCTTATTGTGTGGAAATGCAAAGATCAGCCTTCAACTCCAGCAGACACCATCTATTTTATAACTGGCCCCTCTTGAAAATTTCACATTATGTCTGCACCTCACTGAATTTCAGTGTATGTGTAATTTTATATTTGTGGTCTAATTATTCTTTTTGATTACTAGATGGTCCCCATTTTTTATATTGGATCAGCAAACTATAGCCACCAGGCCAAAATCTGGCTGCTGCCTATTTTGTAGTAAAGTTTTATTGGAACATAGCCACACCCAATTTCTATTATCTATGGCTGCTTTTGCACTACAATGGCAGAGTTAAGTATTCTGTAAAGCCCAAAATATTTATTATCTGGCCCTCTACAGAAAAAGTTTGCCAACTTTTGAATTGTGTTATAATGCATATTGAAACCTTTGTGTCCGTTTTACTAATGACATAGTCATTGGCAAACTGAAATAGTTCATGAGAGTCCAAACCAAAAAACCCATTGCCCTCAAGTCAATGCTGACTCATAGCGACCCTGTAGGACGGAGTAGAATTTCCCCATGGGTTTCCAAGGAGTGGCTGGTGGATTGGAGCTGCCAACCTTTTGGTTAGCAGCGATTAAAAAAATTATAATTTTTTTTTCTGTTAAGTGACATAATAAGTATTTTTTAAATACTGGAAAATATTAGTCTTATGATCCAACTGTATTTTGAAAATGTGCATTTCTTTACTACCAAAAGGCTTTGGAGTGTGTGTGTGTGTGTGTGTGTGTGTGTGTGTGTGTGCATATGTGCATGTGGAGAGAGGAGGGTGAGAGAGAAAAAGAAAGAAGAAAAAAGAGTGAAAGATCAGCGTAATTCCATGAGTATTATTAAATGACAGCTTACATAGCAGATTATAATTTTTATGAAATTATACAAAGACTAAAATTCATGTTGAATAATATCTATAAATGATTAATATTTTGCCTGTAATAAATATGTGATTCTGAATAGAGTGACCTCAGTACACTATCACAGTAATCTGTATGAACACCTTATAGTTCAACCCAAAAACTAAGATGCTTATTATCCTACCTCGGATTTTTAAAGTGTACGTGTAAAGTGCCTGTCACTCTTCAGAGTAATGTAGATCCTCAACTATGATGTTTGAAAAACCATTTTACATTTCGGGATGTGAATTTTTTGGCTTTCATTTTAAAAGAACCGAAATAAGATTTTATGCATGGAAAGAAGAAGATCTGTATCTAAAAACATTTCTTTCCTAAAATATTTTGACTTTTCAAGTCCATCAACAAGCAACAATATCCCACTCATGAGAGTAGTGCAGTCTGTCAAACACACGAAGAGGAAAAGCAGCACAGTGATGAAAGAAGGGTGGATGGTCCACTACACCAGCAAGGATGCGCTGGTAAGTTCTGCAGTGAGTGCTTTTCTGTTGCTGGCTTAACTGCACAAGTTGCCAGTGCTCTCTGAGGTCTGTGGGATGTCTGAGTTTCCGGGAGCTGACCTGAACCCAGCCATCAGATAGAATCAGGGGTTGCACATAACCAGTCTGGGTGTCAGAGGTAGTTGAACAAGCAACTGAGAAAAAAAGTGTAGGAAGCAATTTCAGGGGGACAAGATCATCTACCTGTGTTACTTGAGATGATCACCAAACAACATGAATTTCTACCTGTCACTTTAGAGCAATAGTGAAAGCCACAGTACATGTGTTCAGAATGTTCCTTTGCAATTCACAATTTTAAATGAAATGCTACATTTTTGGGAGACAAAAAACAATGGTAACTATTGTGTACTTCTCAAAGCATTAACTACATGCACACTTAAAAACTAACCCATTCAGGAATGTAGTAATCCTATACTTTATTAGATAAAAGACAACACATTTTAATTTTTTCATGTAATCTGAGTCTGTTCACTACTCCAGGTTTTCCTAATAATTGATGACTGAGACTGAGTATGTGTGTGAAAGAGAAAAGTTGATGTCCTCTTCAAGGTTATATTAATTGACAATTAGTGATAAGCTCATTTCTCAGCCACTAGTTGTGCTTCCCTCATCATCTTTTATCTGTAGGAGGCCCATCATTTCTTTAGATAAATAGATACCTATAATGTAATTGCTCTGTTTGTAATCTCGACCTTCTATGTTGGAGAGTTACATGACTTATTATAGGACTCAGTTGAACACCATCTAGTTCTAACATGACATGGCATAAAATAATTAAAGTACATTTAATGCATTTCACAGGCCTAAGAGTGGTTGCAGAAGGGACCAGGAGTAACGTCGGGGCATTTTGGTCTTAGAAGAACACACACACACACACAGACACACACACACACAGACACACACAGACACACACTCACTCTAAAATCATGAGAGATACCTGGAGTAACCAAGGACCTGATTAGGAAATCCTAGAAGACAGATCTGTGAGCTTAAGAGAAGATAGAGTCGTTTGATGTATTCCCTGACTTTGTTGATGCCATGGAGTCAACCCTACCATCCAACAAAAAATGTCCTAGCTTTGTTGTAACATTCAGAATTCTTCCGTCTCTAATGGAAGCCAAAATGCCTGGCTGGATCAGCGTGGTATTTCTTATGTTCTGAAAAAATGAGCATATATAAACATTAGGTCTCTTATTAAGCCTTTTTATTTTGTCACAGACTACAAATCCTTTAGCTCTTCAAGCAGCCAAATTATTTTTAAAATGGTGTTTTCTATTTACTGTGCACATACTAAGTGCCAGACACTGCACTAGGTGCTAGAACGTCATCTCCTTTATTACCGATAACCCTGTGATATAGACAGAGACACCTCTCTTAGAACGTTTGCTAAATTGTAAAATTCCAGAGTCTAAAATTGAGTGTGAGACTGCCTGGTCCAAAGTCTATGCACGTTCTGTA
Organism: Trichechus manatus latirostris; assembly: GCF_000243295.1. Taxonomy (NCBI): domain Eukaryota; kingdom Metazoa; phylum Chordata; class Mammalia; order Sirenia; family Trichechidae; genus Trichechus; species Trichechus manatus. Next base: position 11,855,652 of record NW_004443979.1, read on the forward strand.
TCATTGGGAAAATGTTTTGATTTTATTAATCTTGGATATTTTAAGAAGTTTTTAAATGATCCTGAATCTAATTTCTATTTCAGAGGAAACGACACTATTGGAGATTGGATAGCAAATGTATTACCCTCTTTCAGAATGATACAGGAAGCAGATACTATAAGGTAAGTGTGGCTCTTAATTGTCCGCTCTTGCTTTCTCATGAGAATGTAGAATAGCAGAAACACAAAATACATAGCAAGAGACATGACTGTTTTTGTGTTTTCTCCAGGATATACTTTTTCTTCTACGTAGTTTAAAAATTTCTGGAGAATCAGTTGTGACCTCATGATTCATCTGTGAATTTCACATTCCTCTGGGGAGTACTTCTGGCCCCATGGGATGATGGTGGGGAGAGGAAGCTTAATTGAGCATTTTAGCAAGGGATGTGTGATTAACTGGAGAATTTGAGGTCGCAAAAGATTCACTAAAAGCAATTTCTCGAGATCAGCTACATCCTGCTTTCCCTGGTATCTTTGGTCTTGCAGCACATCTGTGGTGCTAAGAAACATTTTATGATTTTCCATGCATCACGAACAATAATGTTCATAAGAAACATTTCCCTCTAGAGAAAAATTTGGCAGTAATTTTCGTTCTGTCTCTCTACGTTAAATAACATAGATGTGGTATAACAAAGAGTAAAACACCAATCCTAAAGAAGTTCCTAGTGAAAACAGTAGACACTTGGCTTTTTCAAAATTAATCAGACTCAGACATAGTTGATCTGATTCCCACTGGCCATTTTACTTGCCTCTAACAAAAGACGGAAACCTCATTAATTTTTAAATTAAGATTTTTATTTAAAAATTATTATTTCCTAGTCACTCCATGCTTCTTGGAGGGCAATGTGGCAGTTACTTTTTTTTTTTTTTTTAATTTCAAAATCAGTTTTAAAATAACTCATTTTCCTCACCAAAGCTATTTACTTAGCTGTATTATGTTATTATCCTGTGTAGATTCAAGTTATAAGACTGCTTTTCAGTGCCTTAAAAAATAATTAAAATGCAAAAACAGCAATACATACCCAAATGGATTTCAAAGCATTATTCTATGCACAGTTATAAAAATTATCATTTATATTCTGATTCTTGGATTTCGATCAAGATTCAAATTTATTATTCTTAACCATATTTACTCCTGTCTTGTGAAGATAGTAAAAATGTCCCTTACCTTTTCTAGAAAAAGGATATGATAAGGTTTCCCTATGTAAAAGAATTTTTGAATTTTTTAAAGTAATGTGTTTTATAAATTCATTCTGTATAAATCATGGCTATGTTTAATGTCATGTCATGCATGTTCCTCGCATGGATTTTATTTGAAAGTTTATACATTTTTGATAAGCTACATTTAGCACACTTTTTCTTCCATAGGAAATTCCTTTATCAGAAATTTTATCCCTGGAACCAGCCAAAACTTCAACTTCAACTTCTAATGGGGCCAATCCTCATTGTTTTGAAATCACCACAGCAAATGTAATATATTATGTGGGAGAAAATGTGGTCAATCCTTCCAGCCCACCACCAAATAACAGTGTCCTCACCAGTGGTGTTGGTGCTGATGTGGCCAGGATGTGGGAGGTGGCTATCCAGCATGCCCTGATGCCCGTCATCCCCAAGGGCCTGTCTGTGGGCTCAGGAACCAACTCACACAGTAAGTCTGCCAGTTTCTAACTGTAACATGAAGCTCAGTCATCTGCCTACCCCTGACTCAGTAAATATATATCTGCCTTTCCCTGGAACAGAATGAAGAACGCCTCCTTGGGAATGATTTCGTTTACTTGAGAACAGCCTAGGGTCTCTAAAGAAAAGCTGCTTCACATACCAAAAAATTTCATTCCTCAAATGATCCTGTTTTCTTTTCTTTTTATCTTATATGAAAATGTTAGTAAATTGATGTAAACCTTGTATATTAGGCAATTATCGGAAACCTAGAACTAATGATCATAAGAAGTAATCTAGTCAGCCTGAGACTAACCTAGAGTTACTCTAGGTAGTCTATTTGCAAACGTGGATCAATATATTTCCCCAAAAACACCTACCGGGGTACTCTGTGCAGAGTACTTGGTGGATAAAGTACTCAGTAACTCTTGATAATTTTATCCCAGGAAAAAATTCTCTATTCATTAGTAGTATGAGATAGATTTTGCCAAAATGCAACTGGAACCAAGTATTAAGGATAAATTTTAAAAAGAAATTTTAGAGAGAGATCTGTATACAAATGTGATTTTAAATTTCATAATGAAGTCTGAATTAACTTTTATTTTTTATATTTATAGTGTTTTAGCTGTTGATCTATCATTGCTTTTCAATTTATTTATCTCTAAAAAGAACATACTTATCAATATAACATATATGCCTATGATGGCGCTAAGCACTTTACATAAAATTTCTATTTTAACCCCAAAATAACTCCAGCAGGTAGATGTTAATGATTTGCCTGGTTTACAGCTGAGGACATCAAAATGAGATTAAGTTGTCTAAGCTTATATCATAACTAAGAAATGGCAGAGCCAATATTTGAACTCAAGTCTTTCTGATCCCAAATATTATACTAAACTGATAAAATATTTTTCAAAACCAAGTGCATAGTCCATCTTTAATTTTAAGAGGAAAGAAACATTCTAATAGGTATTTTCCCAGAAAAACCTAATTGCTATGAAATTTATTTAAAAACAACCCTGTAGCATGATCGGTAGGCATATGTTTACTTATCTTGCTGTTACCTCTCTTACTAATTCTGTGTGTGTGTGTGTGTGTGTGTGTGTGTGTGTGTGTGTGTGTGTGTTTGACATATACTTCCAGGAGATATTTCTGTGAGTATTTCGGTATCAAATTGCCAGATTCAAGAAAATGTGGTGAGTATGTATCTACTAATATAAAATAGGGAACATTACTCTTTAGGAAATAAGAGCATCATAAAATAGAATTTTATTTACATGACATTATAATTTTTCAGTATTTTCCAGAAAATAAAATAGGATCCCTTGGGATAGTTTTCTTCCAAAGTATTTTAGAAACGTTACATGATATGGATTCTTTTAGTGATTTTGCTATAATCTGTTCTGTAATGTCAAGCCAAATATCTCTTACTCATCTCAGCTAAGGAATTATAATGTAGTGCCTGATTTTTCACACATTTGCCCAGCTTAGAGTATTGGGATTTTACTTGAAGTTATACAGTACCAAATAAAATAAAATGAATCATTGATTGGCACAAGTGGCTCAAACGTAGTTGTTTTCATTAGTTAGTTGTTACCTAGGAGTGCTGACATAGGACAAGGAGTTTCAGATACTCTTACAATCACTTAAACATATCAAGGCAACTCCAAGATAACTGAGTAAATCAGATTTTATTGGCCCCAATTCTAGCCCCTAGTCACCTATGCCATATAAGTGTATCCTTTGAACTCAGACATATTATGAAACGTTTGCATTCCGTCATGTGTTCATTTGTTACACTTTGTCACTATAGCACATAGCCATAAAGTATTCAGGTCTTTCCCCCAACTCCTTTTGACCCAGACTTTTCATTCTATGTTGCTTGCAACACTTATGACCAAAAGAAAGCAGTTTACAACCTTCTTTAACACTGAGTTTATTTTTTCAAGCATAAACTCCATGAAACTACTCATTACAAGAACAGTTTTACAGCCTTTGCTAGATGAGCATAAAGAAACATAAAATCAAAATTGAGTTAGAGAGACTTAGGTAAATTTCATAGAGAATATTACGTAAGTTTTTGTGCTCTCAGTTCCCAGATAAATTTCTAAACAACTACAGATTCTTGTTGTTCTTGCTTAGCTTAAAAGAGATTTGGGGAAATAGAGGTTACTGTGTGTAGGCTTCTTGGGAAATTCCTGATAGCTGTGGGGTCATTCCCCCTTGTTCGATGTCCACTAATGTCCACTGAAAATTCTGGTTCAGCCTTTAGTTATTGGAGAAAGCCCAAAAAGGAGTTTTGTTATAGAGGGAGTAACTTGAACTCAGAATATTGAAGAACTATGCAATCCATTGTCTTGTCTCCAGACAACACTGAACTCATCCAATGAATAGTCTGAAAGAATTACAGAATGGGGACAACTTGCAATTGTCTTTTTAGGAAGGAGGCCAAAGGCAGAGGATAGGAGTGGATAGGATATGCAGAGGGTAGGGTTGTATGTAAAATGACTATTTTTGCAAGGTCACAGATGGTGTAAGTCTGGAAGAGAGGCAGCAAATAGGATAGAATGTAATTGGAACACTGAAGTCAAAATGTAATGTGTTTCCATGAGCTTGGTCATCAAAAGGACTGCAAATCATAGATTAAAACATACTGCTTTATTCAGCAGTTATTATTTCAAAGAGAAAAGAGTAACATTTGGGACTTGTTACCTCAAGAAGTGGAAAAAATGGAAGAGTTTAGCTACTTTACAGATGAGAATTTCATAATTGATTGTCATCCTTTTGTGGTGTCACCGGCTCACTCACGGTGATTCAGCCTCCTCTTCCTTTAGGTTCATATGGGTGTGGGTGACTGATGAAGGGAAGCAGGCTAACCATTCTCCCCATGAAGGTGAAAGGGGCTGGAATCAGGACCAACATAGACATGTAATAAGGAACCATGATTGTTTAACCTGAAATCTAAATAGCCATCCAAATAAGAAAACCCCTCTTTGAGTATGTATAGTAAATGTCATATAGTTTTAAGTCTTACTTATCTCCATTCAAATACATTTGATGGCACATTAGAAAACCTCTGTCACATAAGATCATAAGAGATTTCAAGGCATTACAATATTAGATTAATGAAGAGTATGCTCTGGATATTGTAGTCATATTAACACATTTCATCTAGCATTTACAATTGAGTTATTTCTGTTGTTTAAAAATAATTAATACTATTATCAATATATTAAAAAAATTATAATCTATGAGGACTAATATTTTATTCCACCTAATGTTTGTTTTTTATTGGACTTCTACCTATAGGACATCAGCACAGTATATCAGATCTTTCCAGATGAAGTGCTAGGTTCTGGGCAATTTGGAATTGTTTATGGAGGTAGGTCAATTCACTAAAGTTTTTTACATAATTTATATTTTTAGCTTCTTGTGTTTAGAAAAGTAACATCTCTGGGAAAAACATAAAGGACGAAACCTATGTGTTTGTATGTTTGTGTCTCCCTGTGTGTTATATCTACCTTCTTTTAAGTTTCTCTTATAATAGTTACTATTTAGAAAACTGCATATTTCTGCTTTGAAAGAGAAAGTTTTCTGCTCATGAAAAACTTCTTTGGCTTAGATATTGACAATCTCTACACACAGTCCTGAAGCAATTTGATTTATTTAGACAAAATGTTGAGGAAACAAGGAAGTTGTAATCAACAGACAAATCAGTTCCATTTTCTTTTAGCATATTTGGTCAGAATCCTATAGAAGCCCATTCATGTGACAAGGAAAATATATCCTTTAATTGTTTAATAGTTTAAATAAAGTATTCACTTCATCAAGACTTGAATTTTTTTATATTTTTGAAGTTAAATACTGAATTTTTACATTTTTTTCTTATTGCCAAGCCCTTTGATGAATTTATTATTTTGACTTGTTGTTTTAAATTCTATCCAGATCAATCATATTTTTCAAGTCTTTAAAAAACATTTAAGATTAATGTTTTACTTGTAAAATATTGTCATAACTTCCAGTTCCTTAGATCAGGAACAAATTTTTTTTTGTGTGAGGTCAGGGTGCCCTGAAATAATCACAGTGTCCCACCCAAGTTTATTTCTCATCATATGATATTGTGCTTTTTATTTAAAAGTTAATTAACTTCTGTTCTATTTTGCAAAATAATTTTGATTCTTATAAAACTCAAGTGATATTTTTTATTCTACTTTTGTTGGAAACAGCACACGTAAGAAAAAAGTCTGATTTTTTTTAAAGCAACTTCTAGAGGCTGATGTGGCCTTGGGACAATGTAGAATCATTCTAGCACCCCATACATTTATAAATTTTAGAAGCGAATTTTTTTATAATCATAATTAATGATCATTATCTTTGATGGAAAACTTATGAGTGAACTATTTGCTAGTGCCATAACAGTGTAGTAGGGGAGACCAGGTACTAGACAGATCATTGCTCTGTAAGTGTAATAATTGCAAGCAAAAAAAATAATGATAGATAGAGCATGGTAAATATACATAACTGCACATAGTTTGGGAGTGAGGTTGGGTAATGGTGAGGAATGAGGTTAGAGAGACTTGCAGGTATCAGGTAATTTGGAACATCAAATTTTGGAGAACCAGGCATGGGGGAGGCCTCCACAAAGAAGACTAAAAAACTATGACTAGACACATACGGGATGAAGCAGATGAGAACTGAGTCTCAGAATAGCAGAGACCAACGTAGATGTGACTTTGATGACAGCAGTTACAATAAAATGGTTGAATTGGAATAAAGATTATAGTGTCGAAGAGTTAAGAGTGATGTTGAATACGTAGAGTAAGTAAAAACATTTGATAATGAAGGAAAGCAGTTGGGAAGGAGTCAGAAGGAATAGTTGCGGTGAAGGTGTAGGGTGAAGGAACACAAGATTTATAACAACAAATGTTGAAATAATGAAATTTCAAGTTAATTTCTATATAACAAAAAATGTAAGTAAGTCTCTGCATTTTTCATTTTCAGATTCAATTAATGTTACTAGATTCTGCATTTACTACAGTGTAATATTGTAGAAGTTAAGAGCCTAGTGTACCCCATAGATCCCTATGGGTTTGTTGTGAGAATTAAATGGTCTAGTGTATACAAAGGGTCTATCATGTGATGATGATGATGATGGTGACAACAGTGATGATGAATAACATTTTTTGAGTGTGGCATTTTGTTATGTACTTTACATGTTTATTTCATTTAATCCTCACAACAACCATCCCTACTGTTGAAGATGAGGAATCTAAAACTCAGGAAGATGAAATGATTTGCTCATGTTCACAAAGCTAGTAAGTGACAGAACCAATGCTTTCATTGTTTCCACTATAGTACACTTAAACTAGTTTATCTGAACTTTAAAATTATACTTCTTAAGGAGAGCACTTTTGTTGGTGGTAGGCATATTTTCTATATAAGGCAGCTTAATATCCTGTTTCTAAAACGTATTTGTGAGAAAATATCAGGCTGTTGACACACATAACTTTCAATCCTCCAATTCTTTTGTGTTCTAAATTGTGGCTAATTTAAACCACATATTTGACATAGAATAATAGAGCTAAGAAATGAAATCTTTATCAATATGAGTCAATGCTCTTTAAGAATGTTAATTTATTCAGTGAAACATCTTTATAATTCCTATAGGTGCCCTTGTCAATTTTGTTTCTCTTTAATAAAGATGATGTTTAATAACGTTGTATTAATGTCTCCTTTTTTAATTTAAAGGCAAGCATCGTAAAACAGGAAGAGATGTAGCTATTAAAATCATTGACAAATTAAGATTTCCAACAAAACAAGAAAGCCAGCTTCGTAATGAGGTTGCAATTCTACAGGTACTTCTTTGGTTCTTATTTGGGGCTATAAAATCATCATCTTAACTTCTGTAAAAGAAAAAATATTTATCCAGAAATCGTTGTCATATTCATATTCAGGAATACTTTAAATAACTGTAAAGGGGAATCAAACATCAGACTGTTGCCTGGGTAGTATCCTTCCTGGGTCTAGGCAGCAGTTGTTCTTTATTCTGTCTTTAATAGTAGGTCTTGACATATTATTAATACTCATTAAATCAATAATGTTTTAAGCCTTTGTCCACAGTGAACATGGTGAGATCATTTTGTTTTACATTATAAGTGACCTTGCCTTGATAAGCATTCCTTCTTTATGCTGAGATAAGTGTATGAATGGGCTATATAACTGTCAGCATACCAGGTAAATGTGTAAGGTAAGTCTGAGAAGCAGATCATTTTGGTTTTATTAATGTCCTCTTTGTATCTCACTGTAAGCCTTTCTTTTAATATTGATCACGACACTTACCTCCTCCAATTAGTGTAATGTTCCCTTTTTACTAACAGATTTTGTTAGTAAAGGGTGTTATATATATAATATGTCAACTTCAAAGCTTTTTCTGCAAACCAAAGGAAATTGAGCTATTGTTTTATAAATATGGTCAACAAGCTATCCAGTCTCAAAAAGTTAGACATGGATAAATGCCCATTTTTATATAACCACCGTAATTCTCTTCTTGTCATGCAAGCTGATCATAAAGTTCTAATTCATAGTTTTATTGAACAAGGTTCATTGAAACATTGCTAGTGAAACAAAACAGATTGCATTTCTATATTTATTCTTTCATTCAGCTTCCATTTATTGAGTTTCCAACTTCCATGGAACAAATCAGAAAAGATACAATTTCTGTTCTGCAGGAGTTTATGTGTACAAATAGACAAAAATAAATAAATGTGTACAGATGGCCTACTGTACATGAAAAAATAATGTTAAACTTTCCTGGGACTCAGAATTTCTAAAGATGATGTTTTTGTGCTTTTTGACCACTAGGGTAAGGTTGAGGAGTATCACAGTGTTCTCTGCTTTCATGGTGAAGAGAACTTCAGATCTTAAGATACTAATTCATGGCTTAATGTTTGCTAATCAGTTACCAAAAAAAAAAGATGCAGTTATTCTTAACTTGGCAACATTGACATCTGAAAACTTAAGTCACTGACATATCCCACACGTAGTCTTCTGCTCTTCCTGTCTCCACCTCAGGTGGTTTTCTGGAAGCATATTCTTTTGCAGCATGCTAACCTCCAGAGAAAGGAGCCCTGATAGCTCAGTGGTTATGCACTCAGCTGCTAACCGAAAGCCCAGAAGTTTGAACCTATCAGCCGCTCCACAGGAGAAGAAGCCTGGTGATCTGCTTCCATAGAGATTTACAGCCTTGGAAATCCTATGGGGCAGTTCTACTCTGTCCTGTAGGGTCACTATGAGTCAGAATCGACTCTACTGCAGTGGGTTTTGGTTAACCTCCAGAGTGAGCATATGTACCAGAGACCTTCATCCTTCTTTATAGGAGATGAGAAGGGACAGTGTCATGGTTAACATGGCTACACCTATCTGTAAAAGACTGACTAGATGTTGAGAGTCTAATTTTATGTGTCTGTGACTTTTAGTTGGCCCTCCTGAGCCTGTCAACACTTATCAGCTGCTGTTTCTGTAGTGAGGTAGAAAAATAAAATACACCATCGCATAAACTGCCTCCTGTCTCCTCATCTAAAATATTAGATGCAACCAACAGCTCTATCTAGACTTAGAAATATACAGACATTTAGCAAAAATTTTATTATAATGTGGTTTTCTTCAAAAGAATTTGCTTAGATTGAAAGTCAAATTCTACCCATCAAGCATATGAAAAAGTTAAACCCCTCTCATATTATAGTCTGGAAGCTCAGAAATCCTCATCACCTACCTTACCACCCAACCCTACTGTCCCCAACCATTCTTTGCTTCATTCATTAAACTAATATTTATTGAGTGTGTATCATGAGCCAAGTACTGTTCTAGGTTCAGGCAACAAAGACACACAGGTCCTTGCTGTCATGAGTCTTTCACTCAGCCATACTTTTAGGTGAATGTTTGCAACACATTCCATGTGTTGACTTTTTAATCACGTTAAGTGAAATTGTCAGTCACATTAAGTCTTTTTTAGGCTTGACAATTATATGCAGTTACCAAATTCAGGAACTCACATTTTATCATAAAACTGCCAATTATTTCAAATATGTTCATCAAAAAATAGGGAATTCATCCTGTCCCCCAGATGAAAACAAATAAGCCAAGAACATATCTGATCCCTTTTTTATCGTTGTCAGATATATATCGTTGTCTGATATATTAGCCCGTCAGGAAAGATTAAACTCAGTATCCAGAGACAGTAAAGCTCATGTTTATCTCCTTCATATCTTTGCTCAGATATCACCATCTATATGAGTACTAGTACTGCTCTGGCACCTTATTTAAAACAGAAGCCTACCCAAACCCTCTCTTCCATCTCTACCCCTATACTGTATTTTTTAGGCAAATAACGCGAGCCTTCCTTCTATGTTTGTTTGCCAGCTGATCTCTCCCCCAAGGAGATATTTTCGTAAGTGCTGCTATGCTGATTTTTTTATCCATGTTGCTTTGAAAAAAAAAATCAGCATAAGGTGCATACAAAGATACCTCAAGTTTGGGAGGAAGCAGTTGGCTAACAAACGTAGAAGGCAAGCATTATTTGCATAAAAATATGGTATTCATGGTTCCCCTTACCCTGATCTATGTTTTTTTTTTTTTTTCCTATAGCCCTTATTAGTTTCTAAGCAATGATATAATTTTATTTATTTTATTTTTTGTATGTTCCTCGCCGTCACCGCCTGGCCCTGCCGCTAGAATATTAGGATCAGGAGGATAAATAGCATTGTTTCATTTACAATGTATCCCATCACCTGAAACTGTTCCTGGCACACATTACCAAAAAACCAAGCCCGTTGCTGTCGAGTTGATTCTGACTCATAACGACCCTATAGGACAGAGCAGAACTGCCGCATAGTTCCCAAGGCTGTAATCTTTATGGAAGCGAAGTGCCATATCTTTCCTTCATGGAGCAGCTGGTTGATTCAAACTTCAGGCCTTTTAGTTAGCAGCCAAGCACTTAACCACTGCACTGCTAGGGCTTCTTTGGTACACATTAGGTGCACGGTAAATATTTGTTGGCTAAATTAATTAAGATTGTACAGAAACACCATCCTATCATGTAGCATAACTCACATAGTTTTCGATCAAGTTGCAAAAGGTTTGACTGCATTTGCTGTTAATGGTGAATTGGTTGGTTAGTTATGAAGGGGTGTATGTGGTTTTCTCTGTGGAAACTCTCATTGCCTCATATATTTCTTATTAAAAGAACGAACTCAGCTTTTCAGAGCTGAAAAGGCCAAGTGGTAGTGGAAAGAGGGCCGAGAGAACATTTGTGACTCACTAACTCTGATTTGTACATAGTAAGTACCATGATTAAAAGTTAGTTGAATAGTGGAGGAGATTTTTGTTTACATATCTTGAGGAACAGAATCCTGTCACTCTGGATATAAAAGTGATACCCAGCAACATTTAGAATCCTCTGTCTTGTGGTCCCCTGGCTTATGGAAGCTGGTGCCCTAGTTTATGGTTGTACCTGGAGTTCAACATGTTCTGTCCAAATCCCCTCCTTCTAATTCTCCAGAATGGAGCCATGTGGGTTGAAGTGGCTGATTAGAGAAAATCCTCCTCACGCTGCCCTGGTAGGTAGGTCCTTCTGGTCAAATTGTTATTTGTTTCTATTTGAGTGAAAGAACACTGTAGGTGATAGAAGACTTCAAACGTCTGTAAATATGGAATGTGAGAAAAAGTAGAATTCTCCTTTTATTTTCTATTTCATCTTCTCAGTGAGTGTGATTCTTATGGTATAGTTATCCCTTATGTATATCACTTAGAACAGCTCTGTTTTTAACATCTGTCAATACTTCTTTGTCATTATGGTTTAGAAGGATGATAATTAATATAGATATTAAACTTATTTCATGAAATTCCTGAGGAATCCTATTTATGTTATTTGAAAGTTTGTATCTTGATAAAAAGCATGGTAGATTTGAAATTAAATGTTGTTTTCTTCTATTTGTGTCAACAAAACAAGAATGTAAGGATAGTTGCCTTATGATTATTAGGGATATTACAAAAAGTTACCTTCATAAGAAAATGTAACTGTAACTTAGAAAACTTAGAAGCTTGACATCTAAAGTAAATAATATTAGTATTATTTGTTAAATATTATGTCAACGCCAATTTGTTCAGTTAAAATAATTTATTTTCTAACTTAACTCCAAAAGCATAATGCATAAGATAAGGATAATGCTATGAATATAATTCTAATTGATATATTATTATATTGTTTCTACTTCTTTGACTGGCAACTTTTATTTATAGAAGGAACAATATTGAAGCTCTTTATGACACAACATATGAAAGCATTTTGCAATTATGAAAGAACTGGGTATAGTGATAAAAGGAAAATACAATGCATGTGAATTTTATAGACCATATATTAAGTGTATTCTCTTGCATTTATCTCTTAAAATTAGCCCAACCATTCTGGTTTCTCTATTGTGAGGCACTTTTCTTCTCATTCAAGTCTCTCTATACTTAAAAACAACAACAAAAATGTGGTTCTCATTTGTGTTGCTGCTCTCATAGTTGCAGTCCAGTCCCTCCCTTTCGCACTGCCACATGCTCAAGTTTGTGCTCTATTTCCCCTCCATTTCTTGGTCTTACATTCCCTTCTCTCTCCTCTTGGCTTCCATACCCATTTCCCACACTTCCATCTTTCTTAAAGAAAACGCATACTGCCCTTTGTGTCATCCCTTGTTTTCTACCTCTGTCCATCTGGCACCCTCTGGCTATATTTTAGTCCTGTCCTTCCTTCTTGACTAATCTCAGTCTTTCAACAGCATTGATGATTTGCTCCTTTTTTAATCCCTCCCCTCACTTCACCCCTGCATTTACCAGATCCTGCTTCTTCCTTGTTAGCTCCTCTGTCTTCCTAAACTTCTTCCTCTTCCTTTCATCTGAATCATTTACACAAGTTTGGAACTCATTCCCAGAATGAGGTCATCCATTTTAAAACAGTCACCTGTCATCTCTTCACCAGTCATTCTGTAATTGAGCTCTTGAGCTCTGACCTCTCACAGGCACTGCAGTCTCATATTTCTGTCCTTAGGATGCCTCCACTTTTACTGTGCCGCTTGTACCCCAAATCAGCAAGCTGAAAACCAAGTGCTTCATCCTAATGTCTTTCCCCATAAAATCCTCTCTTCCTGGTTTTGTCTATTTTGCTACCATTTTTTCCAGTTTCTAAGGCAAGGACTTAGTGAAAATATTAAGTCAGTCGGCAGTGCCTGTTGAATACTTGCTTCCTTTCTTCAGTGAAATTTACTGGGCCTCTGGAGCATAGAAAAATGAAACCCTTCAAAATGTGTATAAATCTTATTGGTCAGTCAGATACAACTAGGCGCAAGACAGAATAGCTGTGGGAGCATGATGCAAGAAGTCGGTGACTGCAGTTGAGGCCAGGTGGTTGGAATCAAGGAGGGCTTCAAAGAGAAAGAAGGCACTGGTGAAAACTTGAATGATTCATAGGCTTTTGATAACCAAATAAATGGTGGAAAAGGCCATCTAGACTGAGGGATCTCTCCAGCAAAATAAATATTCTTAAAAAAGAGTGGGAAAGCTTAGGTCAGTTTAGGAGAGAGATCTTCAGCCATTTTTCTCATATATTCTCAAAAAGAAGTTTGAAAAGCTTTGATACCTATTTATGTGTTTTTAAGTGGGCATTTAGAGTCATTTTATCAAAAGTGGAGGTTTTAAAAGATGTAGGAATATAATTTTCTAATATAGTGAAAATATTTATATTTGAAAATAAAACTGTTAGATAACTTAAATAACTAAATGACTCTTTTAAATAAAACCCTTAGATAACTCTTCTGTCCATTAGAATCGGAATATCATAGACGTTTGATACCCCCAGTGAACCAATTTAAAAAATGCATGAATAGTCTCTTCTTTAACAATAGCATATTTTACAACATTCCTGTTTTCCTTGAGCTATATTTCAATTCCACTTTCCCCACAGAATTGTATCCTAATAAATGTGTTTCTATACAGGAAAATCTTTTATTGGTTCCCCTATCATACTTCTTTACAATAAATATAGGTATATAATTTGAATTTCTTAACTATAAGACTCTAAATGTTAAAAAAAATCCTGGGTTATCATTATAATTATAGGATAATAAAGTAGATAAAGTAAAATCGTTATCTAGAAAGATAAATATTCTGTAAATCTTGATAAATACTTGTTAAACATAAAAAATAAAATGTTACCAGAAATACATTATTTAACAAGACAGTTTTTTTTTTTAATTAATGAATTGGTGGCTGAATATTACTTATTGCTTGAACGAGACAGGGTTCAGCAATAACATATTTCTTTTTTAATTTTTTTAATACAGGAGCTGAGAAAATTTAATCACTTACAGAGTTGTAAGCCTAAAATGAAAGAAAAAAAAAAAAGACAGTGAATTATCTTCAGAAATTCATGATAATCTTCTATCAATTTACAGCTCCATTAGGTCCTCCTTTAATTTTGTTGGAAGCAGATAGAAGGGACACTGTGGTGGGAGGACTGATGACAGGCAGTATTCAGAGATCCAGACAACATGGCAAAAATGTTTGTGAGATCCCGGTGGGGAGGCCTAAGTGGTATGGCCCCTGAAGCATACTAGTAAGAAAAAAAGCATACTGGCAGAACCCAGATCTTAAAAGGATTTGAATCTACAGTTAGATTCAAAGCAATGTATACCACAGTATTTAAAGAGCATGGGTTCTGGAGTTAGCCTGCTTGGATTTAAATCTCTGACTTGTTTTGCAGGAGTTATGTGAACTTAGACAAGCTACTTAGGCTCTTTGAGTCTCTGTTTCCTCATCTTAAAAACCTCATAGAGATGTTATGAGAATCAAATCTGACAATTTTGTAAGCTCTTAGTGGTACCTGACATATAGTAATGGTTGCATACTTATTAGATATTATTAGTATTATTATCACCGGGTTGTAAGTCTGGCTCCTAGGAACAAGTTTAGAAAACCAGATAACTTGATGTTGAGTTCCTTACATCAAGAAACTAGAGAAACATCATTTTTTCATAACAAGAACACAGTTTACTCAAACTTGTGAAGTGAGTAGCATCTGGGGTCTTAAGAGCTTGCAAGCAGCCTTCTAAGACACAACTACGGGTCTCAAACTCACAAGGAGCAAAAGAGTAACAAGGTAACCAAAAGCATGAAGAAGAAACAGGTCTACAAGAGCCACTACCTCACCTACCTTGAGACCAGAAGAACTAGATGGTGCATGGCTACCACCACTGACCGTTCTGCCCAGGGCCACAATAGTTGATCCTGGATAGAATGGGAGAAAAATATGAAGCAGAATTCAAATTCTTATTAAAACAAAAAACAGACAAACTGGAACAGTAGAGAACAGAGGACCCCCGAGACTATCTCCCTAAGACGCTCTTTGAACCTAGAACCGAGCCTATCCCCTGAGATCACCTTTCAGCAAAATACCAGAGTGGCACACAAAATAAAGGATATTACCCATAAGATGAGTGCCCTACTTAAAAACCATCCGTATGAGACCAAAGGGCAATAATTTCTCAAAAGCAAAGACGAGAAGATAAAGGGGCAAGAAAACTAGAGTACTGGAAAGGCAACAGACAACACAAAGAGAATGTTGACACATTGTGAATAAATGTAACTAATGTCACTGAACAATTTATCAGGAAATTGTAAAATAGAAACCTAACTTTTTGTGTAAACTCTCACTAAAAACTCAAAAAGTATCATTAAAAAAATAAAAAGACAGCATAAGCGTCAACCTAAGGCTTTGAAATACTAGCTGGGTTTAGTTCTCAAGGCAGGTGTTAATGCACAAATGCCCCCTTCCTTCTCCCCTGCTTTCCTACCCTCTTTGTTCACTTCCTTCCTCAAGGACTTTCCCTCAAGGTTATAGTTTTCCTTCAGGGCCATTAATCAGATGTCTGTTGATTTTCACTATGTGCTGGACAATGTGTGAAGTCAAAGAGTAAGAGTTAATCTTTGCCCTGGAAGCTTAAACTCTAGTTCCAGAGACAAGACATGCATATGAAAAGTTAAGTATTTATTAATGCAAGAGTATCATAGGGAAGTTAGTTTCCAGATGAGTTAACATTAAAGAGAACACTTAAGCCAGTGAGATCAGGGAAGGCTGTATCACCTCCCTTAGAAGTGGTTGTGATTTTTTTACTCATACTAAATTTCACAAATAGTAGACTTGGTGTGAACATCTAATTGAATGTTTATTAAGTTCTCCTTAAGAAGGTTTCAGTTTTGTCAGGGGGTATCAGATATATTAAAAGGCGAAATGGAATTCTTATTATAAGGGCTACAGAATGCAATTCCAGTTGGTTAGTTGGTAAGAGTTAGGGGAGAGATGGAAAAAAAAAAATCATTCTAGTAGGAGGTGGTGCAGGGGTTAAGAGCTATGGCTGCTAACCCAAAGGTCGGCAGTTCGAATATACCAGCTGCTCCTTGGAAACCCTACGGGGCAGTTATCCTCTGTCTTATAGGGTTGCTGTGAGTCAGAATCAACTCAACAGCAATGGGTTTGGTTTGATTTAGTAGGAGATTATCAACTGAGCTTGATCTTGAGTAAATATTTGTTGGCTGAATGAAAGATGAGTTAAGAGTTCATTGAAAAGAAAGGTAATCCCAAAAGCAAGAACAAACATGGGCTAATTAAATTAATGTAAACATTTGATTCTTATGCTGAATTTGCTGCGTCATTATTTCTGAACTTTTTTTGTACTCTCTAATCCCTGGCAAATAACATTTGATTATGGCTTAGAGGTTGTTGTTGTTGTTAGTTGCTATTAAATCAGCCCCAACCCATGGCAACCTAAAAAAGATGGGGGGAGTAGGTGGAGAGGAGGTAATCATGATAGAAAACCAGAGAATAATGTTGCTAAGTGTGAGTGGGAAAATGAATTTTGCAAACTGGTAATTTTATTTTTTAATCATGAATAAATCAATTCTTACTCTAGAGAAAAATATGCAAATTTGAGCACTTTCTCTTTTAGTGTGTATTGATGGGTTGATACATAATTCTGTTGTTCTATCTAATATGTTTATTGTATTTTTTTTTCAGTTATTTCTTTGTATTTTTCCACTTGAAGAACTTCTATGAAATTTTGTCTTTAGGCAAGACATGTTTTGCAGCTCTAAAGTAATCTTATTGTGTTCTACTTAGACTATGTGTATTTATGTCTAAAATAAAGAGAAAAATGAGGATCTTTTATAAGAAAAGGAAAATGAACTTAGAAGATTTTCCAAATAGATATTGTGTTAGATTAGAAATTAGTCATAGTGAAAACTTAGTGTCAAAAGGCAGAACTCTTCCATTGTTGAGTAAATTTCTTTCAACCGCAATTTCCTTAATTGTGTATTGGAAATTGTACTGCCTTGGCAGGTTTGCTTCACAGAAATGGGGTACTAAATTAAATGAAGTATAAAGTGTTTTGGAAATCAATGTCTCCCAGCATATTTATGGAAGAACACAAGTCTTTTAAGTTTGTTCATGGAAAGGGAAAAAACAAAGGTTCCCTCATTAAGGCAGTTTGGGAAATGTTGTGGACTATATCCAGGTCATCCATGTCTTGAAAGTGAATATAGCCTTTCACTTATTAAAGATTCTGAGACGTTCCATGATTCAGAACCTGTTTAATTTTGAGCACATGCCAGTTAGACAAAATATATTTGGCCACAGAATTCATATACAAATGTAAGATATTACCATCTGACCTTTTTGCACATAATGTTCTGTCTTCTGACCTTGTCCAGTAGACCCTATAAAGGGTCTACTCACTCTGGTTTCCATTATCTGGTATATGATGCATCAGAAGGATTGTGTCTACACAGGTAACTTAACATTTTATAATAGAATGTTATGCTTTCTAGAGTTCTGACATCTATATATAGAAGCTGGTCTACAGTAATAAGATTTGCTACAAATAACACTTTAAGTCTAAGGCCAAGATTAGATTGAATTTATGTGCTATGTTTCCAACCAGGTAGATTAACAGGAAATAAAAGTGTTTTCCAGATGAGTCTTCATTTCTATTCATTTGATATAGGGGAAAAAAAAAACAGATATTTGATCCTTTATTCGACTTTTATTATGCATTAAAACATCTTGATCTACAAATTCCAAATTCTTTAATTGTACAAGCCATACTTTTTATCTTGCCTTTCCTCAGATCACGAATCCAGTAATATTATGCGGGGGGGGGCGGGGGTGGAGATCATATTTTATGAATGGGATGTTGGTTGTTATTGATGTGTGCCATCGAAACAATTCCAGCTCATAGTGACACTATAAGACAAAGTAGAACTGCCCTATAGGGTTTCCTAGACTGTAATCATTCTAGGAGCAGATCCCCATGTCTTTTTATCCTGTGGAACGGCTGGTGGTTTCCAACCTCTGACCTCTGACCTTTCAGTTAGCAGCCAAGGGCTTAACCATTGTGCCACGTTGGCCAGTCATTAATTTTCTGTCTTTGCAGCCTTTGTTGCTGTTCTCAAATATTACATCCTTTTGTTTAAATTCAACTTGAAATTGTGGTCTCAATTGGGCGATGGAGATGGGTACCGGGATACATTCACGATCTTTACTGCATGAAAGTCATTACTAAGTTCTCTTGATAGAAATAACCTCTCCCTGCCCCCTCCCAAATTATAGTATTAAATTGAGCCATATACAAACACTGACGCCAGTGAAGCCTCAGTGTATGAAACTCAGACAATGAGCTTAGAATTTACAGATTTTGTCTTTAAAATTTCCCACGCATGCCTCTGAGCTGAACAGGAATTCCTGGTGATGGGTAGAAAATATGACATATCTTTATACTGTTTCTACCTGGTGTGAAAAATCCAGACAGGCTGGAAGCAGCATGAGAGATGATGTTTTCTGCATCCTCCTCTCCCCCTCTTCATTTAGCTACTTCTTTTATAGAGAAAGGAAGGGGCCGATCATGTTTATCATGTGTCTGCAGCAGCCCTGGAATCTAAAGCTAGGTTGAAACATTCCCAGAATTGATGAAGTGAAAAATGACTGAGAGGTGTATGGATAGGCTGATGGATATGGATACAGAAGCATCAGGCCTCAAGTGACTTTTTGGCTGAGATATTAAATTGATCCTTCTTTTTTTTTTTCTTTCTTGGGTCAATTTTACTTAATAAGATATAGAAGAAAAGACTATGTATGGACTCAACTAATTCAAAAGTTTTAAAAAAAAGTAGTGGTAAATTGTACGTCATTAGCTAGCTGCCTAAAAGTTGACCCCTTTCATACTGTCAGAGCAGAATATATTTATTGCAATGAACATTAAGAGAGATACTTCAACATAATATTTCTTCCACAAAATTTTGAACTACATTAAGCCAAGGCCAATTTATACTTGGTAGCACGACAAAAGATAATTACTCTTCAGTTCTGGTGGTTGTTATGAGCAAACAGCTCTTACCAAGGATGAACATTTCTGAGTTCCCTAGAATCTGACGAGTTGAATTTGACCATAGACCCATTGATCTGAATGTCAGTGATAACCATCCACAGGAAGACAGATTGTGATAACTGCTCTGGCTATTGAAGTAATGTGTGCATTTATTCTTCTGTCAGTGTATGTTAGCTTTATTTTGTTCTAAGTTAACATCAGTATGCATTTCTAAGATTTTATAGATGACATTTTCCACAATATGCACCCCATTAAAAAAATAGATACTAAAATATGAGCCTATTGAAATTGTAGACTTTAAGCTGACTGAACAAGAAATGGAAACCTGTTCACAGGCAACATCTAAATGATCTCTCTTCTCACTTTAGGCCAAGAGACCTGTGATGTCCAACATGTAACCCTTGCCTGGTAGAAGCATTTCTGCCACTACTGAGGTCTAAAACCACAGCAAGGGGATAATAAACCTAAACTTGCAAGTTTGTGACAGTTCATACTTAACCTGATGTAGCCTCTGTTAGGTAAAAGGCAAAAAGAAGTTTTATTTTCTGCCGCTTATTGTAAACTTTAAATTATCAAGCTAAAGAGGGAATTTTTTTATAGGTTTTTTTTTTTTTATTGTACTTTAAGTGAAAGTTTACAGTTCAAGTTAGTTTCTCATAAAAATTTATGCACACACAGTTATGTGACCCTGCTTGCTCTCCCTATACTGTGACAGCACACTTCTCCTTTCCACCCTGAATTTCCCGTGTCCATTCAGCCAGCTCCTGTCCCTTTTTGCCTTCTCATCTCACCTCAAGACGGGAGTTGCCCATTTAGTTTCATGTATCTACTTGAGCTAAAAAGCACTCTCTTCATGAGTATCATTTTATGACTTCTAGTGCAGTCTAATCTTTGTTTGAAGTGTTGGCTTTGTAAATGGTTTCAGTTCTGGGCTAACAGTCTGGGGGCCATGTCTTCCGGGGTCCTTCCAGTCTCAGTCGGGCACCATCTAGTTCTACTGGTCTCAGGCTAATGGAGTCTCTGGTTTATGTGGCCCTTTAAGCTAAAGAGGGAAATTTGGCACAGATCTTTTTAAAATGACAGAAATTCTGTTCAATAACAATAATAACTGTGTTCCAGGCACTATTCCGAGTATTTTATATACATTATATAATTAAGTCCTAGTTACATTACAAGATAGTCACATTGTTATCAGCCTAGTTTATATATGAAGAAACTGAAGCACCTCAGAGGATTTAAATAACTCATCTGAAGTCAGGAACTGGGAAGAGGCAGAATTGGAATTCAAACTCAGGCAGTCTCCAGAGTCTGAGCTCCTGATACTATGATCCAGGCCTTGAGGCTTTCCTTGTTGTCATACCTGTTCTTGGTCTAGATCTGAAACTGAGAAGGGGAAGAGAGTTGAAAGCCTTGCACTGACTATGAATACAATTGATACAATATAGGCCTTGCCCTTAAGGGACTTCTAGCCTTGCAGGTAAGACAAACCGGTTCTCTAATAAGTAAATAAAATATGATGAGTATTATGAAAGAGGATTGCACCAAAGACTCTGAGAATACAGAGGCATCCACAGAGAGGCTGAGAGAGTTATTGAAAGCTGTCTGAAAGCTAAATATTCATACCAGGAAAAATGGTATTAACCAGGCAAGATGGTCTGCGTCAGGCTGAGGGAGTAGTATGTGTGAAAGCATAGAAAGGAGAGAAAGAATCAGGAAATCTAGTTGACCTGAGGCAGAGAGACAGAGACAGACACAGACACATCACGCACTAATTGACGCATACAACACAGCCACAGAACCAGTCAAACCAACATCTCAGTAAAAGAAGATCGCACCCTTAAGAGGCATCTGGTTGACCTACATCCTTGGAAACAGACTAAGTCCAATTCCACCACCCCACCTGGTTACTGGTATAAATGGATTCCCTAGCTGGGGCCCAAGATCTGAGGCCAGCAGGATGCATGGGCTCTTTTGGGTGGCTTGTTCTGAACATGGTTTGGTATAGCTACGGAGAAGGGTGTATATGTGGGAGTGGAAACGAAGAAGGTGGTAGAGATGGAGAAATATGGGGATGAGGGGAGGAGGAATAGGAACTGATTGTAAAAGGTCCCTTATGCCTTACCAAAGAGATGCACCTTATTTTGAAGCTGATAGTGATCCATTAATGGACTTGAAGCAGGATGATATGATCAGAATAATCTTTTGGGAAGATCACAGTGGCAGCCCTTTGAAAAACTGATTGGAAGAGAACAAGACCTAAGGCAAGGAAGTTGATTGGTAGGCTGTATAGATCTCTAGGAAAGAGGTAATATGGGTTTAAACCAAGGCAGTGGTGGTGAAGATGAAGGTGAGGGGTCAGTGTGAGAGGGATTAAGGGGATTGACTCCATTAGATTTTGAGATCAATTGGTTGTTGAAAGTGAGAGAGAAATAAAGGTTTAGAAAGATTTCTAAGTTTCTGACTTGGGTGGTTGATCATTCACCAAGAGAAGAAACACTAGAAGAATAGGTTTGGATGGAAAGATAGTGATTTCATTTTTGGACATATTTCATGTAAATAAAAATGCCTAAAAGACGGTTGAATATAAGATTTTTGAATTCAGGAGAGATAGCTGAGCTTACTGTATCTACTTCAGTATTATTTTTACCAAATAATTTTATAATCACCTGCTGTCCACAAGATGCCTTTTTAGCATCTGTCAGGGAATTGCACACTATTTTCATTTTATAAGGCATTATGGAGCCCTGGTGGCACAGTGGTTAAGAGCTCAGTTGCTAACTAAAAGGTTGGCAGTTTGAATCCACCAGCTGCTCCTTGGAAACCTTATGGTGCAGTTCTACTCTGTCCTGTAGGGTCGCTGTGAATTGGAATCAACTTGATGACAATGGGTTTGCTTTTAGATAAGGCATTATTATGATTTCTTGGACTGTTAAATGAAGTGTAAATTGTAAGGGATGGTAATTAGAAATGTGTGGAGTAGTGTACTTTTCTTTCAACTTAAAAAACTGGCAGGAATGAGAAGAAAGCCATTGCCACAGTGCCATACCTCTGAGAAAGCACCCCACCCACACAACTGTGCAATAGAATATTCTTCCTTCTGCCCCACATGCCATTTAGATTAAGAACCTGGGCTCATCATTTTTAATTTTATTTTTTCCTATGTCAATATGAGTTAAAGCACTTAGCCATTTTATAGAAGAGTTGTCAGAAGTACCAATATTAAAACTGTACTGCTGCTAATAACCAGGTAAAAAGATATGTTGAACCTAATTATTCTCTTTCTCACCTCTCATATGTTTGGGTATAATAATCCTAAAGGTAGAAGGAAGAACAGAAAAATATGACAACTTTAACTTTTCACAGTTAAATGTATGGAATAAGTTCTCAACTCCAGATTTCTAAAAAGCAATACTATTAGAATTAAAGAATTTAAGTACAAAGGAAATATTGTTTAATTTGTATCAAAATATACACATAAAGTAGAACATACACATAAACTAAAAATTAAAGTTACCATATCTTTACACAAATAACGCATACCTTCTATGTTTGTTTGCAAGCCGTGCACTCCTCTCTGCGAGGTATTTTCATAAAAGTGCATTATTTGTTAAATCTTTTTTATTATTTTTATTATTTCTTCATAGTAAAGATCCTTTTGCTTTTAGTGACTGTTTCCCATTGGTTACATAAGAATTCGCTAGGCAGCTCAGGTCAGGAAAATTTTTATGGTGATTTTCAATTGATATTTCCTTCCAGACTTTGAAACAAATAAATTATATTCACCCCATGCATATGTCATCAATCTGTTATGTGTGAATGGATACTATTCTTTCCTGTACTTGAGCAAATGTTTCATTTCCTGAAAATTAAATTACTTAAATGCAACAAGCAGATGGCCAGAGTCCTGTGCACTGATGTAGCTTGCTCTGCCATGAAATTTATTATTTGAATTCCTGAGCTAGGCCTGAGAAGTTAGCAAAAATTCTTTGTACACACTGCTATGCCATAGTTCATCTTGAAGTGTTTATGCTATTTTTAAATTAATTCAGTTATTTGGGACATTATGAGGTAAATATTGGAAGACTGTTTCATATTTTATGTAAAAAATGAAAACTGAGCACAAATCATACCAGTTTGGTTGAAGTTATCTTAGATTGGTCTTACAGTACTAAAAATGATAATGTGGACGATAAATGAGAATAGAAAAATAATAGCTTGACAGTATTACAATCTCTAGGCGAAAGAAACACTTCTCATTGGCATAGTGTAAAGACTCTGGATAAATAAAGCATGATTCTTTATATTCTGTTTTATTTTCTTTTGTCACTGTGAAGTTTAAAAACAAATTAGTTCATTGGTTCAGTACAAAAATATAGCCCTTGCATCTATGATGGCCTTGTCTCAACCATACATAATAAACTTTAAAAAATAACATTTTATACATCAAGTATTCAGAAAATCCTTTTGCTATTGGAAAGATTTTTTTTTTTTTTAATATTTTATTGTACTTCAGGTGAAGGCTTACAGAACAGATAGTTTCTCATGTAACAGTAGCACACATGCTGTTATATGACATTGGTTTACAACCCCACAAAATTTTAACCCTCTGAATTCTCAACTTTTTTTTTTTTTTGGTAAAAATACACATAGCCAAAGATACGCCATTTCAAATTTTTTTTTACACACACATTTAAGTGACATTGACTACGCTCTTCTAATTGTGCTGTCATTCTCACTTAAGATGAAGGCTTACAGGACAAAATAGTCTCCCATTTAACAGTTACTACAAATGTTGCCCTAT
>NW_004443979.1:11886285-11923523 GCF_000243295.1 Trichechus manatus latirostris
AAATTAAAGAACTGCAAAGTTCCCAGGGATCCCACCGATGCAGCTATGAGGTCTGGGGAAGTCGGGCCCAGGTTTCACAGCACAGCCTAGCCAGAAGGCGCAGAGGCATACAATGCCTGGTGTTCAGGGATCAGAAAGAGAAGGAAGAGATAGAGAGACGAGAAATTGAGCTATGAAGAAAGACAAAAGGGAAAAAGAGGGAAAAGAAAACAAAACTAATCAAAAAAAAAAAAGCAACACCCGCAGTCAACGAATGGCACTCAGAGAGCCAGCCAGTGCGGGCTTGTGTTTCTGGACAAGAGACTGTGTCTGTGGGAAACAGAGGAGGCCGAGTGTGAGTGAAGAAGGGTGGAGAGTGGGAAAGCGTATGTCACAAATTGCCTGCGCTCTGGGTACCCTCAGGAAGGAGCAAGGAGGGTGCACGGAGCTGGCACCCGAGTGAAAGGAAGTGGAGGCGGCGAGAGGCAAGGGAGAAACCAAGAGAAGCAGGAGAAAAAGGAAAAAAAAAAAAAAAAGCAGCACCAGCAGCCAACAAAGGACACCCAGAGAGCCGCCCGCCTGTGCGTGTGGAATCCAAGCAGCCGGCGGCCCCCGGTGAAGAGACTGCGGCCGCGGGAAGTAGAGGAGCAAACGAACAAAGGCCCCGGGATCTCACCAGCGCAGCAACCCACACCTGGGAGCAGCCGCACGCCCA
The DNA here is from genome assembly GCF_000243295.1 of Trichechus manatus latirostris. Taxonomy (NCBI): domain Eukaryota; kingdom Metazoa; phylum Chordata; class Mammalia; order Sirenia; family Trichechidae; genus Trichechus; species Trichechus manatus. The sequence continues at coordinate 11,886,980 of NW_004443979.1, forward strand.
AATATATCCCCCCAGCCCCGCAGGAAAGGGCAAAGACAGCACTCGGAACCAGGCACCCGAGCAAAAGGAGGGGGAGGCAGCGAGAGGCAAGCGAGAGACCAAACGAAGCAGAAAAAGCCACACCAGCAGCCAACAAACGGCACCCAGAGAGCCACCCGCACGGGCGCGTGGAATCCAAGCAGCCGGCAGCCCTGGGTCAAGAGACTGCGGCCCCGGGAAGCAGAGCAGCAAACGAACAAAGGCCCCGGGATCTCACCAGCGCTGCAGCCCAGACCTGGAAGCAGCCGCATGCCCAAATGTAGCCCCACAACCCCGCAGAAAAGGGCAAAGACGGTGCTCGGAGTCAGGCACCCAAGCAAAAGGAGGGGGAGGCAGCGAGAGGCAAGCGAGAATCCAAAAGAAGCAGAAAAAGAAAAAAGGAAAAAAAGAAAAAAAAAAAGCAACACCTGCAGCCAACAAGTGGCACCCAGAGAGCCACCCACCCAGGCGCGTGGAATCCAAGCAGCCGGCGGCCCCCGGTCAAGAAACTGCAGCCGCAGGAAGCAGAGGAGCAAACGAGCAAAAGCCCCGGGATCTCACCCGCGCGGCAGCCCAGACCTGGAAGCAGCCGCACACCCGAACATATCCCCACAGCCCCGCAGGAAAGGGCAAAGACGGCGCTCGGAGTCAGGCACCCGAGCAAAAGGAGGGGGGCGGCAGCGAGTGGCAAGCGAGAATCCAAAAGAAGCAGAAAAAGAAAAAAGGGAAGAAAAAAAAAAAGCAACACCTGCAGCCTACAAACGGCACCCAGAGAGCCGCCCACCCGGGCGCGCGGAGTCCAAGCAGCCGGCAGCCCTGGGTCAAGAGCCTGCGGCCCCGGGAAGCAGAGGAGCAAACGAACAAAGACCCCGGGTTCTCACCCGTGCGGCAGCCCAGACCTGGAAGCAGCTGCACACCCGAATGTAGCCCCACAGCCCCGCAGGAAAGGGCAAAGACGGCGCTCGAAGCCAGGCACCCGAGCAAAAGGAGGGGGAGGCAGCGAGAGGCAAGCGAGAAACCAAAAGAAGCCGGAAAAGCAACACCAGCATCCAACGAACGGCCCCCAGAGAGCTGCCCGCACGGGCACGTGGAATCCAAGCAACCGGCGCCCCCCAGCCAAGAGACCTTGGACACGGGAAGCAGGGGAGCCCCAGCCGGGCGAAGGGGGTGGGGGGTGGGAAAGCGCACACCACAAATTACCGGCTGTTTTGTCTCCCACTGGACGCTCCGTGAGGCTGCTCTCTCGTACCCCCGTTTGCTGGTCTCCGATAGGAGTCCAAGATGGTGGATCCGCGCTGCATTAGCTGGTAGGGGACCTCTGCATGAATCTCTCCTCGCTCTCTGTTCTCTTTCAGTATTCTTACTCCGTTTGGTGTTCGGCTGAGTTCTTTATCTCTTCATTTGATGTTCTAGGGTTTCAGGATTGTTGATTCTCTGTTTGGCTTAGTTTTTCGGATCTTTGTTGTGGAGGGACGGCGTGGTGCTTCTGCCTAGAGCACCATCTTGCCGGAGTCTCCTGGAAAGATTTTTGAAGTGCCACTCAATGTATTTTTTAGCAAGCCTATGAGGCATAAAGATAAAAGCAAGGACCAAGTGCAATGGACTTATGAGTTTAAACTTTTTGAAAAAATTTTGCTTTTTTTACTAGCTGTGTATATACATGGCCTTAGTCTGAACTGAATATGTTTAAAAAAATTTTGTATATCTAACTATATTCAAAGTCCTTTATTTAAAAATAGCAAAATTTTCCCTTATCCTTATGATAAAGATTTTATTGGAGGACATTTATTGCATCTTTCGAAGTTTACCCTGCACGTGGCACAAAATAGTTGACTGTGAACACACTCGTTAATCCCTTACTTTTGGCCTAGAACATTCTGGGAGTGAACCACTTCAGTGAGCATATATAAAAGTCCTATACTCTGTATGGGGGCTCCACTTGTCATGTTATAGAGTGGGTGAAAGGAAAGAGGGATATATGAGTGAAGGAGTTTATACCTCTAAGAAGTCATGTACTTAGTGTTAATTCAGGTAGAAGCATACGAGGGTTGACCTTCCATATGTATGTGGGATAATTTAGGTAGGACAGCTTCTTAGTCATCATGTTCTAAAGCAAATTTCATTACTAACCAGAAGTCTGCTGACTCAACCCTCCCTCCCTACCCTTTCACAAACTATAGAACCAATGGTGAGGTCAGCAGAAGCAGCAGGCTGAGCAGCTAGAGCACCATTCTTGTCCTCCCCTGAGCTCTAAAGGTCACTCTCTCTTAGCCTTTATCTCTTTCTTTACTCTCTAGTTTATCCTCTGCCCATGCACAGGGAACCCCCTTGCCTTGATGCCTACTTCTATTGATATCCTCCTTTCCTTTTCATTGTTCCTGTTCCCCACTCAGAAACAAGGCCTTGGCCATTTAAGGAAGCCAAACCCCCCAGAACATTGCTTGAGTGCTTAAAGGTAGATTAACTAGATAGATAATTAGATATATATATAGATAATTAGATAGCTAGATGATTGATAGATAGATAGATAGGCAGACAGATGGATAGGCAGACTCATAACTCAGGCAGCATCCTCTAACAATATCCTTAAAGCTTCTGCCATGATCATTGATTTAAAAAAGGAGAGCTACAACCCCTGGCCACCCAGAGCTGGCAGTCTTTCTAGCCATTGTGTCTCCTCTATCAGGGAAGAGCCTATGAGAAAATGAAATAGCATGGGGTACAGGTTCAGGTAGTAGGAGATATGTTCTCACACTCGATTGTTTGAAGGTTGCTATTACTGGTGTTCCTTAGTGCATATCAGACAGATATGTGCAGTCATATTAGACTCTCCTACCTAAGGGTGTGATGCTCCCATAGCAGTCACAACCAACTGGCTACCTGGGTCTTCTTTATAGACAGTCAGGACATATATATATAAGAGTAGTGATAGTGTGAGCTTGGTTGGCACCACTGTCTCTCCATGTGCCTCAGTTCTGACCAGAAGAGAATAGCTCTGGAGGCCTAGTCTGTCTGAAGTAGCCAGTTTGACCAGTTAATAGTGAAACAGTTTCGAGGTAAAGGAGATTTGTGAGCATCTGTGCAGACCACGTTCATGAACTTGACATTCCATGACCACGTTATACTGCGTGATCCAGCACCAAGGCATCAAAATCAGTAAGACCCATAAGATGTAAGAGGCACAGATCAAAATTGCCAAGGTAGTGAACAGGTACCCTCAGAGGCAGGCTATCTTCATAGAAGCTACTGCCAGCCCTAGCCTGAGTCGGTATTGAGTCAGTGCCAGGCTTTCGTTGGAAATTGGTGGCACAGAGAACAACAGCAACAATGTAAATTCACCCACTACCCCCTCTGCTGCTCACCACCCAGTATCCATCTGTGAGGTTTCTGAATAGCAAGCCGTTTCAGGTTTTAAGTCATTTGTGAAAAAATTTATGTGCAATTTTATTACTCACTTGGAATTTTTTTTCTAAAATAAAGCATTTTAATTTTTTCTATGTTCAGCTATTAGAACATTTAAGATGGTTTCTGTTTTTGTTTTGTTTCTTTGTTTCAGTAGTTTTTGTTCGTATTGATTCTTCTTTCTGTTTATCATTGAAATATAAATAGAATATAAAATCATTTCAGTAATATTAGAAAATTTTTTTGTGGTGTGCCCAAAAAAAAGAACAGATGATCAAAGCCTTTTCTTGATGACACAGAACAACTCTTAAACTTAATTATTTCAAGGGAACATCTCATGTTAACAGTAATCTTATTTGACTTGTGACAAGTAACACATCAAGCAAAATGCAGCCTACTAGTCAGTAGCTGTCACTTTATTACAGTAATATTTATCAAGTACTTGACAACCAGGCAAGCGTCCCACCTAGTGTGGTATCCTAATAAAGCTGGCACTCAATAATTTTTTTTTTTTTATTGTGTTTATGGAGCCTGGTGGTGCAGTGGTTAAGAGCTTGGCTGCTAACCAAAAAGTCGGCAGTTCAAGTCTACCAGCCGCTCTTTGGAAATCCTATGGGGCAATTCTGCTCTACTCCCTATAGGGTCACTATGAGTTGTAATCGACTCAAGGGCAGTGGGTTTGGTTTTTGGTATTGTGTTTATGGTGATCATCCCTCAGAATAAGAGTTTCAGTGAGGAAACCCTTCAGCCTCCAGTAGCAGAGCTATTCTAGGCAAAGGTTTTGACTAAAATGTTTCATCAGTACAGTCACATGCACTGCGTGTAGGAATTTTGTAGTTTTCTATATTAAGTTTTTACCAGTTGTGTAGATATGGCCTAGTATGCTTATTTGAGACAGTATGCTTAATACTGGAGAAGATCCTAAGAAATTGCAGATTTCTCAATATGGTATTCTAATTAAAACCTAATTAACAATTTACTGTGCTGGAGCTTGGGTTTTTAGCATGGAGAAAATAATTTCACTATGCATAGAAAGTAAAAATGTATTTTTGGGAGACATTGGAATTTCAAAAATATAAGGCAGCACATGTGGAATTTAGAGGTGTTAAGAATCCTAAGTGTGGGTTTCTCCATAGCTCTAAGCTTAAACAGTTTCGTATAATCAGTGAGCTTGCCAAACAGTATCAAAAAATCTCATTTTCTTCAAGTGCTTTATTTATCTTTAATAGAACCTTCATCACCCCGGTGTTGTAAATTTGGAGTGTATGTTTGAAACACCTGAAAGAGTGTTTGTTGTTATGGAAAAACTCCATGGAGACATGCTGGAGATGATCTTGTCAAGTGAAAAGGGCAGGTTGCCAGAGCACATAACGAAGTTTTTAATTACTCAGGTAAGAAATCAATTAGAGGAAGAAAAAAGGTAATATTTAATATCAAATATTATCCCTGTATAATACAGTTTTCTAGCCTTCTTGTTTAGTCCCTACTTCCAAAGTCTAAACTATGCTATGAAAGGTTACAATGGCTTATTGTATATCTGATTTACATCTGTGTCATCCAGAGTCCAATATAACAAATTTGTAACATGTCTGTAGGCACATGTATTAAAGCTATTCATGAAACTAACATGTATGGCAGTAAAGTCCTGGTTCTTTGAAAATATTCAAGTATGAGTATCTTGTTAGCTATTATGGAATTCCTTTAGCTATACCTGTCTTGGATGCTGTATGAATACCATAATATGCTTCTTTTTTTGTTGAATTTGCCTTAGAAACCCAGTACGTTGATCTCGCTCATTTCAGTGTCTTGAGCATAAAGAAGCTTGGCTATTCATTGAGGGTTTCTCTTGACTGTTTATATTTATGTCCTGGTAGAAAACATGTTACAATAAACTACTAGACTGAAATAAAATTATTATGGTAATTTTCTTCTTTGTAGATCCTTGTGGCTTTGCGACATCTTCACTTCAAAAATATTGTTCACTGTGATCTCAAACCAGAAAACGTATTGCTAGCATCGGCCGACCCTTTCCCTCAGGCAAGTACAAAACCTCTCTGTGCATACGTTCAGTGGACAACATCACCGGCTCCCATGGAGTGTTCTACCCTGTCTCTTTTTTCTCCAGAACTTTGTTTCAAGTTTCACCAGTTTATTTCCATCCACTGATTTCCTTGTTAAACATTTTTGAGACTGCTGCTTTGTCATTCTAGCTTCTCGGGGTCAGCCTGCCTTAACAACACACAACAATACCTTCTCATTCTGCTTTTCGGCTTCTGTTTTGCACAGATCCTGGAGAATTGGCAGGCCTAGGCCAAGGTTTAAAGCACTGGCCTGAGAGTGCAAAAACTTAAGAGACTCAGATCTGCTGCCAGCTCTGTAATGGTGGATAAGATATTCAACTTCAGTTTTGCTCTCAGGAGCATGGACAAAATCCTCTTCCTTTCCTCAGATTGGAGGGTGGAAAACAGCAGGATCTCTCCCCAGGGGATCGTATACTCTGAAATGACCTGACCAAGGTGGCTGTCTTCCCTTGTCTCCCTAACTCATTAAATTCCTAAGGTTTATTGCGCATGGCATGATGTGCCCCTGCGCTTACCCTTCTACCTTTACTTACCAGCCTTTGACTTAAGTCCATCACTTCACTGACTGACATAATATTTTCCTGCTTTATAAAGCACTATGCCTAAGTATACTTATTTTGACGTTAAAATATTTCTTCCTTTTGGGAGTTAAAAAGGAAGAATGTTTAGGCAGTCTTTTTATGAGTAAAAGCATATTCTTTGTGTCAGTACATAAACCACTGTCGTCATGCACATAAAATGGAAAATGGCTCTTAATTCTACCATGAGAAATCCATATGATTTTAGGTAAAGTATTATAGTTGTCTGTGGCACAGCTGGGCTAAGACACACACAGTTATGCAATTTGTAAACTGACCATTTCCACAAACATTTATATTTTTGCAGGTGAAACTTTGTGATTTTGGTTTTGCCCGCATCATTGGAGAGAAGTCTTTCCGGAGGTCAGTGGTAGGGACCCCAGCTTACCTGGCTCCTGAAGTTCTAAGGAACAAGGGCTATAATCGCTCTCTAGACATGTGGTCTGTTGGCGTCATCATCTATGTAAGCCTGAGTGGCACATTCCCATTTAACGAAGATGAAGACATACATGACCAAATCCAGAATGCAGCTTTCATGTACCCACCAAATCCCTGGAAGGAAATCTCTCACGAAGGTAACATTGTCCATTCCAAAATGATAATGGTGTAATCCTTAAGTATTATATTATTATTTTAATTGTGAATTATTAAATTAGTACATGCTCATTGTAAAGTGCTCCGTAGACCAGGGGCACAGCTTGATTGAGATGGGTTGAGAAGTTGATTAAATAGAGACCAAAAAATACCATTTGATGAAATGCATGTGTATTATAGAGAAACTGAGAAACGTATTAAGAGGTAATTGAAACAACCAGAGAGAAACTATTCACACTTTGTTATATTTCCTTAAACTTTAAATATTTATACATTGGCATAATGATAATTGGAGCCCTGGTGGCACAGTGGTTAAAAACTCGGCTGCTAACCGAAAGGTCGGCAGTTTGAATCCACCAGCTGCTCCTTGGAAACCCTATGGGGCAGTTCGACTCTGTCCTATGGGGTCGCTATGAGTCAGAATCGACTTGACAGCAACGGGTTTGGTTTGATTTTTAATCTTTACTAAGGGCTTACTTACCATGTGCCTGGTGCTGTGTTAAACAGTTTTAATCATTATCAGCACAAGAACCCTATGGGCTGGATCTTTTAATTATTTTATATATATATATATATATATATTAACCTTATACTAAGTTGTTTGTACATTGGTTTCCTCTGTGTAACATTAAAACATGTATAATGTTTCATTTAGCCATTTCCCTAGAATTACAGATTTAGGTTGTTTCTGTTTGTTCAATATCAGAACTTTCTTATACATAATTTTTATATGTATCTCTGATGATTTCTTTAGGATAGATAACTTTGGTAGTGTTGCATTGTTTAGAGTTATATTCTTCTTAATAAATGTTCTAAGGTCTAAAGGGAAAAGAGAGAGTTAAAAAAAATGGTGGAGGCAGGTAAGGCAGAGAAAATGGCCCACTCGGTACTTCAGCAAGGAGTTCCTCAGTGAACATGCTTGGGAGCGTATTTAATTCTCACAGAAACCCCATGAGATAGGTTTTACAATTACACCTGTATTTCAAATGAGAAAACTGAGGCTAAAGAGAGATGTAAGACCACAGGCCGAAATCACAAAGCTAGTAAGTGGCAGAGCCAGAATTTATAGCCAGACAGTCTGAGCCGACATACTTTAACCACTACTCTGTCCTGCTTGTCTTCTGGTTTATAGGCAACGTCTAGTTCCAAGTTTGTTCTAACCAAATTTATTCAGCTCTTCACCACTTAAAAGGACTCATTCATAGATAAACATCTCTCAGGCAGGCTCATTCATAGATAAACATCTCTCATTTGATACCTGTTATTGCATGTGGTGGTGTAGAAACGGGAAAAGAGCGTGTATAAACTGCCAAAGGTAAATTAACTTCTTAGACTAGTGTTGTTATTAAATAGCAAGAGTGATGCATTGTCAAGGCTTTGAGTTACCATTAGCAACAACCTTCAGCATTCTCTAATTAGTTGTAAATAATAGCGAGATACTTATACCTTAAAGGAATCGAGGACTTATGAAAAACTATCATGAATATCAAAAGAATAATTAAATATTAGGATAATTCAATGGTGGTAAAAAGTGACAAGTAAATTTTTTTTTTCCTTTTCCTTTTCCAGGAGACAGGAAGGAGGGAATTATAATATCAAATAACCTTGTGGCCAGCACTCTGGTTAGGAAACGTTACCTCTAAATATAGTTAACCATTATGCATTATACCTCTAATCCAGAAAGCCAGTAAAATAACTTGATGTTCTTACTAGAATGTAATTCTGGAATATTGCTAAAGCCAACCATACATTTTCCTGTCATTCAGGAATAGGACATAGGGAAAATAACCTTTATTTTTTTAATTTTTTTCTTGGAGTAGAGGGACAAATGATGCCTACTCTCTGGTATTGTGGAAATTTGCCAAATTTGCTATGTGTATATAACCGATTTAGCCCAGAAATGAATAACTATAGACTGTAAACATTATCATTGCTAATAGAGACCAGAGGCATAGATAGCAATGGATCAAGAAACACTCATTGAGCAACCACAGTATACATACACCAGAGCTGATATAGGAGCCCTGGTTGGCTTAGTGGTTAAAGCACTTGGTTGCTAACCAAAAGGCCGGTGGTTCGAACCTACCAGCTACTTCATGGGAGAAAGATGTGACAGTCTGCTTCCATAAAGATTACAGCCTTAGAAACCCTATGAGGCAGTTCTCTGTCCTGTAGGGTCGCTATGAGTCAGAATCAACTCGACGGTTTTGGGATTTTTTTTTTTTTAAGAGCTAATGTGAAAGTAGAGGACAAAACATAAAATGTGCTTCAAAGAACTTAAAAAGTAGTTGGGGGAGATGGGTTATGTGCATTTGGAAACATGATAGTTTATTTCCTTGAATTTTTAGGTATGAAATCAGTGTCTTGAAGTCAGAGGAGGAAGAATCATTGCCAACTTGACTGGTCAGAATAGCATTTTTGGAGGAGGTAGAACTTAGGCCAGTCACTGCAGAATTGAAATGGAAGGTATATGACATTTCAGAAAGAGGGAATTATGCAGAATAATAATTCAAAAGGCATTTATATTAGACAAGGAAATACACATTTTAGTTGATTACAAATATGACTAAACACTCCTATCATTCAGACCTGGTGATGTTGAGACTATCCTAGGTGGAAGAAAGAACTCCTACTTCTGAGTGACTCACGTATCAGTTAGGAATTTAGCTAGCCTTTCCTCAGGAGGGCCACGTGGCCTGTCCTCACCTTTGATGCAGAGAAGTCTTGCCATTTGCTGACTGAGACCCTGAACGGAAATGGAGTTTCCTGACTGCTGGTGTATGAGCAGACTCATGTTTGAATACAAAGGAAAGTTAGATGATGTCATAGTGTCAGTACAGAGCTAGATTGGCAAAGCACAATTTTTAATAATCTCCAAAAATACTTGGAGATAGGATCCTGTTGTGATAAAGGCCTGAGTTGAGAGCTCTACCACTCACTGTATCGGTGACCTTATCCAAGTTACCTACTCTCTAAAATCTCAGTTTTCTTTTTTGAAATATGGGGGTACTAAATCCTACCTCATTAGGTTATTGTGAGTATTGAATGGTATTGTTTCAGAATGTGCTTAGTGCTTAACTATATGAACTTAAATATATTGAACACTTTATATTTGTCAGTCGCTTTACATGTTCTGTCTGTCTATATGTATGTCTTTAGGTATATACATGTGTATATATAAAATAAGTTATATGTGTGTATAAAACTAAATAAGAACATATATGTGTGTGTGTATATATATGATTGCATGTATACAAACAGAACGCTCTGTCGTGAGTCATATGATTACAAACAATTGTGCTCAAGAGGAAACTCTAGATCATCATGAGCCGGGAGTTTGGGAACTTATTAGTTCATCCTCAGGCAGTTCTGTATGTTCCACTTCATTATTGTAACCATCTGGATGGCCATTTGTTGTCATCTAGCATAACCGACTGTCACTAATTAGACATGGCCCTTCTTACCCCTCCAGCTTTGTCTTATACCAGATTAGGCTTAGCTCTCAGCTCATCCATCCTATGGGGCTTTCTCAGTTTCTTCTTTTTTTTTAGTTGTACTTTAGATGAAGGTTTACAGAACAAACTAGCTTCTCATTAAACAGTTAATACACATGTTGTTCTATGACATTGGTTAATGACCCCACGACATGTCAACACTCTCTCCCTTCTCAACCTTGGGTTCCCTATTACCAGCTTTCCTATCCCCTCCTGCCTTCTAGTCCTTGCCCCTGGGCTGGTGTGCCCCTTTAGTCTCGTTTTGTTTTACGGGCCTGTCTAATCTTTGGATGAAGGGTGAACCTCAGGAGTGACTTCATTACTGAGCTAAAAGGGTGTCCAGGGGCCGTACTCTCAGGGTTTTTCCAGTCTATTCAGGCCAGTAAGTCTGGTCTTTTTTTTGTGTGTGGGTTAGAATTTGTTCTACATTTTTCTCCAGCTCTGTCTGGGACCTTCTGTTATGATCCCTGTCAGAGAAGTCAGTGGTGGTAGCTGGGCACCATCTAGTTGTATTGGACTCAGTCTGGTAGAGGCCGTGGTAGTTGTGGTTCATTAGTCCTTTAGACTAACCTTTCCCTTGTATCTTTAGTTGTCTTCATTCTCCCTTGCTCCTGAAGGGATGAGACCAGTGGAGTATCTTAGATGGCCGCTCACAGGCTTTTAAGACCCCAGATGCTACTCACCAAAGTAGAATGTAGAACATTTTCTTTATAAACTATGTTACGCCAGTTGAGCTAGATGTTCCCCGTATCTCAGTTTCTTGAAAGGACCCACATACTATTTAAAATACTTACTTGTTTGAGCAAATTTACTTTATCTTACAGAAAAGGCAGTCCATTATCACATATACATTTTTTAAACAATCAGTTGAAACTAAGGGAAATTATGTCTTACTTTATCATTTATCTTTATGCCTCTCTTTTCATTGCATTTAAAAATATTTTGAAAGAGCAACAGATAGACTAGACTGTCCTCCCTGTTTAACACATCTGGTACACATCTGTTATGTCATGAGAGTGAATCCTGGGCATTTCCAAAAGAACATAAAATTGCAAACAAGTCTCATTCTATGACTGAAGTGCCAGAGGTGTAGAACATAGAAATAGGAGATGGAAAATTGGCTAATAGAACACAGGAATATTTGTCAGGTAGGGGATTCCTAGTAATTTTGCCAAGGGACCTCCCTGACTAGGACTCATTTTAATCAGCCTGTCACAGGGTAACTCTAAACCTATAGCAGGCATTTTTAAACTTTGACATGCAAACAGTCAGAGGAGCTAGTTAAAAATAGAAATTCCCTGGCTTCACTCACATAAAATGGCATCCTGCACTAGAAATGTAAAGGTCCATGGATCACACTTTCAGAATTGCTGCTGTAAAGCTCAGATCCCATGAAAGACCTGAAAATTAATAGTGCTCTAAATTTTTTTTTAAGGTTCCACTAATCAAGTCTAGATAAATTATAAAATGCCTTCTCATTCCTAACATCTGTTTGCATCCACATCGTCTTCTTTATCAAATATTTAATATCAGGATGTATAATTTTTTTAGAATGTCAAACATATTTTGATACAGAGTGCCATGAAAATAGCAAAAATAGAAAAAGAAGCACAAGTTTTTGTATCAAAAAGAAAAAAATTATAAGCTCCAGGGAAAACAAAAAGTTGTATAATGAAGTTATGTATAATAAATAAGTAACTAATATATGTGTTATGATTTGGAGCAATTGAAGGAATGTGGGAAAAGAGAATCCCTTTGACTTTAACACTTGAAAATTCTCTTCTGGGCAGGCATAAGTTTAGAAATTAAGAGTTGAATTTTCTTCGTAATGCTGTTGTTTGTCAGTTAATAATATTTATATATAAATTACTCCACATACTGTATTAATTTGAAATTTTAGACAAGCTTTAGACTAAGCATAAACCTGTTGCTGTCAAGTTGATTCTGACTCATAGCGACCCTATAGGTCAGAGTAGAACTGCCCCATAGAGGTTCCAAGGAGTGGCTGGTGGATTTGAACTGCCAGCCTTTTGGTTAGCAGCCATAGCTCCTAACCACTGGACCACCAGGGCTCCAGACTAAGCATAGGTAACATTTATAGTTACACAAAAGTGTGTAGATGTTGAAATCTCTATAACCCTGGGAAGAAGGAGGACAGGGAAGAGGTAAAGAGAGGTATAAGAGCCCTAAGGTCCACAGAGTTCACGATGGGATTCTGCCTAAGTGAATGAACCAAGTTATATATGTGTAAGTGTATGGTTTAATATATGATTTAATCATAACAGCTGAAACTTTTGAGTTAATATTACATATGTGTTACCTAACACTGTATGTATCTCATCTTGTGTCCCAGGCACTGTTGTAAGTTACAGAAGTGGTCAGTATAATAACTTAATATAATTAGAACAGTTGGGAGAAGGAGGAAGACAATAAGGTAGAAAAAGCTGAAATGAAACAATTCCTAACCATTAACAGCAGAGAATTCATGATTATTTTTCAAAGCAGTTCTCCTCAAACTGTCTGTAGTAAAGAATCTAATTGTTTTATTTTTAATTTCCAAACATTGATTTTGGGGCTCTTGCGGCACGGTGGTTAAGCATTTGGCTGCTAATCAAAAGGTCAGCAGTTCAAATCTACCAGCTGCTTCTTGGAAAACCTATGAGGCAGTTCTGCTCTGTCCTATAGGGTCACTATGAGTCGGAGTCAACTCGACAGGAACAGGTTTGGTTTTGTTTGGTTTATGGACCAATACTTTGTAAAATACAATAAAACGTCACAGCAATGTCAAATTGTGTAAAAGTTTCTCAAGGCTTAGTCTTACTCTCTCTACTTACCTTATGATGGACGGGTAACAGACTGGCACTGTTCCATCTGAGTAGCACTGGTTTAAAGTTAATGAATCAAGATGCTGGTTTATTATTTAGAAGTATAGAGGTAATCATAAGAATTTTTTTTTAGTAGTTAAGAGAGATATATCTCTGGTGAACTGGTCTAATAACAGGGTGAGTGATTTTTATTTTTCATTTTGAACTCTTCTTACTGTGTGAATTAGATCTTTCGCCATGTACATGTGGCACTTTCATTAAAAAATAATTTAAAAATTAGTAAAAATACACGGAGGGAAAGAAGATCCAGGAATAAATGGAACACAGGCTTTTGTATAACTCTAAACTTTGCTGTGGTCTAAAACTTGTCTAAAATTTTCAATAAACAGAGTAGGTATAATATTTTATATACAAATATTATTCACTGAACAGATGAAGATGAAATCTTAAGTCTCTAAGGCTATGTCCACACAAAGGGGAATTTCCAAGTGTGAATGTCCAACAGATTCTCCTTCCTACGTTTCTTCAATTGCTAACAATCATAACACACATCTTAAATTATTCTTTTCTCTATATAACTTTATTATACAGCTTTTTGTTTTCCCCAGAGTTTATTCTTAGAGCAAAAAAAGAAGTGACACAGTGTCATGGATTGAATTGTGTCCCCCCAGATTTCTCTCAACTTGGCTAGGTCCTGATTCCCACTATTGTGTGATTGTCTACCATTTTGTCATTTGATGTGATTTCCCTGTGTGTTGTAAATCATATCATTTTGATGTACTGAGATGGATTAGTGGCAGTTATACTGATGAGATCTACAAGATTAGATAGTGTCTTAAGCCAATCTCTTTTGAGATATAAAAGAGAGAAGCAAGCAGAGAGACACGGGGACCTCATACCACCAAGAAAGCAGTGCCAGGGGCAGAGCGCCTCCTTTGGACCAGAGTTCCTTGCACCCGAGAAGCTCCTTGATCAGGGGATGATTAATGACAAGGACCTTCCTCCAGAGCCAACAGAGAGAGAAAGCCTTGCCCTGGAGCTGACACCCTGAATTTGGACTTGTAGCCTTCTAGACTGATGAGAGAATAAAGTTCGCTCTGTTAAAGGCATTCACTTGTGGTATTTCTGTTATAGCAGCACTAGATGACCAAGACACACAGGCAGCCAAATGATATAGATTGTGTAGTTGGTGAAGTGAGGTGTAATTCACCTCAGCGCAAGTCATTTTACTAGGAGAATGATGACAGACCTGCTGCGATGGGAAAGCACTTGTTAGAGTAGCAGTACATTTCCATCATCACATTGGATTAATGTGTTCAATTAGAGACATACCGTAAATTTGACGAAGATTAGTAATGGACTATGAAGATCACTAGAGAATTTACTACTTTTTTTTTTTCATTGTGAGTTTTGATATTCCTTTATATACCATTAAGGAGACAAGCAGGCAGTAATCAACACAGAGGAAGCCTCGGAAATTGTCTCACAACAAGCCCCCGACCCCTGCAGACAGAAGGTCAATTTCTGTTTTCACAGGTGAAGTCTGTAGAATCACCTGTTCCCAAGTCACCTGCTGTGTTGTTATGGCTCTGCTTCAGAGTCACATGATTAGTTGGTATTATCAAGAATTAAAATCAGACAGAAAGCCTTTACACACCATTTATTAAAAAAACAAAAGTCCTTGCATTAATCCTAAAGTTTGTCTTCAATGTAAAATTAATTATCAAATCATGGTGGTGCAGCAGTGACATAGGTTTCTTCCACTTGGGTGCTCTGATAGCCTTTGAGGTAGTATTTCTGGCTTTTCTTTTCCCTGATAAGCACAGCTATAATTTATTCTTCCAGTTGGTCTCAATCTTCTGCTAACATTTATGTACGGTGTAGTATATATGTCATCACAAGCCATAGAATGGCTATAATAATATACCACTAAATTTGTCAAAGCATCTAAATCTTATTTTAAAAACAATTTTTTCCCATTCGACTTGGTAAATTCCAATAAAATTAGCCAGAGTGTGTTTCTTCCCCAGAAATTGGAGATGAAAAATGCAGCCAGTGCAAGCACAAAGCAAAGCTAAATAAAATCCTAGCACCATTACCACATGGTGTGTTTCCCAAATCCAACAGTAGTCCAGAACACTAAACACTTAACTTGGAAGTAGCACTTTGCCATGAAAAGGAACCAGCTGTAGGTCCCTCTTTTACTACATACTGTGCAAAACAGAAAATAACCCCATTGAAAATAAGCCTCAGACAAGACCCAGGAAACTAATGGTATGAGAAACAAAAGAAAGACAATTGTCATTTTAATGATTAAACTGTGTTTGTAACAGTTTATGAGGCTTGCAGATCCAGCAAGTGTGCTGAATATTAATGAATAGATTGATTTGTCAACATATTAACACCACTGTCAGAGGGAATAGCACGGAGGGGATACGAGGGGATTAGCTAGTGAACTGCTTAAAAATGCTGACTAGGTGCCAGGAAATTCAATCAAGATTGATAAACTAAAATGAATTATGTGGGTCAGAACCTCCACTGGGCCTTAACATCTTAAATAATCTCTCCTTGAAATTCTGGAATTGTGTCTAATTTAAAAAAAAAAAAAAAGCATGCATAATAAGGAACTTGAAAATTATGAGCCAAAAATCATACAATGAATTAAAAAATATCCACCACTTGAGTGAATTTTTAAATGTATATATGTACCTATTTCAAAACCCAGATGAGGTAATGTCTGAAAAGATGTCCCATTGGTAACGGAATCATTTATTTTGATAGGAGGTAAAATATAATTATTGGAATTTTCTCTAGCAAATGATCATTTTTAGAGAGAAACTGCTCAGAAGGAGTTTTGGCAAGAACATTGGCATTGTAAATGCTCAAAAACTGGCTATTTATTTGCCCCAAAATTGAAATATTTTCTACATTTGCTAATTATAAAAGTAAATTTTCACATCTGAATGTATGTCATAGTTTAGTTGAAATATGACATCTGAATAAATGTGGAATGTCAGAGTAGAACAACATCAAAAGTTAAATATTATGTAAGTTTGCTTTTTTCCACAATGACAACACTGAATAAATCTCAAAATACAGGACATTAAAAATCCTGTAAAACCCCTGTGTGAAGCACAAATTCCCTCCACAGTACCAAATCCACTAAGCAGTTATCCAGAAAATTCATGAATTGCTTGCTCCAGCAATGGAAAGCATACAGCCTCATGAGGAAGCCCATTTCTACTTAACTTGACCTGAACATAATGAACAAAAATGTCTGTGTGTTTAAACCCACCGGTAGAACAGGTTTGTCTACAAATGCTACAAGTGGATAGCCTTAACAAAGAGAAGTTTATTCTCTCACAGTCTAGTAGGCTAGAAGTCCAAATTCAGGGTGTCAGCTCCAGGGGAAGTCTTTCTGTCTCTGTTGGCTCTGGAGGAAAGTCCTTGTCATTAATCTTCCTCTGGTCGAGGAGCTTCTCAGTGCAAGGACCCCGGGTCCAAAGGACGAGCTGTCCTCCTGGTCTTGTTTCTTGGTGGTATGAGGTCCCCTGACTCTCTGCTAGCTTTTCTCTTTTATATCTCAAAAGAGGTTGGCTCAAGACAGAATCCAATCTTGTAGATTGAGTCCTGCCTCATTTACATAACTGCCACTAATTCCATCTCATCAACATCATAGAGACTGGATTTACAACACATAGGAAAATCACATCAGATGACAAAATGGTGGACAATCACACAATACTGGGAATCATAACCTAGCCAAATTAATACACATATTTTTTGGGGACACAATTCAGTCCATGACAAGGTTCCATCCCTTTTCCAAATAACGGCTTATTGCAGAGATTTTAAAGCATCCATCATGTCTCCCTCAAGCCTTCTCTTATCCTGGGAAGTCAGCTTTTCTTTCACCGTCTTGTTCGCTCTCATCCGAGTACTCTCCAGTTCATCTATATTCCTACTAAATGAAAACCAGAACTGATCTGACTCACAGTTCTATCAGTCTAGTTAAGACTATAGTGAAGACACTACTTCCCTCATTATAGATAACACATTTCTGGTAGTATGGCATAAAATAACATTGACTTTGGGAGCAATAAATAGACTCATATTGAGTTTACTGAGGATTTAAAACTCTGAATTCATTCTCACATATGTTGATAAGCCAGGTTTTCCAATTTTGTACTTAGATTTTTTTTTTTTTTTTTTTTGGGAGGGGGTTACCTAGAGTACCTTAGTTTTATTTGTGCCTCTTAAGTGTTATCTTACCAGATAGCCTATTGCTGCAGCCTGTAATTATTTTGGAACTTATTTGTGTAATCAGACTTGTTTGCCCTTCCTTTCAGCATCTTCTAAGAAGTTACCATGAAATCTTTCTATGTCCTCATTCCAGAATACTAAACAAGATGGGGCTGAGGACAGATGCCTTTCCCTATGTTTATATACATCTGCTCAGGGGCCCTTTGGTCAATATTAAACCAGCTATTAACCACTCTCAATGTTCTCACATCCTCCAAACGCAAACTGATTGCCGTCAAGTCGATTCCGACTCATAGCGACCCTATAGGACAGAGTTGAACTGCCCCATAAGAGGTTCCAAGGAGCAACTGGTGGACTCGAACTGCCAACCTTTTGGTTAGCAGCCAGCCAAGCTCTTAACCACTGAGCTATCAGGGCTCCTCATATCCTCCAGCCTCTTACTATTCAAAATGGGGTCTGAGGACCAGTAGTACTGGCCTTGCCTGGGAACCATTGAAAATAGAGTATCAGAAATCTTCACTTTAAGAAGATTCCTGGATGATTTGCATGTATGTAAAAGTCTAGGAAGCACTACCTAGCATAGTGATTCTCAACCCTAGCTGTACATATTAGAAAAACCTAAGGTGCTTAGGAGTCAGAATCGACTCAATGACAACCAACAACAACAAGGTGCTTATAAAATTACTGATACCTGGAGGCGCCGCAAACATTCATGGCCATCAAGTCGATTCCGACTCATAGTGACCCTATAGGACAGAGTAGAACTGCCCCATAAGGTTTCCAAGGAGTGGCTGGTGGATTCAAACCTCCAACCTTTTGGAGGCCCATTTAATAAAAATTTTCACTTGGTCTTTGGTTTGAGTATCAGTATTTAAAACAAAACACAACAAAGAGACCTCTTCAGAAGATTTTAATGTACAGTGAAAATGGAAATAAAAAAGCCTTCTAAGCATCATTAGAATAATATATTAAGCCCTGGTGGTATGGTGGTTAAGAGCTCAAAGGTCCGCAGTTCAAATCCACCAGCTGCTCCTTAGAAACCCTATGGAGCAGTTCTGCTCTCTCCTCTAGGGTCGCTAAGAGTCAGAACCAACTCAGCGGCACCTAACAACAACAAGAAGCATCATCAGAATAATATAAATATTTTTATTCCTATGTTAGGTTTTGAATCAATTGGGCATCCGTTTGGAGGCAATTTGTATGCATGTATTTAAACAATTCATGATCTTCAAAGATTGTGTTGCTAGCCTTCAGGTGGAAAATGAAATTGAATACAAAGCAAGGGAGTAACTATTGATAGAACAAATTTCTACGGAGGAGAGGACTGAAAAGGGAAAGACACTAACTCGTGTCTCTAAAGGTCTTGCACTTCATTGGATTTCAGTAATTGACTCGGGAGTGAGTGAGAGGATGATTTCCAGTGGCCTTGTTTGCTGCCTGCCGCCTCTGGCTTCAGCCCCTGAGAGGAGCGTCCTAGTTAGTGTTGCCGGGCAACAACATGCTGGGTTGAGAGCTGGAATGTGAAGGGTTGTAAAACGATTTTTAAAATAAACACACAACTTAACCATCAGCATGAAACAAACCAAAGGGAGAAGTATGAAGCACCACAATGAGGCAGGCAGTGAGGCAGAGTCAAAGGGGAAAAGAACAAATTTCCTTGAAGGCAAGGAGTCTGGCAGTTTATTGGTGACAGCTTCATCCCAGAATGATATTTCTGAGCTGGTTTGTAAATTGAGGATGAGTATCTGAAGGATTTGGCGGGGGGGCGGGGGGGGGGGGGGACGAGATTTAAAAAAAAAAGAGGAAATTACTGTCTGAGCAAAAGAGGTCAGCCCTGAGTTTCACAGGTAATTTCCCTTCTGTAAAATAAACATTGGAACACGAACGTGATTTCTGTCATATTTATGGGAATGATGCAGCTCATTCCCGGCTTCATTCTGATTTTCTAAGAGGAGGCACTGATCCTGTGATCTGTTACATTTTACAGAGTTGTGATGACCTACCATCCAGGCATATTTTTAGCCAAAATATACAAACCATATGCACACAATATGGCTATTAAAACTGAGAGCTGAGAAAATGGCCATCTAAATTTCTAATTAATTTGTATTCAATCTTCCAAATGCTATTGAGGAAACATTTTTCTGATGCGTTAAATGATGTATTTTGTTTGAAATGTATGTGAAAAAGTGAGTAAAAGCACAATATGTGTGGCCTTAAAGGAGCTAAAATCTAGTGTGTGGGTGGAGGAGGCAGATATGTACTGAAAAATAAAATAAAATAGTCAAAGATGGAAAATGGAAGATGACTGAGGGTTATGACCTGAGGGACCTACTGAGTATTCAAATATGTCCAGTTCCATTATTTTTGTAGTATTCTCCAAGGTTTGGGTGCCCTTCACTTTAGCTACAGCAATGACTCATGCAAATGTACCTTTTCTGAGTGAAATGATGACACAGAACCTATTGTGTTCAAGCATTTGGCATTTGCCTTAAAATGAGAATGACTGTCACATGGTTTCCATGATTTCAAAGGTAATTCTTTATTGGATACCAGAAGAAAATGGAATCTATACAAACAACACTCTGATGGATCATCTCTTTTCATTTTAAACATAAATACCTTTAACATCTGCATATACCATTTAATTTTGTCTTTGTTCAGGTATACTTGTGTTCCTGGCAAACAAGCTGCAGAGAACTTCAGCTAGCTATCCTAACATCTACTGGAAATCCCGTTCTGCTAAAAAGAGAACGTTTGATAAAATTTTCTCTTCGCTTTCTTGACATTTTAGTCTTTCAACTGATGGGGCAGTGAGAAGAATTGCTGTACAGGAAGTTAGGGAGAAAGTAAGTGTGTTAGCCATGATTTTAGTGCAGCAAAAAAGAAACCCCAGACTCAAAAAATCAGTTTTCTTTTCTTTTTTTTTTTCTAATTTATAGGAAACATTAAGTTGAGCCCATGGCTAGAGACGTAATAGGAATCACAAAATTCTTTGTTCATGAGGGATAAGGGATTCTTTAAAAATTAAAAATTGAACTATATAATGTTTAAGAACCTCGAATTAAAAAAAAAAAGTACTTCCTGCATTGCTCTAATGTAGGTGTCCAAGAAGGTATTCAGAGAGCTCAATTTAAGACTATTTTTTTACAAGATGGAAGGAGAGGATTGAGTTTAAGGATGAACATAACTCTCAGAATAAAACTAGGAAAGCTAACTCCTAGAATAAATGTGCACATGCAATCAGAAAATAATCATACAACTCTTTGAAAAAAAAGATACATTTTCTGCAAAGAGGAGGAGAAACTAGCAATGCCTATTTTGCTCCTGTTTTCTTCAAGGAGAGAGAAAAAGTTCAAATGGAGAGAATAACAAAAGAGGTGTGTAAAACAAGAACTATATAGCTTGAGAGAGCAGAGAATTCTCATTTCCTGCACTGCTTTGGCCCTAACCCAAGCCCAGGTGTTTAAAATGGCATCTGAGTCTGTGCTAATTACCCTAACCTGCTGAGAGATCAGAGCTGTGTTGGAGTAAACCTCACCCCATGAAGTCCAGGTATCTAGATACAGTCTTTTTGCTATATTCATGGGAGGAGGTACAGGGTACCAGTAACTTCTCAGGCATTCTCTGCCGCCGCAAATACCCTTTCTCATGGGGCACCTGATTCCTTAATGGCTCCTAGATCCTCATGGGCTCCAGATCGTCATGATCTCCAGGTTACCTGGAGTTTCTGCATTCCTCTGGCCCCAGCCCCATGGACACCAGCATCCTGTCCTGCTGCGTCGCCAGCATGCCATCTTTCCACCTCACTTTCCATTCTGTGCATTCCTCTTCTTCCCCTCCTGTTTCCCCATAGCCAGACCATGTTCCCTTTCTGCCTTGCTGTTTTTGAGTGGAATTCAGAGAATGGCCAGATTGTGTATCTGTTTCTCCCATTGTCTCCCTCCCTTCTGCACTTCCAAAGCCTTGTTCTGCCACATTTTCTCTAGATCATAATTACTTTCAAAGACATGCCCTGCTGCCACCCCTCCAGATAAAAATTCTGAATCTTGATTTGAGTTTTGGAACTGAAGTTTAGACCCATTTTGGACTTTTTTTTTCTTTTGGTTATTGGCTTTCTTCTGGGATTGCTATGGCTGCCCCAGTTTATTAGTCTTACCTGCTTCTTTGCTACTGGCTTCGCCTTTCCATTAGCTTGATTCCTTTGTACTTGATGCATTTTGCATAGCAGTTTGCTGAAAGCTAGCATCTGGGAGGTGGGGGAGTAAAGGTATCACAAGGAGGTACTTGGTGGCAGCTATGAAATGTGATAAATGTTCAGAACTGGATGTACTGCATCTTGAAGAAGCTAACAGATGTGCTCATAGAGCAATTGTGAGAAATTTTTAATAAATCCTAGATAATGAGAGAGAGATACTAGCATACCTAAGACAGGCCAGAGTTCTCTGAATTTCTAAAATAGGGAAGGAATGGATTCTGAAAATCATCCAAGAAGCTGAGTATTGGTCCCTGGAAAATGAATGATTAAATAGATGGTTTGCAAACATTTAGAAAACAAATCCTGATCTTTAGAAGGAAATGATGGAAAGTCAATATTAGTTTACACAGAGTAAATTATTCCAGAATGACCACATTTTCTTTTTAGATAGGATTGCCAAATCGGTAGAGCAAGTAATAACAAGAGTTGATGTGTCTTGGCTATAACAAGGCACTTGACAAAATATCCCACAATAGCTTTGGAAAAGATGATAAAATATGGTCTCAGTGGGAATACTTCTAGGAGGAAACATTGTTGGTTTATCATCTTTACTCAAAAAATAATAGGTAATTGGGAGTGTGATCTCTGATAGAGTCACCAATCCCTCTGTTTAAGCCTTGTCATGAAAAAAAGGGATCTAAATAAATTGAAAAAATGCATAGCAGGTAGACTCATTCAGTCTGAAGGTGGCAGAAATCTAGGAGGATTAGTCCCTATGATAGGGGATCCCATCATATTCAGAATGGTCTTTGAATACTGAAATGTTGAGCTGAAATCACAAAGATTAAACATATATCCCTTCATTTAAGTGCGTAAAAAGGTGATGGAAGTAGAACTAAGAAAAATTTAATGTTCATGACTGGAAAAAATCTGAAATTTTAATTAATTATTGACATTACCATCAGCTAATAATATAGTAACGAGACAATGGTATAACATGGCTACTGTGTGCCATAGAGGTTAAGAGCATAGGCTTTGGAGACGGGTCCTCCTCTCACCCCAGGTTTCAACTTCAGCTCTGTTACCTAGAAACTTTCTGGTTTTGACCAAGTTACATAGCCTTTTGAAGTTTCAGGTTTTCCTTTTATACGAAATGGAGATTAAAATAATAGCTTCTTTCATAGAGTTGTTAGGAGGACTAAATAAGAATGTTGTTGTTAGATGCAGTCCAGTTAATTTAAATAAGAATACAAATGTAAAATTAAAAAAAAAAAAAAACCTCACAGTCCTAGGCTATATGAACAGTATCTTTGTGTATAAATAAATATGGCAGTTAATGATGAGGAAAATTCTTGTCAATAATTAACAGTGTATTTCAACAGGAACATTGAAAAAAGAGAGTGAACATTAAAATCATGTTGTAGATGAACACTGAGGAGTCTGAAAAACAACTGAAGGAGCTGTAGAAGGTGACATTAAGGGGAATTATGATCACGGTCTCCAAAGACTTGAGGAATCATCATGTAGAATAGAGTCAAGTTCCCCATTACATTTAGAATATGAACAGGATTAATAACGGGTAAGTTATAAAACCACAACTTGGAGAAACAAGTTCCTGTCATTATTATCATATAAAATAGACTATTTCCCATCAGTAGAGGTAGTTACTAGGACCCTAGCTAGTTTTATTTTGGAAGTGCTAAACAAAACATTTTGTATTTGAGTAGGAGACCAATTAAAGGTCAAAGATTCAAAATGATATATATTTTTTTAAGTGTGTATGTCTTGCGTTTTGCTTTTGCAACTAGATTGGAGGTTTTTTAGGGCCAGAGTTTTATCATTAACTTTTTTTTTTTCTTTCCCTAAGTAATTACCAACAGAATTACTTAGGGAAAATGTGGTTAATGAACAGATAAATGAATGATTGATACAAACATGTGAGGAATGCTCATTACATGAGTATTGTAGCAATTCATAGATGCCCAATGAAAGGCCATTGTAAAAGAAAACAAAATAACAACTTTAGAATCTCTTAAAAACAGTGCATAATTGTTGAAGTGGCAAATGTTTTGTTATACCACCGTAAAAAAAAAAAAAACAGCAGTGTGCTTAGTGAAAACCACTTTGGATGGATGCTGGATTGGTAAGAGAATTGATTAATAAAAAAGACTTTTAAGAGTTCCATAAGAAGTGACAAGTAGAATGGAGCTTCTCAAACGCTAATGATAAACCCACTACTCAGGAGGACCAGGTTCCCAACATTTAACTACAGGTTCCGACATTTCATGAATAAATTATTTCTACCACCAAGAGCCAACTGCTGTTTCTGAGAACTGAAACTACTGTGGAATATGACTTAATGGTAGAAATCAAGTCTTCATAATACTCATTTTGCTCTGAACTGCCTCCCATTCATAGAATTGTATGCTGTATTGCAAGCTCAAAGTTCTTTTCTGACTCCTAAGCCCACAGTAATCATATGAGCTTGTTAGAATTCCTTCTTTTGAGGACCATATTTTCTTAAGCATATGGTCCACACACAGTTAATTTTTTATGTATATATGTATGTGCATATATGCATACATACACACACTTCCTTATATCCTAAATTATATCTTCTGGATATACTTATCATTGCCTTGATATGCTTATCCAGGTGCCTCAAGTACTGTGGCTACAGTCAGACTGCGATTGTATGCTTCAGTCAGCAGAACAATTTTTTCATCTTCACATATTGTATTCCTTTCAGACGCTTCAGTTTCTCTCTGGCAGTACTTCCCTCCCGATTAGGGAATGTGATTCCCTGTTGGGACAAAAACCAGACCTTTTGTTGAGTTACTGTACTCCTACCTTCCTAATTATAGAATTCAAAGGCAGAATGGGTGAATTAATAACATATATTTATTCCCAGCAGTGTCTGGGGAAGTGTAATGCTGCTGCATGCTTACAGTAGCACATAAGCTTTCCCTTCACCCCTTGTCCACCATTTTTGCTGTGTGGCTTCACAGCAGCAAGAATGGAAGGTACACTTTACTCACCAGTGAGTAAATCATGTGAATGGATGTTTTAAAGCACATGCCCAATAGACAATCCATTGGGGGAATGGTACTTTCAGAGCTCTCTGAGAACACACGGTTGGAATTGAAATTGTACTAATAAGTACTGTGTTTTCCCAGGTATCCTAGCTAAGGCAAGATGATAGAGACATAGAAGGCATTTAAATGTGTGCCATTGCATTTAATTTCTCCAGTCAAAAAAATTCTTAGGTGTTTGATTCTACAGCCCTTCAGTGCAATGCAAATATTTGGAATCTTAGCATCGGAGAGATAAAATTCCGGATTACCCAAAGACTGTGGAAATCGTTTCTCTTTGCCTGATAACAAGAATTCTGATTCATTCTGATTGAATGAAGCTGCCTTTGTGCCAGGTAGCTTCTGGACTCACGTGACAATCTGTATTTTCAGGTTCATACAGACTTGTGTAGACCAAAAAATAGTCTTATTGGTTGGAGAAATTGGACAGGTAATTCTCATTGTTCTTTCAGCCACCTATTTGATTTAAAATTTTGGTAGAAAGATTAATCTCTCAGGAGATGTAATGACTAGGGTAGTTTAAGGATGGGAATTAACTCTCTGGTGAAATGTGACTGCTTCCATTAGTTTGGCAGATTTCACTAAGCTCTTTTCATGAAGAAAATGCAAAGATAATGAAATAAATAGATGAAGTTATTACAACATTGAGTGAGAAGACAGAATGTGATTCTGGCCATCAGTTTGCCTGATCAGCACTGTGTACAATATTGGTCACGTTAGAAAGCCCTAAGGGACAAAAATGACAGAAGAGGGTACCTAAGTATCAGGTTCATGGAACTGCTATATAAGGACACACTGAAGTTAATAAGATTCTCCACTCGATAATTTTGAAGCTGGAAAACATTTAGAAGCAACGTCATGTCTAAGTAAACATAACTTCGTTTATCAAATCCTGAACAGATGCCCAAGGGGCTTCTGGTCATTTAACAAATATTTCATGAATGTTTATAATATGCCCAGGAATCCAGAATGATTAAGACATAGTCTCTAGCTTCAGGGGATTCCCAGTCTAATAGGGGAGACCAACTTTAAAGAATACAATTCCATATGTGCTATGATTGACAGAGACAAAATGCAATGGGAGCCATGGGGAGTTGGTGACTAATGGTGTCTGGAAAACTCTTCCTAGAAATATTACTTTTTCAGGTAGATTCTGAAGGATTACCCAACTTCCCTAGGTTGGGCTTGGAAAAGTCTTGAGAGAATGTCAGACGGGAGAGTCACCAGGCAAGAACTTGGAAAAAATAAGGAAAATCCAGCTAATTAGCATAAAGACAGCTGAGGAGGCATGAAAGGTTCAAACCAGCTTATAAAATAAGGATATTAAAATAGTGCTGTCGCAGACAGTTGAAGCCAAATGTAGAAAGGATAAAAGAAGACAGTAGTGTGAGGAGGACAAGATCAGAATGGGTCCAAGTGCATTGTTGCCAACTGCTCCCAGTGCTTGAGCTTCTTATGTATCAGCCTGGTAGTAGAAGTAGTAATGGTGGTGTAAGTGCAGGGGATGGAAGAATGGGAGGACATTGGCCTAATTGAAAGCCAGAGAACTAGAAAGCACAAGAATGAACAAGAAATATTGCAGATAGAAAAGATGTTGTTGTTGTTGTTGTTGTTGTTAGGTGCCATCAAGTCAATACCAACTCATAGCGACCCTGTGCACCACAGAATGAAACACTACCCAGTCCTATGTCATGCTCACAATGGTTATGCTTAAGCTCATTGTTGCAGCCACTGTGTCAGTCCATCTCATTGAGGGTCTTCCTCTTTTTCGCTGACCCTGTACTTTACCAAGTGTGATGTCCTTCTCCAGGGACTGATCCCTCCTGACAAGGTGTCCAAAGTATGTAAGATGTAGTCTCGCCATCCTTCCTTCTAAGGAGCATTCTGGTTGTACTTCTTCTAAGACAGATTTGTTCATTCTTTCGGCAGTCCATGGTATATTCAATATTCTTCGCCAACACCACAATTCAAAGGTGTCAATTCTTCGGTCTTCCTTATTCATTATCCAGCTTTCTCATGCATATGATGCAATTGAAAATACCATGGCTTGGGTCAGGTGCACCTTAGATTTCAAGGTGACATCTTTGCTTTTCAACACTTTAAAGAGGTCTTTTGCAACCGATTTGCGCAATGCAATGCGTCTTTTGATTTCCTGACTGCTGCTTCCATGGGTGTTGATTGTGGATCCAAGTAAAATGAAATCCTTAACAACTTCAGTCTATTCTCCATTTATCATGATGTTGCCTATTGGTCCAGTTGTGAGGATTTTTGTTTTCTTTATGTTAAGGTGTAATCCATACTGAAGGCTTTGATCTTCATCAGTAAATGCTTCAAGTCCTCTTCACTTTCAGCAAGCAGGGTTGTGTTATCTGCATATCACAGGTTGTTACTGAGTCTTCCTCCAATCCTGATGCCCCATTCTTCTTCATACAGTCCAGCTTCCCAGATTATTTGCTCAGCATGCAGATTGAATAGGTATGGTGAAAGGGTACAACCCTGACGCACATCTTTCTTGACTTTAAACCATGCAGTATCCCCTTGTTCTGTTTGAACAGCTGCCTCTTGGTACAGATTCCTCATAAGCACAATTAAGTATTCTGAAATTTCCATTCTTCATAATGTTATCCATAATTTGTTATGATCCACACAGTTGAATGCCTTTGCATAGTCAATAAAACATAAATAAACATCTTTCTGATATTCTCTTCTTTCAGCCAGGATCCATCTGACATCAGCAATGATATCCCTCATTCTACATGCTTTTAAGAATTGTCTTCAGCATAATTTTACTTGCATGTGGTATTAATGATATTGTTAGATAATTTTCTCATTGCATTGGATCAGCTTTCTTTGGAATGAGCACAAATATGGATCTCTTCCAGTCAGTTGACCAGGTAGCTGTCTTCCAAATTTCTTGGCATAGACAAGTGAGCGCTTCTAGCACTGCATCTGTTTGTTGAAACATCTCAATTGGTATTCTGTTAATTGCTGGAGCCTTGTTTTCACCAGTGCTTTCCATGCAGCTTGGACTTTTTCCTTCATTACCATCGGTTCTCGATCATATGCTACCTCCTGAAATGGTTGAACGTCGACCGATTCTTTTTGGTACAGTGCCTCTGTGTATTCCTTCCATCTTCTTTAGATGCTTCCTGAGTTGTTCAGTTTTTTGCACATAGAATGCTTCAGTATTGCAACTCAAGGCTTGAATTTTTTCTTCAGTTCTTTCAGCTTGAGAAGTGCTGAGTGTGTTCTTCTCTTTTGGTTTTCTAACTCCAGGTCTTTGCTCATTTCATTATACTACTTTACTTTGTCTTCTCAAGCTGCCCTTTGAAATCTTATGTTCAGCTCTTTTACGTCATCATTTCTTCCTTTTGCTTTAGCTACTCGACAGTCAAGAGCAAATTTCAGAGTCTCTTCTGACATCCATTTTTGTCTTTTCCTTCTTCCCCATCTTTTTTATGACCTTTACTTTCTTCATGTGTGATATCCTTGATGTCATTCTACAACTGGTCTGGTCTTCGGTCATTAGTGTTCAGTGCATCAAATTTGTTCTTGAGATGGTCTCTAAATTCAGGTGGGATATACTCAAGGTCATACTTTGGCACTCGTAAACTTGTTTTAATCTTCTTCAACTTCAACTTGAACTTGCATATGAGCAATTGATGATCTGTTCTGCAGTCAGTCCCTGGCCTTGTTGTGACTGATGATATTGATCGTCTCCAATCGTCTCTTTCTGCAGATGTAGTGGATGTGATTCCTGCAACTCCATCCAGTGAGATCCACATGTATAGTCACCATTTATGTTGTTGAAAAAGGTGTTTGCAATGAAGAAGTCATTGGTCTTGCAAAATTCTGTCATGTGATCTCCAGCATCATTTCTATCACCAAGGCCGTATTTTCCAACTACTTATCACCCTTCTTTGTTTCCAACTTTCACTTTCCAATCACCAGCAATTGTCAATGCATCCTGATTGCATGTTTAATCAATTTCAATCTGCAGAAGTTGGTAAAAATCTTCAATTTTTTCATCTTTGGTATTAGTGGTTGGTGCATAAATTTGAATAATAGCCATGTTAACTATTAGTTATTTTGTCATATTTACTTGAATCCACATTCATTGCCCATGGAAACAGCAGTCAGGAAATCAAACAACATATTGCATTGGATAGATCTGCTGCAAAAGACCACTTTAAAGTGTTAAAAGCAAAGATGTCACCTTGAGGACTAAGGTGTGCCTGACCCAAGACCCATAGTATTTTCATTCGCCTCATACGCATGACAAAGCTGGACAGTGAATAAGGAAGACCAAAGAAGGATTGATGAATTCAAATAATGGTGTTAGCAAAGAATATTGTGTATACTTCTTCATTCCAGAAGAATGAACCAGTATGTCTTGGAAGAAGTACAGCCAGAATACTCCTTAGAAGGGAGGATGGTGAAACTTTGTCTTACGTACTTCGGACATGTTATCAGGAGGGACCAGTCCCTGGAGAAGGACATCATGCTTGGTAAAGTAGACAGTGAAAAAGAGGAAGACCCTCAACAAGATGAATTGTCACAGTGGCTGCAACAATGGGCTCAAACATAACAAAGATTGTGAGGATGGCACAGGACCAGGCAGTGTTTCGTTCTTTCTGTGCTTAGGTTCGATATGGGTCAGAACCAACTCAACAGCACCTAACAACAACAACAAGTATTATTGAGTAATGGGAGGGTAGGTGATTTCTATTTATTTCTTAATACTTTTCTGTGATTTTTTTTATTAAATGAGAATATTATTAATATAAACAAAAAATAGCTATTTCCTTTGTGAAAAAACGTTAAAACTATAAATATGGAATACATCATTTTCAGAAGTGCGATCAAGGCTGAAAATATAATTTCCAGAAAAGTTGAGTGAGAACTCCAGCACATGATGGATAGCCAGGATGCTTTGTAGACAAAATATGTATAGGAATCACGGTTTCTTCCTAAATTACATTCCTGGGATTCCCAGTCGGAAGCAGAGTACTGACTCCATGTACTGTAGTTGGTTTCTTATCTGAGTCTCCATAGGAAAACTGTGAATCCTGATACAATTCTAATTCATCAATTATTTTTAAAGGCAAAAATCCAGGTAAAATTTTAAGAGACGTGTTTTCTGTTGGATTTTTTTATTTTTCTGCTTGTGTTTATTTTTTGTTTTGTTTTGGACCATTGGTTTTTAGACTCCAAGTTTGTCATGAGTCATGGCCCGTATTATGCTTCATTTTTTTCCTTGTAACTATTGCATCCAGATGTATGTAATTTATTTCAAGATAGGAATCCTATTATGTGTATTAAAACTTTTAACACATTTTAAATAAAATTAGTAAACGCTTCCTCTTGAATATTAGTTTTATCCTGCCGTTAGCGCAGGCTTATTAAAAGAATTTGTAACCTTTGGGTTAGCAGCTGAACATTTAACCATTTAAGTGGGTAAATGTTCAGCTGCTAACCCAAAAGTCAGCGGTTCAAATCCACCAGCCACTCCTTGGAAACCCTGTGGGGCAGTTCTGTGCTGTCCTGTAGGGTCACCATGGGTCGGAATCAACTCAGCATCAGTGGGTTATATATATTTAAACAGATTTATGCCCTAAAAATATGTATTAAAGACTAGACCAAGAGAAATTTACATCATACTCACAATAGACTCTAATACTCATTACTCCACAATTGTTTTCAACTTCATCTCTTAGGGTCCAAAATAAAGTGAAGGCCAAGGTTTTAGAATTCTCAAGAGGAAACTTCTTCAAGTTCTAGTGCTTTTTACCACTCTGCTGAGTTTAACTCTTTGAAATAGCAGAAGTGAAATAAACTGTAAATGGACTATGCATATGTTCCAGATTTGTCATCTATTTTTACCAATAATTAAATTATTTTCAGCCATTGATCTGATCAACAACTTGCTGCAAGTAAAAATGAGAAAACGCTATAGCGTGGATAAGACGTTGAGTCATCCTTGGCTACAGGTAAAAAAAAAAATCAATCATTGGATATTTTCTCTGTTGTATGAGCTTGTAAATATTTACAGGATTTTGCTATTATATGTAAAAATCTTTTCTCATAGTTTTAAAGATGTAGTTATTCTAATATCAATTTGTTTGGTAAAATGCATGCAACTTCTTGGGATTTAATAACAGTTTAGTTTCTCTAAACCACTCTTTCTACCGGGAAAGTTTGACAAGGGAGAAACACACATACGCACAGAGTGGGGAGAGTCATTACAGAACTCAGAGGACCAGATTTCAAAAGCATCTGTATATGTAATCCTGATAAATGTCCAAATAGATGCCCATCTGATCATATGCTGTACTTGTTTGTTTCATATTGAATTTAAAGGTTAGATAAACGATACCTATATTACTATGGACTACTAAAAGATTATTTGTGGTGTTGAAGTTCAAAGAAATACCAACAATCAGAATTGCTTGATTTCAAGTGTTAATTGCTCACCCTTTGATTCCTGGTACCATATAGACAGTATATATTTGCAAAGGTTAGGCAAATAGGATGGCTTGGGTGCTGATGCCGTCACTTCAGGGTGAGCTGATGAAAGACACAGCACTGGTAGAGTGGAAGAGAAAACAGTAACCCATAGATTACGGAAACTGACAGCCTACGAAACAGCATGTTGAGTTTTAATGCTCTCTATGGTAATGCTTTAAAATTTCTGCCTCAGGATTATCAGACCTGGTTAGATTTACGGGAGCTGGAATGCAAAATCGGGGAACGCTACATAACCCACGAAAGCGATGACTCGAGGTGGGAGCAGTACGCCAGCAAGCAGGGCCTCCAGTACCCCACACACCTGATCAGTCTGAG
The DNA here is from genome assembly GCF_000243295.1 of Trichechus manatus latirostris. Classification (NCBI taxonomy): domain Eukaryota; kingdom Metazoa; phylum Chordata; class Mammalia; order Sirenia; family Trichechidae; genus Trichechus; species Trichechus manatus. The sequence goes on from NW_004443979.1 coordinate 11,918,368, forward strand.
TGCTAGCCACATTGACGGTCCTGAGACGGAAGAAACAGAGATGAAAGCCCTCAGCGAGCGTGTCAGCATCCTCTGAGTTCTATCCCTTATAATCTGTCAAAACACTGTGGAATTAATAAATACATACGGTCAGGTTTAACATTTGCCTTGCAGAACTGCCATTATTTTCTGTCAGATGAGAACAAAGCTGTTAAACTGTTAGCACTGTTGATGCATCTGAGTTGCCAAGACAAATCAACAGAAGCATTTGTATTTTGTGTGACCAACTGTGTTGTATTAACAAAAGTTCCCTGAAACACTAAATTTGTTATTGTGAATGATTCATGTTATATTTAATGCATTAAACCTGTCTCCACTGTGCCTTTGCAAATCAGTGTTTTTCTTACTGGAGCCTCCTTTTGGGTAAGAGAGAGAACCTGCCCAGGAAACAGTTCTGTTCTGTCTGGCCCATTGGTGTTGTCATTGTAAGCAAACTCTTGAAGAGTAGATTATTACTAGTGTTCTATGAACAATTCCAAAATTCTTATGGAAAAATTGATTGATGAGGGCAATAATGAACATACCATCCTAAGAAGCAAATGCATGAGAGTTTTGATGTATAGTTTCAAATCCTTTGCCTGTCTGTCTAGTGTGCCTCATGTATTTAAAGTCAAGTAAGTGCACTGAGGCATGCAGGGCCTACTGCTCTTCAGCCTAAATGCCTTAGAAATGTAGACTGCCATATATAACAGATACATTTCCCCCTTTCTTACAATAAATTCCCTGCTGTACTATGGAAAATCAGCAGCTAAGCAAACCTTTCACCTTTCTGTATTTTTCAGTAATAACAAATAAATATTCTTCTCAAAGTCCATGTCCATCCGACTGTGATTTATTTTGATTTGTAGTTCACACTAGTGATTTTAAGAGGTATCTGCTCAAGAAGCATGTTTGGTAAAGTAGAGGGCCAACGAAAGTAAGAGAAACCCCCAATGAGATGGATTGACCCAATAGCCACAACAGTGAACTTAGACATACTGATGATCTTGAACATGGTGCAGGATGGAGCGATGTTTTGTTCTGTTATATATAAGGTTGCCATGAGTCAGAGCTGTCTTGATGGCATCTAACAAGGACAGCTCAAGAAGCAGATAGAAGTCTCATGAACTAGCATTTGGCCTTATTAACTTTGAAGCTGTAAAAGTGTGTTTCAATGCATAGTGAAAACTTTCAGTCTTGTAAATCATCTCATATCCAACAGAAAAGAAGAGTTTCAAAGGGAAAACTACCAAAGCCAAACAGGATACCTGAAGATTTAAGAAAGAATATTGAAAATAGCTGTCTCAATGTAGCTTCCTGAGTTAGTCAGTATAAGCTAGGGCTTTCTTAGAATAATGAGTCTTGTTTTTTTTTTTTTTCATATTATCTAAACAAGAAGGCTTTAAGGTAGACTACAAATACACATAAATATTGGAAGATAATCCCTAAAGAGAAAGCCAACTGCAGTGAGGTTCTACAACCCAGAGAAGAGAAAGCTAACATTGGACACAAAAGACTTTAGGTGTATACAATGGGTAATGAGTTTTTGTTAGTAGCAGGGTGACAATGAATGGTAGAATATGTAACTGGAAAAAAAAAAAAAAGGATAAATGCTTGGAGAATTTTATAAGTGCTATGTGACACCCAAGTTTTTTTTGTTTTTTACTGTTAATTTTATTGTACTTTAGATGAAGGTTTACAGAACAAATAGTTTCTCATTACACAGTACACATCTTGTTTTATGACAATGGTTAACAACCCCACAACATGTCAACACTGTCCTTTCTCAACCTTGAGTTCCCTAGTACCAGCTTTCCTGTCCCTTCCTGCCTTCTAGTACTTATCCCCAGACTGTTATGCCTCATTAGTCTTGTATTGTTTTATAGGGCTGTCTAATCTTTGGCTGAAGGGTGAACCTCAGGAGTGACTTCATTACTGAGCTAAAAGGGTATCTGGAGGCCATAGTCTTGGGGTTTCTCCAGTCTCTGTCAGGCCAGTAAGTCTGGTCTTTTTTTGTGAGTTAAAATTTTGTTCTGCATTTTTCTCCAGCTCTGCCCAAAACCTTCTGTTATGATCCCGGTCAGAGCAGTCAGTAGTGGTAGCTGGGCACCATCTAGTTGTACAGGACTCAGTCTGGTGGAGGCCGTGATAGTTGTGGTCCATTAGTCCTTTGGACTAGTCTTTTCCTTGTATCTTGTTTTCTTCATTCTCCCTTGCTCCTGAAAGGGTGTACACTGGAAATATTAACAAAGAGTAATGAAATGAATATTCTTCGGGAAATTTTAAGAGGTGGATAAGTATGTTAAGACAGCAGACTATATTTCCACTTGGAGGGGTGGGGGAGAATAGTTGGTCTTTCCAATGCTTGGTCATTGTTTTGCATTATTACTGAATTTTAAACAAATCTGAACATTTAAAAGTTCTTCAATCTGAGGGTGGGGCCAAGATGGCGGAGTAGTCAGACACTTGCAGTGGACCGTCTTACAACAAAGCCCCAAAAAAACAAGTGAATCAGTCATATATGACAATCTAGGAGCCCTGAACATAAAAGGCAAAGTTGAGGAACCAGACTGAGTGGCCGGGGGAGGGAGAGACAGTTCAGAAGCAGCGAGGAGTTGCCAGACTTGACCTGGTGAGAGCCTGAGCCCTTCAGGCCTGATCAGCTCATGGGTGAATGGTGAGGCAGGCAAGCAGCAGTGCTCGGGTGGCGCGTTTTCCACACTGGGAGAGACCCAGCAGCAGAGAGTCTATTCGGCCACCCAGAACCAGTGACAAGCAGCCTTCGATTGGCGCAAGATAAGTACTTGGCGTCCAGCCTACTGCGCAGATCAAAAACACCCCCCTTAGGGAAAAGCCTCTCTCCCATTTACCTCCCCACTCCCTGTTCTGCACTGGGTTCCGGACTGGCTTCAGCAATTACCGAGTCCTCTGAGTCTTCTCCCAGCCGTGGAGAGTTAACAAATTAATAAACAGGAAAAAATAAACTGCTGGCTCCCCTAACCCAGGAGCCCAGGGTAGGTATAGCTCATTTGCCTAGGCACAGGCATAAGGGATCCATGGACTTTGAGTGCCTTTCCCCCTGCATAGACTTGTGTGGGCCCATTTCAACAGCGTTGGCCCTCATTACTGCAGTGCAACAGGGTATATACCTGAAGTCTAACTGCAACTGTTTCAGCTGTGAAGTGGCAGGTTCTTGACATTTGACACTGCTCTGCCCATTAAGCAGGGTCTTTACCTACCCGCATCAGGGGCCTGAGGTCTGGTGGCTCTACCCACGCCACTTAGCCACCTGTGATAGGGGCCCAAGAATAAGAGGTGCCCCCCAATCCTTACAGCCAACAGCACTGGGTGCTGATAGTCTGGCTGCAAAACCCACCCACCTACATGCTCTAGGGAACAGGGACACGCCTTCCTCAATGGGCAGCCATCAGCCCCCTGCCTTGCTCAGAGTGTGTCCCCCTGCTGCAACCAGATGCTTGTGCCTACACCAATCATCCATACCTGTCTAGGATTGTAGGTAAGAGCCTACACCACGCACTGGGTGGCTATCTACCTGGGAACCTGAGCTGAATCCATACAGGAGGGGTGGGCGGACTCCTGAGCCCACATACCTAGTAACAGATCTAACCACCTGGTGACAGGACATTACAGCTTCAAAGATGCCAATAATCAAACTAGCTCACACAAGCAGCCTATTTGGGCATATCAAAACAAAACAAGCTAGGACACAGTAAGCAAACATTAAATAAATAAATAACTTATTGATGGCTTGGAGACAACAGTCAATATCAAATCACATAAACAGGCAATCCATGATGGCTTCAGCAAGGTCCCAAAATAAGGAATCTAGAAATTTTCCAGAGGAAGAAAATTTCTTGGGATTACCGGAAGCAGAATACAAAAGATTAATATACAAACTTTTCAAGAAATTATGAAGGAAATTAAGGAAAACACAGAACACACAATAGAGAAAATTAAAAGTTAGAGAAGAGCATAATGACAAATTTAACAAGCTGTAAGAATCCATAGACAGCAATCAGAAATCCAGAAGATTAACAATAAAATGTCAGAATTAGACAACTCAGTAGAAAGTCATAGCAGAATTGAGGCAATGGAAGTCAGAATTAGTGAGATTGAAGATAAAGCACTTGACACCAATTTATTTGAGGAAAAATCAGATAAAAGGATTAAAAAAATGAAGAAACCCTAAGAATTATGTGGGACTCTATCAAGAGGAATGACCTACGAGTGATTGGAGTACCAGAACTGGGGGGACAACAGAAAATACAGAGAAAATCACTGAAGATTTGTTGGCAGCAAACTTCCCTTATATCTTGGCAGATGAAAAGATATCTATCCAAGATGCTCATCGAACTCCATGTAAGGTAGATCCCAAAAGAAAGTCACCAAGACATAATCAAAGTTGCCAAAACCAAATACAAAGGAAGAATTTTAAGAGTGGCTAGGGATAAATGAAAAGTCATCTACGAAGGAAGGTAGATAAGAATAAGCTGGGACTACTCAGCAGAAACCATGCAGGCAAGAAGGCAATGGGATGATGTATATAAAACCTTGAAGGAAAAAAATTGCCAGTCAAGAATTATATATCCAGCAACACCATCTCTCAAATATGATGGTGAAATTAGGGCATTTCCAGATAAATAGAAGTTTAGGGTTTTGTAAAAACCAAACCAAAATTACAAGAAATACTAAAGGGAGTCCTCTGGTTAGAAAATCAACAACATCAGATAACCCAAGACTAGAACACAGGACAGAGCAACCAGATAAAATTTCTTCAATCTAGTGCTTGTCTCCAGGGTGTAGGTAGACGTGTGTGTCTGTGTTCAAGTTAATAAGCATACACAAGGCCACAGACATATCCATATACTCTGATAGCATTTCATCAGCTTGACAAAGTAGAATATGTTAATCTTACTAATAAAACAATGACTCTGTTGCCTGGCCTAGGAATACAACTATCACCTTTTCTATGGCGTAAGGCTAAGTAAGCAATTTCAGGAAAGAGGAAAAGGTGTGAAAGTATAAAACCTTTCCTTTTGGTTAGCAGCCAAGCACCTTAACCACTGTGCCACCAGGGCTCCTCCTTCCCTTAATATTCATATATTATAAATTATATA
>NW_004443979.1:11923623-11934896 GCF_000243295.1 Trichechus manatus latirostris
AATATATATAATAATATATATAATTTATATTATATTCACATATTATAATATTCACATATTATATTCATCAGCTGCAATATAAAATCTACTCAGTACTTTTTTCTCATTTGCTTAGGGATCCTAAAGGAATTATAAGATAAGAAACTGTGATAATACGATCAATATGTTATAAAAGAAGCCTAGAATCCTCAACGATTGGGAAGAGGAACCTAATATAAGTTACTCTGCATTATGAAACCGCACAGTAGCTAATTATGCAGCAAAAATTTATTGAACTTCTTTTCTATCCAGCTCTCAGCTAGACTATAAGAGATTTTAAAAATGTGAACAAGACATGTTCCCTGCCCCAAAGAGTTAGTGTCTATTAGATAGAAACAAACAATAAATTGTTGGTGCTTTTATAAAATAATATGTAAACTTGTGATGTTAGGGGTCACATAAAAACCAAAACCAACCCTATTGCCATCCAGTCGATTCTGACTCATAGTGACCCTATAAGACAGAGTAGAACTGCCCCATAGGGTTTCCAAAGCTGTAATCTTTGCGGAAGCCAACTGACACATCTTTCTCACGCGGAGCAGCCGGTGGGTTCAAACCGCCAAACTTTTGGTTAGCAGACGAGCTCTTAACCACTGCCCCACCAGGGCTCCTTCGGGGTCTCATAGAAAGCTCCATTTAATAATGGAGGGAGAAAGGCAACAGGGTGATGTTTGAGCAGAGCTTGAAAAACTGGTAGGTGTTCACCAGATTAAAGTAGGAGAAGACACATAAATGAAAAGGTAAAAAGAGCACCAATAGGCAGACAAAAGTAGTACTTCATAGCAGGAGCATAAAGGTAAGAAAGGAAGCTGGAGAAGTGCATCAAGTAGAGACAGGTAAGGTGCTAGGTCAGGCGGCCCTTGTATATTATTCTAAAGTATTTGAAATTTATTCTGTGTAAGTCAAAAGGAAACCATTCAAACTTCCTAAGCAGAAGAATAAGCAACATCAAGTTCAGTCTGCCATCAGCACAGACTGGATTAAAGCCAGGGCAAGATGCAGAGCCGAAGAGCAGCTGAACTATTGCAATAAAACATACGGGATAATTAGAGTCTGAACTAAGGCAGTAAGTGGTAAGTAGGAAGATAAAGGAAGATGGGTATATAAGAGATGTTCATAGGTTAAATCAATGGGATGTTGTTACTGATTGAGTTTGGAATATAAAAGAAAGGCAGGAGTCCAGGATGAGTTCTAAATTTTGAAGTAGATGGTTAATGGAACTACTAACCAAGTGAAATGATAGCCTTGAAAAGAGTGAGTTCATTTTTAAACATGTTGAATTTTAAGTTCCTATACCAACCAAGGAGCCCTGGTGGCAAAGTGGTTGAGTTCAGGCTGCTAAACAAAAGGTCAGTAGTCCGAATTCACTAGCCGCTCCTTGGAAACCCTATGGAGCAGTTCTACTCTACCTTACAGGGTCACTTTGAGTCAGAATCGACTCAATAGCAACAGGTTTATACCAACCAAAGTCACATTCACAGGTACAGGGGTTAAGACTTCAAAATATCTTTGTGGGGAATACGATTCAATCCATTACAATGGCTAAGGCTTTTTCCACTCTTTCCTGAGCATTCATGTAGCCTTGTACATACATGTAGCCTTTCAGCCACCAGGGATATGTGGAAACTTTCCCTGTATTTCCCTGTTAAATTGCTGGCTAATCTGCTAGTCTATTGATTATCTCCACCAATATTGCAACCTCAGGATAGCTTCAGTGATGGCCTTCCATGATTTTTGGCCAGTGAAATCTTTTGAGGGAGCCCTGGTGTCACAATGGTTAAGCACTCAGCTGCTAAACAAAAGGTCGGTGGTTTGAGCCCACCAGCCTCTCCTCAGGAGAAAAATGTGGTAGTCTGCTTCCGTAAAAATTTATAGCCTTGGAAACCCTATGGGGCAGTTCTACTCTGTTCTGTAGGGTCACTATGAGTCGGAATCAACTCGACAGCAATGGGTTTGGGCTCTGGTGAGATTGTTTTTGACAACAACCCTGGGAATGGGTTTTACCATGTAAATGAAGTCACTGCTCTCTGTACTAAGGCTCCTGGTTCTCCCAGCCTGCCCTACCCTATTAGAACTACCTAGCCACACAGCTGAAGGGATAGGAGGTGGGAGCAGGCTAAAAGGCCACTGACTTCCACTATTTTTACTGAGGTTTAGTAGGTTTTCTTGAATAAACACTTCTCAATTTGTTATATGCCTTTGGTCAATTTCCAGAGGACTCAAATTTTTGTTTTGGATAATTTTGTCAGTTTTATCTTTGCACATTGAGGAAAGAATTTGCTGAGCTGGTCACGCTACTAGTCTGGTAGTCCCCACAGATATTAATACGAACTTCATTTTAAGGCTCTCTTTAGGACATTAAACAAACACTCTGAAAACTTAGCTAATCTTTTGTAAGTAAAAGGACAGTGGGATTAATTAGGATAAAATATTCAGGGAGTTTCAAGATTTCGCATGATGGCTACTAAACTATCAGGAAGTTGCATTTTAACTATCTTGTGAGAGTGAAACATCTAATTTAAAAATTGCATTTAATAGATTTCTGCCTCTTTTTGGATCCAATCTACATGGCTCCTTGTACCCAAGTGGGTAAAAAAATATTCTGTTATCTCTCATACCAGATATGACCTGAGTGTGTGTGGGTGTGGTACACACACACCTTGAAACCCCTAGAGCTAGTCTCAGTGGACAGCAGCATGCTGCTGGAGAAGTGCCTGCCAAATTGTTTTTCCATATACAAAATTTGGCACCAGAGGATGACTCTTCTACAGGATTCCCTCAGCATTTTGAGCTGCTTTGCTCCTTTGTCCCTCTGATATGAGTTGTCTCTCTTTCTCCTTGCTCTAAACTTTTCTTGAAGGTTCAGAGAAAGAATTTTTTTTTTTGTTTTTAAATACCCCCAGGCTGAGTTTCCCTTCTTCTACTTCACCCTTCTCTTGATCGTTTCTTCCCTCCTTTGAGTCAGATCTCATGAACACACCCTCAATTATCTTTGCTTTGTTTGGTAGGTACCAACAAATGACCCTTTGACTTAAACTCAGCTTCCCACCTTCAAGGAAACCCACACACACACACAAACAAAACAATATAAACAAACAGACTTGAACTTCAATTCTCTTTCTGCTAAATGTCTAATTTCTAACTTTTCTGTCTCTTTTGTCCTTTAACCTCCATGATTATATACCATGGAATCAAATCTTCATTCTTATCACCACTAAATATGTTCTCTCAAGAATCCTGAGTGATGTCTAATTCCAAATTGATGTACTTTCTCAATATAGCACAGAGGTTAAAAACCCAAATGTGGAGACAGACATACTTTAGCTTGAATTTCGGGTGACCATGAAAACAATGTAATGTCTCATGTTTCTGTAGGAGTGTTGTTAGAGATTAAATGGAATAAGGCATATAAAACTCTTAGCACATATTTGGCCCAGAGCAAGCCATCAGTAGATGATTTTATTAGTAGTATTATTATGTAATCATTCAACAAATATTTCGAATACTTTTTATGTACCATGAACTGTGTCAGGCACTGGGATTATAGAAGATGGAAAGACATAGGTGGTGACTACCCAAATTTTTTATGACCCTTCTTCCCTAATGTCCTGCTTACCTCTCTTTTGCTAGAAACAGGGTAATGTACTGAAAAGAGCATGAACTTTGGAGTTTGACAAGCATGGTTCCAAATCCTAATTCCATGACTTATGTGAATTTGAGCAAACCACTCTAAAGTCTCTGAACTTTAGTCTACTTAAGAATAGAATGGCAAAAATGACCTGTTTTAGAGTAGTTTTGGGATAATTAAATAGGATAAGTATTTAAAGTTCTTACCCCAATTGCTGGTATATGTAGCAGCTCAGCAAATACTAATTTCCTCCTCTACTCTACCTCTGTATACATTTCCCAAGGTTTTCTTTTTTCAACATTTTTTTCTCCAGTATGATTTATTTCCATAATTCAACTATTATTTTAGCCGACACTCCCAAATCCATACTGACCACCCTGAACCGTCTATAATCCAGTTTCTTCTTTCCATGAATTTAAAGAACATTTCTATTTTGAGGTACCGTGATGGCTTCAATTTAACATGTCTAAAATCATCATTTTAGCCCTCAAATCAGCTGCAGTGTAGACTTTTCTAACTGGAATCTTTGCCTCCAGGCTCTTCTCCCTCCAATCTACATACCACTGCCAAATTTATTCTCCTAAAATTGCTTTCATCATTGTACTCACATGTTCTAAAATCTTCAAAGACGCTACTCCCCACTGTATACATGACAAATTCAAATTCCTTGCTGCTACAAAAGTTGTGAAGTGCAAAAATTAATAAAGTATTTCAATAAAATTTCCAGGGATTTCTGATCACAGATGTTAATGCCAGAGCTTAGAAAGAAATAATTTCCACCTGTTTCAAAGTCATTTTCCCATTTCTATACTAAGACAAGCCGGAAAAGGTGATTTCCAACTTATATTCCAAGTAATAGATTTATGAAAGCCTAAATAGTAAAACCATGGTTTAATTTGAATATCAACAAGATGTGAACGATGTACACTTTTTGTTGCCTCTGTTTATGTTCTGTATTATTTTCTGTGGCAATTACTATTATGGAAAAGGAAAAGTCACAGCCTTCCTTGGATCTCCTTTTTGTCATAGTTTTGTCCAGGACCTTTTGAGAATAGATAATTTCTTATAGTGAATCTGGGCTACCAGCTATTCTCTGCGGAAAAGTGTGAACATTTGCTGCAAACTTCTTTTGAACTTGAGTGAAATGGTGAGCTCTTGAATTAAGATCTGTTTTCTCTAGGAAATGGAAGAAACTCCATGTCTTATACTGTTTGGGGAATATACCTAAAATTTTATATCTTTGGAAATATTGAGCCTGGTTTGGCCTGAGAACTAAAGTTGAATTCTACTTGAGCTTTGGACACTTGGTGTTCTCAGTTGTCAAGGAGATTCAAATTTATTATTTTTCTTTCTCCTCATAATTTTGCTTCCAACTGGAAGGTAAATAGCTGTCTGGTACTGACTGACCACTAGATTTCACTGCTTTCCACCAAGACAAGGCAAATGCCTGAGTCTGAACTTTGTATGTAGGCATCTTATAAAATCTCTAACAAACTAGATCCTTTGAAGGAGTTTTCACTCATCTAGATTTCACCCAGGAGGAATCACTTGAGTAAAGACAAAGAAGAATAAACTTGGCATGCATAGGGGGAAAGGACCTAATAAAGTAGAGGGTTATTATGGGAGTACCAAAAACCAAACCCGTTGCCATCAAGTTAATTCTGATTCATAGCAACCCTATAGGACAGGGTAGAACTGCCCCATAGGGTTTCCAAGGAGCCCTGATGGCGCGGTGAGTAAAGCAATCAACTGCTAACCGAGAGGCTGATGGTTCAAAACCACCAGCAGCTCCATGGAAGAAAGATGCTGCAGTCAGCTTCATAGAGATTTACAGGCTTGGAGAGCCTGTGGGGTCACTATGAGTCGAAATCGAGTCAACGGCAGTGGGTTATGGGAGTAGACCCAGGAAATAACATTGTCCAGATTAAGTCATTTGCCATCAAGTCAATTCTGACTCACAATGACCACAAGTGGCAGAGCAGAACTGACCCATAGGGTTTTTTAGGCTGTAATCTTTACGGAAGCAGATTGCCAGGTCTTTCTCCCATGGAACCACTGAGTGGGTTTGATCCAGCAACCTTTCAGTTAACAGCCGAGTGCTTAACCTTAACCCTAAAGCCTCCAGGTTAAGTAGAACTAAATTATCAAAGGCTTAAAAAACCAAGGAGAGGAGTTTACACTTTGTTCCAAAACATGTAGTGAGCTCTCTGAGATTTTTAACCAGGGAACTTGTGGAATTATTTATTTTACACTTAACAAAGGAAAAAGAAAGCCGTTATAAATTTTTGTTTGGGGCCCAAACATTTAAATATTACCTTTAAGTCATGATTATTTGCACAAAGAAATTAAAAGGCTTAAAAAAAAAAAAAAAGGTAATACAATCAGGGTCTAAATTAAGCTAACTACACTCATTACTTCTTTTTGAAGACAGAGTACTTTTTCATGATCAAACATGAATTTCTTCCTCATACTTGATTCCCTCCCAGATAAGCTAAGAGCATCTCAGAGGAGATAGTGACTTGAAGTAGGCTTAGTAGGCAAAACTGCAGAATAAGCTACACTTGGACTTCATAAAATTGTAGCTTGTGTACATAGAGATATAATCATTAGAGCCAATTATCTTTAGACAGACTGATATTTCAAATTCTAATTACGAAGTTTTAGCCTCATTAACATGTGCTTCATTTTATATCTTGGCTACCACACTTTATTGTTATAATTCATTAAAAATAATGTGAAAAATGAAGATGATCATAAACTTCATCATATAAGCAAAAGAAAAAATAATGCCTGGGTAATGATAACAACACTTTATATTTGCATAGCAACTTCCTTTTAAGGAGCTCAAAACATTTCACAAACATTATCTCATTAATCCTATGAGTACAGCAATAAAAAATAATTTCCTAGATCTCTGAGCTAGGGAAATTGATGCATTAAATGGTTACAATTTGTTTCTAATGTTCCATATTGAGTTATGAACAAAGGTGTTCAGATTTCTTTATTATTATATTTTTTAATTTACATACAATAAAATTGTCTTTTTTTGGTGTACAATTCTTTGAATTTTAACACATATAGATTAATGTAACCCCTGCCACATTAAAGGTACAGAACAATCCCATCACTTCAAAAAAGTTCCTTTTGTTACTTCTCTTTAGTCAAATTCTCTCACATTTGCCATTTACCTGGCAAATATTGATCTGTTCTCTGTCCCTACTGTTCGACCTTTTCCAGTATTTCATGTAAACGGAATCATAAAGTGTAACCTTTTTAGGCTGGCTACTTTCTCTCAGAAGCACTGGTGGCTCAGTGGTGCAGTGGCACTAAACGAAAGGTAGGTGGTTCAAAAGATGGGAGAAAGATGTGGCAGTCTGCTTGAGTAAAGATTTACAGCCTTGGAAACACAACGGGGCAGTTCTACTCTGTCCTTTAGGGTCACTATGCATCGGAACTCCACAGCAATGGGTTTGGTTTTTTAATGGGTACTGTCCTAGTCATCTAGTGCTGCTCCAACAGAAATACGAGTGGATGGCTTTAACAAAGAGATGTTTAGTCTCTCACAGTCCAGTAAGCTACAAGTCTAAATTCAGGGCATCAACTCCAGGAGAAGTCTTTCTCTCTCTGTTGGCTCGGGAGAAAGGTCCTTGTGATGCATCAGTCTTTCGTTGTTCTGGGAGCTTCTCTGCGCAGGAACCTCAGGTCCAACGGACGCGCTCTTCTCCTGGCACTGTTTTCTTGGTGGTATGAGGTTCCCATACTCTCTGCTTGCTTCCCTTTCCTTTTATCTCTTGAGAGATAAAAGGTGGTGCAGGCCACACCCCAGGGAAACTCCCTTTACATTGGATCAGGGATGTGACCTGGATAAGGGTAATGTTACAATCCCACCTTAATCCTTTTTAACGTAAAATTACAGTCATAAAATAGAGGACAACCACACAACACTGGGAATCATGGCCTAGCCAAATTGATATGCACGTTTTTGGGGGGACACAATTCAATCCATGACAGGTACTCTCTCTCAGTATAACGCCTTGTGGACCCATTTGTGCTGTTGTGTGACTAAATAGTTCATTCCCTCTTATTGCTAAGTAGAATTCCATTGTATGAATGTAGCTAGTGTATCCATTCACCTATCAAAGGACATGGTTTTTCCCCCCAGGTTTTGGTGATTATGAATAGATCTGCTATAAATATTTGTGTATAGGTTTTTTTTTTTTGTGAAAATAAGTTTTCATTTATCTAGGTTAAATACTTAATGACTGAGTTGCTGGATCATATAGTAAATGTATGTCAACTTTATAAGAAACTGCCAAACTGTTTTCCAGAGTATCTGTACCAGTTTGGTACCACCAGCAATGTATAAGAGGTCCAGTTGCTCTAAATTCTCATCAGCACTTGGTATTGTCACTTCTTAAAAATTTATTTTAATCATTCTAATAGGTGTGCTCTAGTATCCTGTTGTGGTTTATACTTGCACTCCCCTAATGGCTAATGATGTTGAGTATCTTTCCTGTGTGTGTCTCTGTGTGTGTGTTTTGTTATATCTTCTGTGGTAAATTGTTTAAATGTTTTGCACTTAGTTCTGGGAGTTTCTTGTAGATTCTGTAGAATTTTATACACAATTATCTGCAAGTAGGAACAATTTTATTTGTTCTTTTCCAATTGTATGAGTTTATTACCTATTATTGCCCTGTTGCACTAATAAGAAATTGGTCCATTGCATTTAAGTTGTCAATTTTATGCCCAAAGATTTGTTTGTATTATTCCTTTGTTATCCTTTTAATTTGCAGAGTCTGTAATGATATCCTGTTTTTCACTCCTGACTTTGGTACTCTTCAATTTGGAGTCTTAGATTGTTGGTTTAAGACCTCTCTTTGTTTTTAATATAACATTTTAATGCTACAAATTTCCAACTAGTCACAGCTTAAGCTGCATCTCACAAATTTGGTATTTGGTATTTTAATTTTTAGTAAATTTTTGGTTTAGTTCAAAACATTTTCTAACTTCCCTTCAGTCCCCAAAACTGGAGGTCAGATGATGATAAGCCAGATGCAGGATCCAGAGCAAGCAAGCAAGCTTTGCCAGAATGTTCATATATACACTAGATGCAGGCCACACCCCTGAGGAAACTCCCCTTACAACTGATTGGCTGATCACATCAGATCACACCATGGAGGATGACTGCGTTGGTACATAACTGTCAAATTATATCATTACATAACTGCCAGACTACATCATTACATATCTGCCAAACCACCAAGAATCATGGCCCAGCCAAGCTGACACGCAAGCATAACCATTACAATTGGTGTGTTCAGACCATTTAAATTTAATATAATTGTTCATAATTTTTGGATGTAGGTCTACCATGTTATTTGTTTTCTTTTTGTTCCCTCTGGTTTGTGTTCCCCTATTTTCCCTTTCTTGCCTTATTTTGAATTAGAATATATTTTAGTATTCTGTTTTAATTTACCTATTGAGTATTTTACTATTGCTTTATTATTTTGCTCCATAGGATTTTCAGTGGCTATTTTTTGAAATTAGATTGCTAGCCCTGTCTTCCAAAGTACCTCTGGAAGGACTTGAACTTTCAACCTGTCAGTCAACACTTGAGAGCTTAACTGTTTGCACCACGCAGGGACTCCATAGTTATAAAAGTTACGTTAAAGTCTTTATCTGATAATTCCAACATCTGTACCATCTCAGAATGGCATCCATTGATTATCGTGTTTTCTTGTGTGCTGTTGAGATTTTCCTGTTTTTTTTTTTTTTTTGAATGTTGAGTAATTTTGGATTTTATCTTGGATATTTTGAATATTGTGTTTGTGATTCTAGATCTTAATTAAACCTTAAATAGAACAGTGATTGTTTTGCTTGTTTGTTGACTTTAGCAGTAATCAGCCTTGTTAGATTCAGGCCCCAAATTTCTGTTTGCCTTTTGTGGGCAGCGGCTCCAAAGTCAGTTCACTTTTTAAAGCCTTTTCAGTGCTACTTGAATATGTCTTGTGTATGTACTACCCAGTGTCTATCTGGGACCTGAGAAGTGGTCTAATCCATAGCTTAGTTCTCAACGTCTTTGATATTCTATTTCGAGTCAGATCCAAGCATATACAAATTGTGACTGAGCCCATAATCTGGGATAACTTTTTTGAGCTTCCTCCTCTCTGTCACCTCCCCAACAGTTTCTATTTCCCTGGGGACCTGCTTCCTTTCCCTCTGGATAGAAAGCCAGGATTTCAGTTTCCTCCCTCTGTTGCATATTTCCTGTGTCTGTGTCTAACTACAGAGCCAAGTAGCAATAGGATATACAGTGTAGAGGAAAAGAAACAATGAGAAAGCTTCCTATACTCTTAGGACCGCAATTCCTCTGAGCAGAGAGAAGGGTTTCCTCTTTTGGAGTTTTCTGCCTGCCTGACTGTCACTGCCATTGCTGTCACTGTAGCTTGAGGATTGCCTAAGGGTTGGGGTAAGAGTGAACAATACTAAATATAGGAGATTTCTCCTACTCTTTCTGATCTGTATGGGCCCCTTTTCCTGTTCCTTACTCCAGAAATAGGGGACTTTTCTTGAAGCTTTTTCTGTTCAAACTCAGGGCACAGTCTCAGGTTTCAGGTTACTTTTGAGTCGATGCCAAGAGATAACACAGAAGAAAAATTGGGAAACTCACTGCCAGTTTGGTGATACTTTAAATTCTGGTTTTCTTCCTCAACCTGGCTGCTACCATTTACTTTTCAGAGTGTCCAGATATCTGCTCAATGCATTATATCCAGGGTTTTTTAGTTGATTTTCATGGAAGAGACAGGATAGAATGTATTTACTCCATCTTGATTGGAACCAGAAACCAAGGTTCAGATTTCTTGAGTCCTGGTAGTCAAACCAAACTTGAATGTATACTTTAGTAGTCTGGAGCCTAAAATAGATGTCCAAACAATAATAATATGTAAGATTTATTCAGTAACTATGATGCCAAAAACTAAAGCATATATTTAACCCATTTCATAACCCTATGTTATAATTCTATCTGGTAGGAATTTTATGTGTAAAAACACAAAATTTTAAACTTTACACTTAAGGGAACTGAGGTACAGAGGTATTAATTAACTTATCCAAGGTCACACAGTTAATAACTGAGGAGGATAGGCTTTGAATTCAGGTAGTCTAGCTCTAGAGCCCATGCTCTTAATCACAACACATGTGCTTAGTTCTCTATTTCTATTTTCTTTTGTTTCTGTGTACATGGGACTGTATATTTATGAGAGAACTCAAGTATAATTGCTGTAACTCTGAGTATAATTGCTATAACTACAAGCTTAACTTATTTTATCCTAAGTATAGAAGGGAGAAAGGATTCGTTGGCCAAGAGGTGATATTACTACTTCTGAGAAGGGCCAAGAAACTACTTTGAGAGTCCAAACAATGTTAAAGCCCCCTAACCCAAGGCAGCTAACAGACACATGAAGAAATGCTCACGATCATTAGCCATTAGAGAAATGCAGATCAAAACTACAATGAGCTATCATCTCACCCCGACAAGGCTAGCATTAATCCATAAAACACAAAATAATAAATGCTAGAGAGGTTGTGGAGAGACTGGAACACTTAT
>NW_004443979.1:11935849-11981885 GCF_000243295.1 Trichechus manatus latirostris
GGCCCACTCTTCAGACAGGGATTGGACTGGACTGTGGGACATAAAGTGATACTCGTGAGGAGTGTGCCTCTTAGCTCAAGTAGATACAAGAGACTAAACAGGCAGCTTCTGTCCGGAGGTGAGATGAGAAGGCAGAGAGGGTTAGGAGCTGGTTGAATGGACATGGGGAATCAGGAGTGGAAAGGAGTGTGCTGTCACAGTATGGGGAGAGCAATTAGTGTCACATAACAATTTATTTATAAATTTTTGTATTGGGAAAAAAAAGACACAACCTAATCTTGTAGATTGAGTCCTTCCTCATTAACATAACTGCCTCTAATCTTACCTCATTAACACATAGAGGCAGGTTTTACAACACATAAGAAAATCACATCAGGTGACAAAATGGTGGACAATCACACAATACTGGGGATCATGGCCTACCCAAGTCGACACATATTTTTTGGGGATGCAATTCAATCCATAAAACCACCCATTTGTGGTATTTCTAGTACAGCAGCACTGAATAACTAAGACCCTGGCCACTATCCATTAAGTGCTAATAGCACCCCTACTCCCAGTTGTGACACCCAAATATGTCTCTAGACATTGTCAAATAGCCTCAAGGGAGCAAATTTGCCCCTGGATGAGAAACACTGCCCTAAGTGTGTGTGACTTCAAAGTCCACATGAAGTGGTCTTGCTAGTGCACCAAGTTACCAGTACAAGGATGAGAACCAAGGATTCCTTTTGAGATGTAGCGTAAATGTTGCAAGAGATTTCTCATTAGTACATAGGTTATTTTGTGATTTACTGAAAGTTTAGGACAAGTGAAGACTGAGTGGAGAGGCGCAGACTAAGGATAAACTCAACTCAAGTTTCAGGAGGTTCTTGACTTGAGTACAATAGAGAGCTGTTTAAAATGCAATTCTCTGTGTTTCAGCCCCAACATTTTTATTCTATAGGTCTGGAATTTGAATTTGTTAAAAACAACAATAACTACTGCCCCATGCAACGCACACAGAAAATACCTCTGGTGATTCTGATAAAGTGGCTCATAGGCTATACTTTTAGAAACAATGGTAGAATGAGAAACAGATTAAATAAAAACGAAGATAATGTGCTAAATGCTGTGATGCTAATGATGTTAAAAAGAGGGATTCCATTGGATTGGGTCTAGTGCTGAAGACTGAATTGAGCTTTCTTTTTTAGGGGAAAGTGAAACAGACCAAATTTTACAGTTTTTTTTAATAGCTTTATTACAGAAGTAGGCAAAATCTAGATCATAAATGTCCCTGAATAACATCCTAGACAAAACAGCTGGACTGTTTGAAGAAGAATAGGACTTCAGGACTGGAGGAAGACACATTAACAACCTGCATTATGCAGATGACACAACTTTGCTTGCTGAAAGAGAAGAAGACTTGACACACTGATGGTCAAAGACCACAGCCTTCAGTATGGATTACACTTCAACATAAAGAGAACAAAAATCCTCACAACTGGACCAAAAAGCAACATCATGATAAACAGAGAAAAGATTGAAGTTGTAAAGGATTTCATTTTACTTGTATCCACAATCAACGCCCATGGAAGCAGCAGTCAAGAAATCAAATGATGGATTGCATTGGGCAAATCTGCTGCAAAAGATCTCTTTAAAGTGTTAAAAAGTAAAGATGTCACTTTAAGGACTAAGGTGCACGTGACCCAAGCCATGGTGTTTTTAATCGCCTCATACGTGTATGAAAGCTGGACAATAAATAAGAAAGACTGAAGAAGAATTGATGCCTTTGAATTATGGTGTTAGCAAAGAATATTGAATGTACTATGGACTGCCAGATCTATCTTGGAAGAAGTACAGCTAGAATGTTCCATAGAAGCAAGGAAGACAAGACTTTGTCTCAAATACTTTGGACATGTTATCAGGAGGGACCAGTCCCTGAAGAAGAACATCATGCTTGGTAGAGTAGAGAGTCAGCAAGATAAACCGATACAGTGGCTGCAACAATGGGCTCAAGTACAGCAATGATTGTGAGGGTGACACGAGACCATGCAGTGTTTCATTCTGTTGTGCCTAGGGTTGCTATGAGGTGGGACTGACTTGATGGCACCTAAGAAGAACAATATTATTTTTTTTACTTAATATTGTATTGCAAACTTTTTTCTAAATCATAAAATTATTTGAAAATGCCATTTAAATAACTGTAATAGTTTTACAGAGTTTTATCATAACTTATTTTACTATTCCTCTATTGTTGCCATTTAAGTTATTACTGTCTTTTGCTATTATAAATCATATTTACATAACCCTTCTTTGAATTTTTTAAAATTAAAAAGATAATCTTGTTTTTAAAAACAGAATTAACAAATACAAACAAATGTGAATTTTCTGAGGTGCTTAATTCTTTTGCAATATGGCTTTCCAGAAAGCTTATGTGAATTTACACTCCCAGCTAGATAATAAAAAATAGCATGGGCAAAGGTACAGAAGGGTGGGAGAACACAGAAAGTTTGAGGGAAGTCTGAGAGCAAAGAAGGGGGCAGAATCCAGATCAAGAAGGGTACAGAGAAAGAAATTAAGCAATCCTAGGTTTCTAACATGGTTGTTATGGTCCTTTCACAAAGATAGGTTTCACGGGTGGCACAAAGGGTTAAGTGCTCAACTACAAGCCAAAAGGTTGGCAGTTCCAACCCACCCAACTTGGAAGACAGGCCTGGTGATCTACTTCCAAAAGGTCACAACCTTGAAAACTCTACAGAGCAGTTCTACTCTACACACATGGGGTCACCATGAGTTGGAATCAATTAGCAACTAACAACAACAATATGATAAAGAAATCATATGAAAGGTGTAGGAGTTTGGGAAAGAGATAGTGAGCTCAGTTTAAAATACATTAAATATGAATTGCGTATGGCACATCCAGATGGCTAATTTAGATTTCCTGGTCTAGACTCAGGAGGTCTGGGCTTCTGTTATAGATTTGAGAGTTCTTAATATATATGAGCAGGAGCCTCAGTGGTGCAGTGGTTAAGCTTTTGGCTACTAACCGAAAAGTTAAGAGTTGGAACCCACCAGCCGCTCTTTGGGAGAAAGATGTGGCAGTCTGCTTCCGTAAAGAGTTACAGCCTTGGAAACCCTATGGGGCAGTTCTACTCTGTCCTACAGTGTCGCTATGAGTGAGAATTGACTCGATGGCTATGGGTTTGGAATATAGATATGAGGCTGCTAAAAACTGGTTGATCTGTCAAAGTACGTTACAGGGAAAAGAGAATCCAGAGCACAGAATTTGGGGGAACAACAATATTAAGAAGTCTTATAATCTAGCTTCTGTAAACCAAATATTTTTGAAATAAAAATAACTGTAATTTTGTGATAACTAGCACTAATGATATAATCACATCATGGTTTTGAATTTGTGTAGCAATAACACCCACTTTCCTCCTGACTCGTGTACACATTAAACGGATTTAAAATGTTGTAGGAGAGGGACCCAATAATTTTGCTTTTAAAATATACATTTAGGATATAAGAAATTCAAGTTTGCTGTAAACTGGAAAAATTTATAATAAATTAGAATAGTAACAGATACATACACTCATCTCAGGAACTAGGAATTTGGATCAATTACCAAATTTTGAGAGATTAGTATTGTTTTGAGATTCTCTAGCCAGCAGACAATTAATCATAAAAGAAGCCCCCCACCCCACCCCATCCCCCATGCTGAAAGGCAAAAACACTTTTTCTTCTGGAAGAGCCCATCTAAATGATGTAGATTTGTACACTTTGCCACCTTGTGGTCATTGTAGTTATTTGCATGACTCCAACTGTGCTGTGGCTTGAAGATTTTCCTGTTAAAAATTTAGGATGGATGCTCTTATATACTTAATTAGGAACAATATCAACAGAAACGTATTTGAATACACTTGACTGACCTTGACAAAAGATGACCATGCTTAACTAAAATGCCTATCTGATGAATTTATTATTATATCTACTTGATAATCTTTTCTAGACCTTTCTTAAATGATTTTTCCACATGTTGCTACAGTAATTATTTTGGAATAGAATACATGTTAATAAAAATGAGAAAAAGATTATTATTGTTAAAAGTGTGAATACTGGCATAGTCTTTTTTGCCTTTCACTAAAAAAAACCCCATAACTATATATATACATAGAGAGAGAGAGACAGAACATATATATGAGTAAATAAGGCAACTTTCTGTAAAACTCAAACTAAAGCATTTATGAGAACTTAAGCTAAGCTTTAGTTTTATATTTTCTAATTCAATCTATACGAACAAATGTGCTGGAAAAATGTAATTTTTAATATTTACAGATACATTTTAAAGATATTTGAGTGCCTTAAAACCAAAACATAAAAAAACAAATCAGTTGCTGTCAAGGTGATTCTGATTCATGGCAATCCCCTGTGTGTCAGAATAGAACTATGCTTCATAGGGTTTTCAAGGCTGTGTCCTTTTGGAAGCAGATTGCCTGGCCTTTCTTCTGAGGTACCTCTGGGTGGGCTTGAACCTCCAACCTTTCAGTTGGTAGCTGAGGGTTTAACTGTTTGGGACACCTTGGGTTATGCTCAGGATAATAATCACTGTATATTTTATTATATTTTTTGTTTCATCTGATTTCTTTTCATGTGAGTTTTTTTCCAATGTTTATAAATGTACAAAATATTCTAGCATTTGTCTAACAAGACACTCAGAGAATATCATATTATTTTTATTTCTGTTCTTAGGCATTAACAGAGGGTTTTGACGTTCTGAGTTACTAATTCCCTGTATCTTGAGACAATAAAGAGGGCTTTGAAATATAGTTGCATAGATAGAGTCACTCCTAGGCTATATTTTGTTTCTCACAATACAGGAGATGCTATTAAAATTTAACTAGTGAACCGCTGGGCCAAATTTTCTTAAAAATTTTTTTTCATTAAAAGAATACACTTTCGACTGCATTTAAGCTTTCATAATAGGGTTGAAAGACAGATATTTACTCATGCTATTTAACTGAAAGGACTTGCCTAAGGTTAGGCTGGGAGTCAGGAGCCATGTGGAGTCCCTGCGTAGTACAAATGGGTAGCACACTCACTGCTAACTGAAATGTTGGAGGTTCGAGTCTACCCCGAGACACCTTGGAAGAAAGGCTTGGAGATCTACTTCTGAAAAACCAGGCACTGGAAACCCTGTGGAGCACAGTTCTACTCTGAAACACAAGGGGTTGCCATGAGTCAGAAATGACTTGAGAGTAACTGGTTAGGAGCAATGTACAAAAATTTTGAAAACACAGTGAGAAAGAAAAACATGGGAGAGATTATTGTCATTCTATGTTAATTACCGGAAAGTCAACTCAAATTTGCTATTAACATTAGATGCTACTGATGTTAGTTAGGTCCATAGTGCCTATTCTAAATGATGGGCTCGCAGGAATTATTTTGGTTAGCACGTTCAGCAAAGGTCCAGGTCACTCCAGAATTGTCAAGTAGCCAGGACACATAGGCTTCTACCATGTATTTGTTCCCCATTGCCTACCAGTTTTAACTGGAATAGCCATGGGGAGAGATATTTCTTAGAAGACAGTGAGTCTTCTGATACATTTTGGAAACAAATTATAGTATCTTGTCAAAACTCTAACTGATTCTGGGAGGGTGGGTTTTTCCACATAGAATGAAGAGGATTTACTGAGGCAGCAAGGACGGTCATAGGAGGGATACTTGAAGAACATAAGGATAAAAAGGGATAAAAGAATCACTTTCATTATATATTGGGGAGATTTGATGCAAAAATAGTAGCTCTACTTACATGAAAGTCACGTGATATATGATATAATAAAGGAATATCTTAATCCAAAATATACATTTGTTCAAATGAAAGCTGGGTTTAAATCAAAGCTTAACTACTTCCTATCTAGGCAAGTTATTAAGTCTTTTAAAGACTTAGTTTCCTCAGATGTAATATAAACGTAGTGATTTTTGCCTTAAGTGAACTCATAAATATTAAATTACATTAGTCAGGGTAAGATAGAATATACTGCGGTAACAAATAAACCCCCAAGTCTCAGTGGCTACACACACAGACAGGTTTATTTCGTGATCATGTCACAGCCTGAGGCAAATCTGGTAGTGTTCTTGTGTGATTCTTCTTCAAAGTAGGGACCCAGATATTCAACGTTTCTAGCAGCACAAATGGGAGGGAGCACAGAGAAGAAAGCACAACCAGTTTTTGCTGCCTAGAATAACCAAAACCAAAAACCAAACCCACTGTTGTCAAGTTGATTCCAACTCACAGCAACCCTGCAGGACAGAGCAGAACTGCTGCCCCATAGCGTTTCCAAGGCGGTAATCTTTATGGAAGCTGACAGCCACATTTTTCTCCTGCAGAGCAGCTGGTGGGTTCAAACTGCCGACCTTCAGTTAGCAGCTGAGAGCTTAACCACTGCGCCACCAGGACTCCTCTATCTGCTCTAGTTTCTTTTAATAAGTGCGTCATTATTGCCAACATATTATCTGTGAAACAACTTTAACTTGTTCTGACTCAGGGTGAGGATCCCCGCTCTGAAGAATTTGCTGGAAGAGTTAGGTGGTGAGGGAAGGAGACATTTGACTTGGAATATACTTCCCTAGCTATACTATTTCTACCTTAATGTTACCTGGCAAAGCAGTGTGTATGATTTTTCATTGTTTTCTAATGATATTTGTATATGCAGTAAGTCAAATTGCAGCAATCAGTAAATCCAATATTCCTGTTTAAAACAAATTATAGTGCATGCGAGTTTATTTTTCTTTCTCTGGTCTCACTTCAAATCAGGTGGCTATTATAAACAAAACAAAACAAATACTTTATTTTAGAAAATTATAGAAAATGGCATCGCCTCTTACAATGCTACTAAAACGTGACCTTTTGTAAACACTAAATCAGAACTCCTGTGAATTAATATCCAAAAGGCCTTAGGAGAAATAAGATTGATTTTTTATTACCTTTTCTAATTTTTTAATGCTAATATAGATGTATTTAGCAAGACTATGGAAATTTAAGTTATAGACACACAAGACATATATTAGTGCCATCGGGACAGTAAAGAGAATTGTTAACTGGTTGTAGCAGTTTGTTGTTGTTGTTAGGTGCTGTCAAGTCTGTTCCGACTCACAGCGACCCCGTGTACAACAGAAAGAAACAGTGTCCAGTTCTGTGCCATCTTCACAACCGTTATACTTGAGCCCATTGTTGCAGCCACTGTGTCAGTCCCTCTCGTTGAGGTTCTTCCTCGTTTTTGCTTACCCTCTACTTTACCAAGTATGATGTCCTTCTCTAGTGTCCAAAGTATGTGACATGAATTCTTCCCATTCTTGCTTCTAATGAGCATTCTGGCTGTACTTCTTCCAAGACAGAT
Organism: Trichechus manatus latirostris; assembly: GCF_000243295.1. Lineage (NCBI taxonomy): Eukaryota > Metazoa > Chordata > Mammalia > Sirenia > Trichechidae > Trichechus > Trichechus manatus. Next base: position 11,943,229 of record NW_004443979.1, read on the forward strand.
TTGTTCTTTCTTCTGGCTGTTCCTGGTATATTCAACATTCTTCACCAACACCATAATTCAAAGGCATTAATTCTTCCTTGGTCTTCCTTACTCATGGTTCAGCTTTCTTTCACACGCATATGTGGCGATTGAAAACACCATGGCTTGGGTCAAGTAAAATGAAATCCTTTACAACTTCAATATTTTCTCCGTTTATCATGATGTTGCATTTTACTTTTATAAAAAATAATTAACTCCTGAGTGACAGACTTAAAGTTAACAAAACACACTGTTGGTAGTCTAATAGATACACATCAAAATGTATTCAAATATTCTTTATTTAATTCAAAATACTAACAGCAATAGATGCTATCATGAATTGAATTGTGACCCCCCAAAATATGTGTCAACTTCGCTGGGCCATGATTCCCAGTATTGTGTGGTTGTTCTCCATTTTGTGATCTCATGTGATTATCCTATGTGTTATAAATCCTAACCTCTATGATGTTAAAGAGTCAGGATTAGAGGCAGTTATGTTAATGTGGCAGGACTCAATCTGCAGGATTAGATTGTATCTTGAGTCAATATCTTTTGAGATATAAAAGAGAGAAAGGAGGAGGGAGAGAAGAGAGACTGCACACCATCAAGAAAGAAGAGCCAGGAGTGGAGCGTGTCTTTTGGACCCAGAGTCCCTGCACTGAAAAGCTCCTAGACCAGAGCAGGATTGATAACAAGGGCTTTCCCCTAGAGCAAACAGAGAGCGAAAGCCTTCCCCTGGAACTGGCTCCTTGAATTCAGAATTCTAGCCTCCTAAACTGTGAGAGAATAAATTTCTCTTTGTTAAAACTATCCACTTGTGATATTTTTGTTACAGCAGCACTAGCTAACTAAGATGGATGCCCTGGGTTATCTGTCTGCTAGTGCTACATACTGTGCTGGGAGCTGTTTGTGGTCTACCTCACTTATTCTTCACAAACAAATATGTAAACAAACACATACACACATATACAAAAACTGAAATATGTATATTGGCTTCATTTTACTAATGAAGAAACAGAAGTTCAAATAAACTTTGGTTTGAAAATTTCTCTTCCTTACACAGTCTCTCAACAGACATTTTCAGGTCCTAACTCCAGGCATATATTGACCTAGAGTCTTAGCATTTTTAAAATTATAAGCGCTCCTACAATTATCTAATCCAAGCCTCTTGTTTTACAGCTGTGAAACCTGAGGTTAAGTGAGGTTTCCTCAATATAACACAACTACATATTAACAGAACTTGACCTAAGTCCTAAGTTTACAGACTCCCAGTACAGTACTCCCTCACAGTCATTCCAAGCTATGGGTTTCAAGCAACTGAAGATTAGAAAACTGGGAGCTAGAATTCAGGACCATTCATGGAGTGGCCAGAGGAAGAGAGAGGGAGGATGTAAAATGCTCAGAGAGAAGCAGAAAAGCCAAAATAGACTGAGGATGCAGTATGGGCACAAATTTACTGGCTGTTGAGACTCTGAAATGATGATGCAGAAGGTAGAGGAGGTGCTCACAGTCTGGAGTTGGAAGACCAAGAAGAGCATTCATCCTTGCCAGCCAGACATGAGGGCCCATGAGATGATTGGGACTTGGGCAGATCAACCTGCTAAGCTTACCCAGAATTCTGTGGTTTCATGGTCAGTCTTCAGGGATTGTAGGCTTGACCTACTTCCTACCCTTTATTCATCTCTTTCCATTTCCTCCTGTTATTTCTTGGATCTGGGCTCTGCTCGTCTCTCATGGGACTATTGCTATTCATGCCATGAGATTCTTCACCTATATTCTAGCCTAGCTCCAACTCATTTCCCACACTGCTGTTGAAATGACATTTCTAAATTGGAAATTGGATCATGAAGTCCCCTTTGTTTTCCCTAGGATGTTATTCAAGGACATTCATGACCTAGATTTTTGCTTACTTCTATAATTTCCCTTGTGCCATATCTGTTTGTCTTTAAGACTTGCCATAAATATAATTTCCTCCTTGAAACCTGGATAAACTGTCATCCTTAGATGGAACTGAACATTCTGTTCTTCAATGTTCCCTCCCTCCTGTATCTTCTGCAACCATAATACCCCTGGTGCTGCGTTGTCTTTGTGTGTTTACTTGCCTGTCTTCCTCTGGTGGTCTCTAGGCTCACAAGGCAGGGACTATGTCCTATTCATCTTTGCACTGTCATCCCCAGTGCAAGGCCTGACACTTAGGCTCAGAGGGATGCAGAAGAGTCAGGATAAGACAGAAAGAAAGGTACTTAGCGATGAGAGAGACTATGTGCTTTCGAAGAGGAGAGACTGACTTCCTTCTCCTCTGAGGCTTATCTGTATAACAATTCCCATCTTGGATTCATGAGATTCCTTCTCTAATCTTACCATCTTTTCATTATTAACACCCTACCATGACCACCTTTTTAAATTTGAGTTAATCTTGTTTGGGTCTCTCTGTTACTTGAGACCAGGGATGGATTAACCAGTAAGCATGATATGCATTGGTTTACAGTAAGCAAGGTACACACGGGCTTAATTGTGCTTACTTACTTGTCTGTAGTGTACCATTTCACCTGTTTTTCGTGAGACTGTGTGCTATCGATGAGGAAGTAAACACAATTAAGCCCTTGTGTACCTTGCTTATTGTATAATCCATCCCTGCTTGAGACTGAAGGGGCCTTGGCTAGAATGAGAAGTCTTTTAAATGGATATCGTTTAGTCTGATAAGGTATTAGAGATAAACCCAGTGGTTTCTTAGTAAAATTTTAGCTAAAATATGAAATGCAAACATGCTCTTTAGCCCCATTGAAATAATAAATATACTTGAATCTTCTTTCCAGAAATCTAATCTAATGGAGAGTATTAACCCTGACCAAGTTTTCTGAAACATTCAAAACACTGCATTGACCTGCATCTTTGTGTATTGCTAGCAGCTGAAAACATTAACAATGTAATGTGCTCATGCTAGAATTCCAAAATGTTTTGGAATAGTTCTGGAAACTTGGTTATGCTTACATGGCTCTACATAATATTCAATTCTGCACACATTTATAGACTACCTACTATGCATTTTGCAGGCACCGCGCTCAGGGAAAGGAGCCTTAGTGGCGCAATAATTAAGCACTTGGCTGCTGACTGAAAGTTTGGCGGTTTGAGCCCACCCAGCATCAGCTCTGCAGGAGAAAGACCTGACAATCTGCTTTAAAAACAGCTTAGAAAACCCTATGGGGGTGGTTCTACTCTGTCATATGGGATCGCTGTGAGTTGAAATTCACCGGACAGCACCCAACAACAGCAACAACAATAAAATGCTAGGGGAGTCCCCGAGTGGTACAAACAGTTAACACTCCCGGCTGCTAAACTAAAAGATTGGTGGTTCAAGTCCACCTAGAGGCACCTCAGAAGAAAGGGCTGGTGATCTACTTCTGAAAAATTAGTCATTGAAAACCCTATGGACCACAGTTGTACTGTGACACGCATGGGCAGCCATGAATCAGTTGACTCTATAGTACCTGTTTGTTTGTTTGTTTTTTAAAACTAGTGCTAGATAGGGAGGACTCAACTCTCAAGTAGATTTTAATCTAGAAAATAAAACAAACAAAAAAAAAACCAAAAAAAAAAAAAAAATAATAACCAAACCAAACCAACCAACCAAACAAAAAACCCAAAGATACAACACATCAAAACTCTCAGAGATAAAGGATTCCTAACGGTTTAACTCTGGAAGAGAACCTAGAGCCTCCAGCTCAACCCTTCACTTTACAGAAAAGGGAGCTAAGGTTCCCAGAGGTTGTCCTGGTTTCCTAGTGCTGCTGTGACAGAAATACCACAAGTATTTAATAGTCCAAATCAGGGTCTTGGCCATGTCGATTCCTTCCTTGTACATAGTCTCTGGCAGTCCTTGGTTCCTTGGCTTATAGACAATCCTTACATGGTGTCTGACTTCCGCCTGTATATGTGTGCTTCTGAGTCTAATCCACTTTTTGTAATAACTCAGAAGTGATTAGATGTAGATCCCACCTTACTTGGATATGATCCAATTACCATAACAAAGAAAAAAGCCTATTTCTAAATAGGATTATATACATAGGTATAAGAGTGAGGATTCCAACATATATTTTGGGGGAAATCACAATTTAACCCATAACAGAGTTCAAACATACGGATTTGTCAGGACTAGAAACCAGGGCTTCTGAAGTTCCATGAGTATTGATTACTTGTCAGATAGTGGGTGCATGCCACAGATCCTAAATATATTGACTTGTTTTGGGGAATCATTTAAGTTCTTGGTTTTCTTATTTTTTAAACTAGTCAGGAAATCTTCACAAAAAAAGGTTGTTTGAATCCAATTTAAAAACAAATAACAAGCCAATGCTGTGAAAAATTTACACTATCAAATTTACAAAGTATTTTTATTGTTCCCAACTTTATTTTAACTCCTAGAAAGAAGGAACTCATACAAGCTAGTATCCCCACAATATGGTGCACATTGTTGGTGTTAAGGACCAAGCTGTTAGATTAATTAATTAATATTTAAATTGGGAGCTGAGTATGAAGTTGGGGGTTTCAGGTAGAAGCAATCAAGTCAGTTGTTCTGAAAATAAGTTTATCCCTTAACAAGTGGATCTACCTGACTTATAAATGATTGAAAATAGCACTTCTTATGAAAGGATAAATCTTACGGATAGTAGCCTTGCCAAGCAAAACTCTAAGATTTTCAAGGAAAATGATGTAACAAATGACAAGAAAATAGGTGTTAGGATACAAAGGTTAATGCAATATCCTTAATTTTTGTGCCTTTACATTTCTGACATACTTAGATTGAGCCTCCACAGTTAAAAAGGAATCTTGGTTTCCTTGAAGATACTATGGGTCTCAGTAACCCTTCTTTTACTTGCATATAACTTTCCACAGCCTAGCCCTCAGGCCACAGGTCCTGCACAAAGCCAAGACTGCTTCTGCCGCAGCTCGGGAAGAAGCACAGAAATGGTAAAAACAAGTGGCATCATTGCTAGTCCTTCCATAGTCACAGAATTTCAAAATTTCTTGTTTTTTTGTTCTTTTTTTCTAAGTTCTGAGATGAGCCACAGAGGCACAGTCTAGAACAAGTTTATTCATTCATACTAGATCTCCTAAATCTCTCATTTCAATGCAAAAATCTTACCAATATACCAAACTGAAAAGCCAAACTACTTGCCGTAGACTCGATTCTAGCTCATGGAGAACCCGTGTGTGTCAGAGTAGAGCTGTGCTTCCTAGAGTTTTCAATGGCTATGATCTTTTGGAAGTAGATTGCCAGGACTTTCTTCCAAGGTGTCAATTGGTGTGTTTGAAACTCCAACCTTTCAGTTAAGCCAAGCACTTTACCGTTTGCACCACCCAAGGACTCTTATACAGGGCATTTCTATTTGTTTTAAATGCACAGGTTTATAAAGATAAGCCCTAATTTCCAACAGGTGGCACCCACCATACAGCACAAAAACTACCAATTATTTGAAAGAACATTCTCAGTTTAAAAGAGATTCAAAGACAAAAAAAAAATTATAAAAGTTTTTGAACAGGATTTGTTGTTGTTGTTAGGTGCCGTCCAGTAGGTTCCAACTCATAGTAACCCTACGTACAACAGAACGAAACACTGCCCAGTCCTGCATTATCCTACAATCATTGTTATACTTGAGCCCATTGTTGCAGCCACTGTGTCAATCCATCTGGTTGAGGGTCTTCCTCTTTTTCACTGACCCTCTACTTTACCAAGCATGATGTCCTCCAAGGACTGATCCCTCTTGATAACATGTCCAAAGTATGTGATATTTTCCATTTGCACTTTTAGATTCACTTTCCCACTCCTGACCCCTGCTCTGTGCTCAGTCTGAGCTGCATGCACTGCCTCACCTGGGGTCCTGCCCTCTGCCTTCAATGGGCTGCAGCCAATGGAAAGAAACAGCAGAAGAATGAAGGAGAGAGGAGTGAGAGATCTAGGAACTGATTCTCCAGGTTCCCTCTCTAAAGGGACACTGCATGCTAGCTGGATCCCCTTAATGAAGGATACAACTTGGATGAGTCTTCTCCCAATCATCACCTAATTGTAGTTTGGGTAACTGCTTCTTCCCTTTGCCTGTAGAGGCAGGGACAGGAACGGCTCCCCTTAGGGAGCTTATCTTTATAAACCTGTGCATTTAAAACAAATAGAAGAGTCCTTGGGTGGTGCAAACAGTAAAGTGCTTGGCTTAACTGACAGGTTGGAGTTTCAATGGCTCCTCACGGTGCTGCACTATCTCTTTTTGGTTTCTTTTCTGGGACTTGGACAGACACAGAAAAACTTAAGCAAAAACGTAGAGCTAACTAAGTTCAATGAGGTCAGGAATTTGTGTCTGCTTTGTCAGTGCCTAGAATACCAAGGAGCCCTGGTGGCACAGTGGTTAAGAGCTCGGCTGCTAAACAAAAGGTTGGCAGTTTGAATACACCAGCTGCTCCTTGGAAACCTATGAGGCAGTTCTACTCTCTCCTATTAGGGTTGCTACGAGTCAGAATTGACTTGACGACAGTGGGTTTGGTTTGGTTTGGAATACCAAACCAAAATCCAAACCTGTTGCCATCAAGTCAATTCTGTCTCATAGCCACCCTATAGTACAGAGTAGAACTGCCTCATAGGGTTTCCAAGGCTATAATCTTTATGGAAGCAGACTGCCACATCTTTCTCCCGTGGAGCAGCTTGTGGTTTCCAACTGTCAATGTTTCGGTTAGCAGCCGAGTGCTTAACCACTGCACCATCATATAGTAGACAATCCATACATATTTGTCAAATGGATTGTTTTGCATACAAATTTTCATGAAAATTACAATTGTTAAGTAGATAAAGAAAATATTTATGATTTGCCAATACAGAAATCGCAAATAAATTCCTACATGCATACCAAAACCTCCAATCATACCCATTTTTATTATACATACTTGATTGCTGCTACAAATATATGAACAGAAAAGATTAATGAATGAAAGCAACATCAGCAATGCCCTTGTTGAAATAACAGGACAAAAGACGTTCACTACTTGAGACCTTAAATTTAACTTTTTAGAAAGTAGATAAGGAGCTCTGGTGACGCGCTCTTCCAAAAAGATTGCAGCCTTGGAAACCCCATGGGGGCAGTTCTACTCTGTCCTATAGGGTCACTATGAGTTGGAATTGATTCCACAGCAACTTTTTTTGTTTGTTTTCAAGGCAGGAAATAGCTCATACTTTCTGTTTCTACTTTTCCACAATAGACACACCCACTTGTACAGTCCCTTACTTAATAAATATTTATCGCCTACTGGGTATGTGGCACTGCTCTAGAAGCTAGGAGTATAATGGTGAGTAAACTAGGAGCTCTCTCCCCCTACCCTATCAACATGTCATGGTATAAAGGTGGGGGAGAGGGAGTGCTGAGTGCCATGGGAGCCCATGAAAGAATTATTAGATCCATATCTTAAGACTTCCTAACATGAGATCTGAGAGACAAGAAGGTGTAAGCCAGGTGACAGAGGGGGCAGGGAGGAAGGAGACAGTGTTCCAGGCAGAGGGGACAATAATGTGTATGAAGGTCTTCAGAGTGACAACATTGTTTACTCACACAACTGGAAGACATTCATTATGGCTGGAGTGCAGAGTTTGAAGAAAAGAGTACTGAGAATTTTAAATTAAAGAATATTTTCAAGTAAAAGTCAGACCATGAGAGGATTTTTACAGAATTTTAAGAAGTTAAGATTTCAAGCCAGTTAAGCACTTATAGAATTAAAAACAAAACAAAACAAAAAGTACGGAAAATAACTATTCTACTGCTCTTCTCCAGAATATAAACATTGAAGGGGTTTAGACAGGTGTTTCACTCTCACATAAATACACAATTTATATCGCCCAATCAGGAAGAAGTTAAGGATGCCAAGAGTCACTGTAAAGCAATGATTCTCTAAACCCATTGCCATCCAGTTGATTCTGACTAATCGCAACCCTATTTTCTAGTTGATATTTATACACTTTGACAAGCTTAAATAACAACTATGACAAAACAGCTAACACTCATTATGTGTTTAGTATGTGTCTTAGTTATCTAGTGCTGCTATAATAGAAATACCACAACTGGATGACTTTAACAAAGAGAAATTCATTCTCTCACAGTCTAGGAGGCTAGAAGTCCAAATTCAAGGTTCCGGCTCCAGGGGAAGGCTTTCTCTCTCTGTTGGCTCTGGGAGAAGGTCCTTGTCATCAATCTTCCCCTGTCGAGGAGCTTCTCAGTACAGGGACCCAGGGTCCAAAGGACACGCTATTCTCCTGGCTCTTGTTTCTTGGTGGTATAAGTTCTCCAAAAATTCATGTCCTTGCCACATGTAAAACATATTCACCCTATCATACCATAGCAAAAGTCTTAATTCAATTTCAAGTCCAAAATCCAAAAATTCCTCTTCATCTGTGAAGTCTAGAATACAAGTTATCTGCTTCCAAATTACAATGATGGAACAGCACAAGCTAGACTTTTCCATTACAAATGGGAGAAATTGGAGGTAAAGAAGGGATAAAAGTACCACGCAAGTCAGCAGAACACATTGCACTAGTTCTCAAGGCTTGAAAATAATCCTCTGTTCTCTGAGACCACTGAGACAATGGCTCTGCCCTCTGGGTGTTGGCCACACTCTCCGGATTCTGAGTGGAGGCTCCTTGGCCCTATGAGTCAGCTCCACCTTCCAGACCCAGTGGAATGGCAACACTGCTCCCTTGCATTTGGGTGGCCCCATTCTCTTAGTCCATCTGAGTGGCAACTCCATTCTTTGAGACCCAGAGGTTGTGGCCTTACCCTTTGAGACTGAGGCAGCTCTGCTTCCTGTGTCCCTTGTCTCTTCAGCTTTTGCTTCCTGGTTTCTTGGCCTCTTAGCCCCCTGGGCCTCGTCACGCATCGCCCTCCACCCCCCCGTCTGCCCTGCTGTGGCAAGTGTTCCAAAGCTCTTTAGCTCCACTGTTAAGTGCCTGGAGGCACCCCACTCTGCCAGTAAACTTCAGCCAGAAGGCACTCAGCTCTCTCACTCCAAGGGTCGGCAAGCCTAGCTCCACCGATAAGTGATCGGAGGCACCCCACTCTGCCAGGAAGCCTCTTGCAAAAGGTACTCAGCTCTCTTGCTCCGTGCTGTCTCTCGCTGGTCTCCTGGTTCTACTGCTGCTGCTTCTTGCCATCTGTGGCGTCTCCAGTGTAACAGCTCTCGTCACTTCCTTCTGAGTACTCATCAGAATTGTCTTTGACATCCATAATTCCATGAACAGTCTCTTTGAGGCAATCTAGGCATTTACTATCAGGCACTTTAAAACTCTTCCAGCCTCTATCCATTCAGTTTCAAAAGCACTTCCACATTTTAGGTATCTATTAGAGCAGCACCCTACTCCTGGTACCAAATTCAGTCTTAGTTACCTAGTGCTGCTATAACAGAAATACCACAAGTTGATGACTTCAACGAACAGAAGTTTATTCTCTCATAGTCTAGTGGGCTAGAAGTCCGAATTCGGGGCTCCAGTGCCAGGAGAAGGCTTTCTCTCTCTGTCGGCTCTAGAGGAAGGTCCTTGTCATCAATCTTCCCCTGGATTGATAGAGGCTGGAATGTCCCAAGTTTATGGGTTAGGATACAGGCTTCTTCTGATTCACCTAGCTACAGGGGCTGGCAAAACCCAGATGGGCAGGTCAGAGGGATCTTTCACCACAGGCTGTGAAGATCAACAAATCCCAAGATAGGCAGGCAAGATGGCAGGTAAGCTGCTAGCTCAAGTCCCAAGAATCGGAGGTCAGATGAACAGAAGCCAGCTGCAGGATCCAGAGAAAGCAAAACCCACAAGTCTTGCCAGAAAGTCCATTTATATATTTGATGCAGGCTACACCCCCAAGGAAATTCCCTTTCAACTGATTGGTTCCTGACAGCATATCCCATCATGGAGGTGATCATATTACATTAAATCTCATCATGCAAGTGATCACATCATCATATGACTGCCAAACCACTGAGAATCATGGCCCAGCCAAGCTGACATACATTTTTTGGGGAACACAATTCAATCCTTAACAGTATGTTATAGGCAATGCTGTAAGAAGTCTATATGCATAGTTTCATTTAACACTCACAATAACCCCGTGAGGAAGTTACAAGTTACTATTATTATCTGCAATTTGCAGATAAGGAAAAAGAGGCGAAGGGAAGTTAAGTGATTTGTTCAAGGTCACTCAGCTAGTGACTGGTAAAGATTTAAATAAAAAGAGAGGTGGGGGCGTGCTTCTCCTTGCCTCGTATACAAGACAGGTTGTGAGAAGACCTGGGAACAGCATCAATATTGAACTTGAATGATAAGGACTATGTCAATAAGCATCGCTTATAGAGAGGCAACCATGCAAGAACCTTTTACTGTGGCATAGAGCATGGGGGTTTAGTAAATGGGTAAATTAAATTTTACATTCTTAAATTGGTGCAATCATAAACATAACAATTAAATTGCCCCTTTAAAAGGGGGAAATGTTAATAGAATTTTTTTTAAAGGCAGGAGAGCCATGGAGACTAAAAATTGAAACTTGCATCCACACAGGTCAGGGGCAAAACAATGTCTGAGGCCTCTACTTTCCAAATGATAAAGTTATATTTTATAGTACCATATTGGAGTGTTGAAGAATTATGCTTCAGGCAACCATTTGAAAATAGCCTTTACAATATTTCTCAATGAGAAAATAGAAGAAGTTATTTGAGTCAAATAACTTTTAAGTCTTTATTGTAGTTTAAATGGAAGTGTGCTGTTAATTTTTAAGAAAAACACATCCTTAGTTGTTTGACACCAGCAGATGGCACCCTAACAAAATAATTTGTGTGCCATAGGTGAACTTTTTACGGCCCTCATACATTCAAATGCAAGGCAAGCTCACTGTATCTGGACATGCAGAATAGGAAAGAGAACACCAAGGACAAATCTTGCTCTTTTCAAATCAGATAGTTTCTGTTTTTGGAAGAAAAGTCAGCTAAAGCATTGTTTTTCTTATTATTCTTCACTTTATGATTATGCAGTTATTTTGTGAATCATTATAGTAAGAAAGCTTCCTATAAATCTGCATAAAAATCTAATTATAAAAAGTAATGTGGTTTCATTGAAAGGAATAAAATGGAAGGGTCTACATATTTCCAGACAAAACCAAAAAAAGAAGGAATTTAGAGAAAACAAATATTCTTTCTGACTCCCTCAACTGCCAGAAATAATACTGGGAATTTTTTTTTTTAAACAATTTAATTGAGAAGAACTTAAACATTAAGTAGCAAGTCTGCACTGTAGCTGTGTGCCACAATATCCATTTCAATTTCAGACCTATTCAGTTTTGAATTGTTACGATTAGGTAATTGGTGTTTGAATGCCCCTCTTACTATTCATGTATTAACTGTTATTTTAAAAGCAAATACAGGATATTATGTCAAGATCATGAATAAACACAGCTACAAAGGATGAGTATGTTCCTGTTTTGGAGGGAATCCGGGTTACCACTCTTTCTTTCTTCTTCCTTTTGTCATCCTTTTGCTTAATTCTAGGTATTTGATTTAAGGAGTCAACTAGATTTGCAGTTTGTCTTTCATTTTCTTGTCTCTGAAGAGAGGTAAAGACACAAGCTATTAGCCTTTTTTTTTTTGGCTAAACTTTCTTACTTGCCTCAGTCTCCTAACTGATACTTCTTATCATCTATAAAGATATCAGTTTAAAATGAACTTTGCAAGAAACTGTAATGTAAGAACCAAACTTTGGCATAAAAACTACCCAGGACACAAGACCAGCCTTCCTCTAAAAGGAAACTCCAGGAATGAGGCAGCAGCAAAGGAAGAAGAAAGACATGGAAGTTTCCAGAGAGGACTCAAGAATATGTGGCCAAGTCATGAAGACCAGTGGGGATCGGAAAGAAGAACTGCAGTTTCCTCTTGATTTTCCCTGCCTTCTAGGTCTTGCTCAAGAAGATGACTGAAATTAAGTATATAATTCCATCCTCTTTAAGACTGTGAATGAAATGAGAGAAAAACTAGGAAGCCAAATTAGTTACTTTGAGAATAGGAGAGTGTGGGAAGAAATCAGGGCGATTTGCTTGCTGAGAAAACAGAATGGTTACTGGAGGCAAACCTTTTCATATTAAGAAAGAAGTCCACTTCCACCAAAGCCTTGGAAAACAAGGTAAGGGAGTGCTTCAAAGATGAAATACATGATGAAGGAAAAGAAGCTAGGGGAATTAACCTTGAGGAAATCATCCAGTTTGCAAATAATAATGGTTAACATTTACCGAGCACAAACCATGACTTAAGTACCCTTCTAAGCATTTTACACTAATTCATTAATTAAATGCTTATAACAATCCTATGATCTTGGTGCTATTGTATACGTGTTTTAAAGCCGAGGATTCTGTATCACAAACAGGTTAATCAGTTTTCCCCAAAATCATTCAGGTGGTCTGGGCCTGCTTTAGCTGTTTATCTATATTACTTCTCTAATAATTTTCTGGGAACTTTTTAAAGTACTGAATTCCTGGGACAAGTGCATACCCTGCTCCTATCACCGTTATCTAAATAAAGATGGAGAAAGCCTGGGGTTTATAAAGCAAAAAGAAATGGTGCCTTTTCTTTAATTTTGGAACAGTGGAACCCTCTTGATTGGTAACCAAAAAACCCAAGCCCATTACCATCGAGTTGATTCAGACTCATACTTGGTTGGTAGCAAGGCTAAAAACTGGCACATTCTTTTACCACCTGTGAATGTGGCTCAGCGCTCTTTACCCAAGAGTGCCTGGTCTGCACAGCAGACCCATCAGTGTCTGCAAAAGAGAAAAGTTCTTACTCCTCAGGAGCATGATGTGAAGGCAAGAGAGTTTCAGGAGAAGGACATAGGCACAGAGGGAAATGCAACAACAGGTAGAGAGCGAGGAAAGGAAACGAGTGCTTTAAACAAATACAGAGAGGCTCTTTGGAAATTACTGCAAAGGAGTAGTCAGCAAAGGAACACCCCAGTGGGGTTTCCAGGGGGCCTCAAGGCTTCAGTCTCCTCCCAAAGAGACTGTTTTCTGGGCATGAGAGAGAGGTGCTGTCAGTTCAGATTCTCCCACTCTCTTGACTCTGGTTTAGCATTCTAAAGTGAGATCCATGTCTGAGGACTCCTTGGCCAAATGTCAAGTCATCTATGCCACCTGCAAATCTATTCTTAGCCAAATAAGACTTATTATAAGCTGCCAGCCCTGCCAAATAAGTTCCTGATCTGGAAGGAACTGTCTTAGGCCTATTTTCTTCACCTTTCTTTCTTCCTTTGGATTCCAAGATGGAGATTGTTCCTGGAACTTCTCCTCAGAAAACCATCTTTTCACACTCACTTCCCATCAGCCCAATTTGTTTTCCCACTTCATCCTAAAGAACTCCAAGGAGAGAAGCTAATAAAACCCATTAAAAGCAGAAGCTGGGTAACTACAGTCATTAGCGTCTCTAAAGTTTTTTTTTTTTTTCTCGTCTGTGTATTATCACCATCAAGGCTAGGCTGATTTTTTAGCAAAGAGCACCTGTCAAAACAAAAGAAGAGTTTCACACCTCACAATTTTAAGCCCCAGGTAAGAAACTCAGCCTGGTAGATCAGCAAAGAGGAAGACAAGAAACCTGAAACTCCCAGACTTGGAGTAGAGTTAAGTGAGTTTCCTCTGGGTACCAACAGGCTTTTGTTTAACACGATTAAATCCTCTTTGTTTCATTACAGACATCAACGTGAAAACAAACAGTGTGATCAAGATAAAAGGACAGGAGCAGCATTCTGTTTCTCTTTCTTCTTTTTCTCAAGGAGTTATCGCCACCTCTCAGTGGACAGGCTTAAAGGAACTTAACTGGCTCACGGAAAATTGATGAGTTTAGCTGAGCAGGTGTACAGGAAAGCTTTGGGCTGCAGGGCGAGGGAGTGGAAAAAGTGTGAAGAAGCACTTATGTCCGTGACCAGATCGAGTGATAAGAGGACTGGCTTCCTTTGCTATCTAATTAATTGCCTTTCTTTTCAAAACACAGTCTTTGATTTCAAGAAGCACCTGAAGAAGATAAGGCCTAGTCCTAGTAAAATACAACAACCACCAAAAAGCTCATGTTGGGGTTGGGAGTGTAGTGTGGGGACAGGGGAGGAAGGAGAGGGAAGGAGGAAGAAGGTACCTAGTCAGTAACCAAAGCAACAAAATGTTGACTGGTCAAGAGATAACAATCAACTGAATTCTATCATGGATGCCACAAAATTGAAACTCGTGTATTTCCAAGGTGTTCCTTTCTATATTATTAAATTGCTTATTTTATTGTTAGACCACACTAACTCCTTTTGCTAAACAAAACATGAACATTGTCAGCGTAACAGCTATATGCAGCTGACAGAAGCTGGGGTCATCCATATACACATTTTAATTACCTCTTTTCAGTCAGGAACATCATTAGAAGTTTATTATTACCAGTCACTATCTTGTGATCTTAATTGGCTTCCTTCACAGACACCATGAAGCCAATGCAGAAGCTCTGGCAGCCTCCCAGAGATAGTGACCAGATTGGTGACACTTTAGACTTATACTGTCTTCAGCTGAATAACAACCATCAGTTTAAGTTTTAACGCTAGACGTGAGGTGGAAGCTTCTTTTAACACCTGTATGTAGAGACTTTCCTGATTCAGTGGTGTTGAAAAAACACACTGAGAGGCAGTGACTTTTCACACACCTTTGTTAGGCTTGTAGAGACATTACATACGTAGGAGAGGGGTATGCAACGCAGCAAGCAGCCAGTTATTCGGTAAAACGGAAAAAAAAAATAGTTTGCTTTCCAAATGGAAAAACCTGGATCCAAGGACACTCAAATTTAATCCACAGCATGGACCTGGTTATCTGGCTGCTGCTTATAAAGTATGGAAATATCCTTAAATCAGTGGTTTGCATTAGTAACATTGTACCTATATCAAGAACGGTTATTAACTTAGTTTCCAAAGCATTTGCAATCATGTTGGGAATGATGGCAAATTTTGAGGCAGGGGAAGAAGAGAATGATTATGAAATAAACATACTGTCACTTCTTGTGGTGCATGGGAAAGAGAAATGTTCTTTCTACAAGAGGGTATCTTTAGATCTGTGAATTGGATTAGTATATTTCTCTTCACAAAAGGAAAATAAATAAGTTCCAAAACTTTAAACACTGATCTGTAAGATCAGACCGGTGGGAGTACTGGAAACAACCTTGCTTGGATACCTTTTTATTCAGGTAATTATACTACTGATTCCTGGCCATGTATCTTTGGGAATCCACAGAAAATGAGCAAAGTCACAAATATGCTAACCTTTGGTAATCAACAAAATTCAGTAAAATTTTGAGCTCCGCCAAAGAGAAAAGAAATTTTTTTAAAGCTACATACATTAATAGATTACTTATTCAGAATAGTTGTGGTTAGAGAATTTGTTTACATTTTAATAGTTGTGATTCAAATAATATTTGTATTATTAATATATTCCTGACTTATTCTTTTAAAAGATGTTCTTGTCATTCATCATGATCTGCAGATCTAATGGATACATCTCCATTTACCAAGCAGAAAGAGTCTAGTAAATGATTAAATTCCTAGGAGTAAAATTTTCCATTCATTGAATTGAGTCAGCGTAGTCCTCTTGACATTAAAGTGTTTGGGAAGAATCGTCAAGTTTCCACCCAGATTTTTACTTATCAAAGAATGAATACATCTGCATTCTTTCTGGCAATGACTCTACATTAACCCTGAATACATAGGCTGCTTTCCTAGGACTTTATATTTCAATTTTTTTTAGCACTCAATAACCTAATTATAAGTAAATATTATAAATTATGAATGATAAAACCTATTTTGGTTTATGGAATTCCTGGAATATGGGGTCATATAGCGTGCCATGCTTAACTATATGTATGTATAATTTCTATGTCATGTAGATAGGTTTAAATTTTAAAATGTGTCTCTTAAGACATGTTGTTAGGTGCCATTGAGTCGGTTCTGACTCCTAGCGACCCTATACACTACAGACCGAAACCCTGCCTGGTCCTGCACCATCCTCACAATCTTGGCTGTGTTTGAGCCCATTGTTGCAGCCACTGTTTCAATCCATCTTGTTGAGAGTTTTCCTCTTTTTCATGGGACTGGTCCCTGCTGATAGTATGTCCAAAGTACTTGAGAGAAGGTCTCACCATCCTCACTTCTAAGGAGCATTCTGGCTGTACTTCTTCCAAGACAGATCTCTTCCTTCTGGCAGTCCATGGTATATATTCGATATTCTCTGCCAACACCATAATGCAAAGGCATCAATTCTTCTTCGGCCTTATTCATTGTCCAGCTTTCACATGAATATGAGGTGATTGAAAATACTATGGTGTGGGTCAGGTGCACCTTAGTCTTCAAGGTGACATCTTTGCTTTTTAACACTTTAAAGAGGTCTTTTGCAGCAGATTTGCCCAATGCAATATGTCATTGTATTTCTTGACTGCTGCTTCCATGGGCGTTGATTATGGATCCAAGTAAAATGAAATCCTTGACAACTTCAGTCTTTTTTCTGTTTATCATGATGTTGCTTATTGTTCGAGTTGTGAGGATTTTTGTTTTCTTTTTGTTGAGGTATAATTCATACTGAAGGCTGTTGTCTTTGATCTTCATCAGTAAGTGCTTCAAGTCCTCTTCACTTTTCAGCAAGCAAGGTTGTGTCATTTGTATAACAGAGGTTGTTAATAAGTCTTCCTCCAGTCCTGATGCCATGTTCTTTGTATGTCCAGCTTCTCAGATTGTTTGCTCAGCATACAGAATGAATAAGCATGACGAAAGAATACAACCCTGACACACATCTTTCCTGGTTTTAAACCACCACTTGTCTGTCAGTTTGTTGTATTGTGGTGGCTTGTGTGTTGCTGTAAAGCTGTAAAACTATGCCACTGGTATTAAACATACCAGCAGGGTCATCCATGGTGGACAAGTTTTAGCAGAGCTTCCAGACTAAGACAAACCGGGAAGAAGGACCTGGTGATCTACTTCTGAAAAAACTGGCCGGTGAAAACCTTAAGACATGACATTGTTATATTCCTTCTACAAGTACAGCTGAACTCTCAAAGAGGAGGAACTTAACGAAAAAATTGGATGAAAAACTCAAAGCACCATAATTATTATGAGACAGATAATTATGGTTTAAACTACATGCAGTGAAATGGGAACTAAATAAAATAATTCTTGTTTTCCTTCACTACCAAGCATAACCTCTTGGTGGCTCCACTTCTGTTGTTGGAATGGCAATCCTTAGTCTCCAGAAAATAAATTGTTTCCTTCTCATCTTCATTTTTTATTTACCTGATGGATTTCCTTTTTAAGGAAGACATGAAAATTAGCTTTCTGTTTCAACTACTTCACTGTGTTGAAATAGTATGGTGGAAACACAGCTGTTTAAAACATACTGTGAGCAAAGAGGCACTGGAATATTATTTTTAAGAAGAGTTATCAAAATCATGATGCCAATCACTCTTAGAAGCAGGGTAAAAATTACTTGCACTTCAATATTTATATTTATCATAAAATAAAGTTTTTTTTTGAGGAAAGAAGGTGCAGAAAAGGGCACAGTATTAGCTAAATATTGTACCTTAGAACATCAGTCATTTCCTTCTCAATAGTACTGAAAGGGTCTAATTTATAAGTTTTTCCATCTCCCTGTTATGCTGGTTTGTAAGTTCTGACACTGCTACTGGTATGTTAATGAGAAGCTAGTGTTCCATTAAGAGAAAACCATATGCTCTGCTGCCTACTGTGAAAGAGAAAGCATGTAATGTGGCTGTTGCCTTAGTAACACATTAATTCATTTTGTCAGTGTTGGCACAGATCATTTCATTTATAAGAAAACAAGTATAATAGTTTACCACATCTATAATATTTACAGTGTTTCTGTTACAAAACAGTGACAAAATGAGTTTAAAAAATAGAGTTGGTATAATATCATTAAAATATGGAATTTGTGGTAAAAATTTTCCTGTAAAAATGAAAAAAAAAACAAAGATTGTTGTAAAATTTCTGTTCACAATCCTACTTAAAACATTTTTAACACCAAACTGTTTGCTTTTTAGCATATTTGTATTACACTAATAATGTGCGTCTGCTGCAAAAAAAAAAATTAGTCCATGAAAAACACAAGTGCATTAACAGTTTTTAATGAATGCTAAACAAAATATTTCATACAACAGTTTTGTAAAATTACAACCATTATAAACCTAATCGTATGCTAGTGTGTTACTCATAACAAGGCTAAACATTTATCTAGTTTTATCTGTTCTTCCAGATGTTTATTAGTATTCTAGCACTCCTAAAATATTTAAATTAAACCACTCCATTTTCTCATGTGAATGCATTTTGGGTTTTATCCACAGAAGAGCTAGTCACATGTATATCTAAATAAATATAGTACACTGTATATGCTTTATGCACAAGTGATCCTTAATGTGAATTGAGATAATCCAAAAGCATGATAAAGGAGAGAAGTGATTAGAGGAAAGACAAGTTCCTGTTTATTAAAGCCTGCACCTGCAGCAGGATATCAGTTCTACCCATCCTTAGGGTATTCCACACCTGTAAACACACGTTCTTAACAACAAACATTTTGCATCTGTGATGTTCACCTACCTTCTTTAACCAATAAAAAAGGGACCTGTGTACAAGACAGTGAGCAACTATCATTTACAAGTTTATGCGGTGATTCAAGTTTTATGTCATTTCAAAGAAAGCATTTATACATTTACATAAGTAATATAAATGGGTGCAAACCACTGCAGAGCTGGCCATCAAAGTAAGAAATGGCCAATTATACTTTCCATGTTAAGAAATGCCTTCCTAAAATATCACTCTTCAGTGGGTTCATCTAACACTTCATGAACCAAATGTGGGTACTTTTTGTTTTTGCTCTTCTGACTATCATCACAGCAATGCTCCCAAGTTTGATGGGCTTCTTTCTAATCAGGACCCAAGACCTGAGAGTACTTTTAAGAGTCTCCTTTATAGACCTGCAATGTGATTACTCTGGGAAACATTTAAGAAAATAAAATTTATGATTAGTTTTGATGAAAATGACTTTAGTTTTAACTTCATAATATCTCTGCTTTGATACGAGTAAAATACTTTGAATGGCTATATCACCAGAAGAGAAAATAAAACCAAACATCAGTGTGATCTCATATGATGGGGGATTAAATGTCTCTGAAATGCAATCATATCACATTGACTCACCCAATAAAAGTAACTTAATGAAGTATTTTATCTAATTCATATGTTTTTGCTTATTAGTTTGTGGTGCTTGAAAAAATAAAGTGGTAAACTTTTCAAGATCGTTCTTTCAACCCAAGCCATTTCTATCAATAAAACTGGTTTGTCAGCAGTTAAATGGCACCACATTTATGTTTTAAGTACGCTAAATTACAGGTACCTTTATAATGAGATTCACTGATTAGACTTACTATAAATAATATGATACGTATCACTAGGACTTTAGTTAAATTAAAAAATTAACTTGTGGTATATAATGCCTCAAAATCTAAACCTTTTATGATTTTTAATGGCTTTATTGTTACCTTCTCCCCTGCCCCCAAAATGTATCCAAAGTTCTTGGATTCAATATTTTTATCTATTAAAAATCAATATAGAAAATAAGGAGCCTTGGTGGTGCAGTGGTTAAGTGTTTGGCTGCTAACCGAAGGGTCGGCAGTTCAAATCCATCAGCCTTTCCATGGAAACCCTATAGGGTAGTTCTACTCTGTTCTATAGGGTCGCTATGAGTCAGAATCAACTCGATGGCAATGGTATAGAAAATAAGATGATAAACTAGTCTGCTTCCATAAAGATTACAGTCTTAGAAATCCTATAGGGCAGTTGTACTCTGTCCTGCAAGGGTCACTATTAGTTGGAATTGACTCAATGGCAATGTTTTATATATATCTATCTTTTTTTTCTCTTGATAAATATAACTACATATCTTATAATTAACATTACTCTAGTGAATTCTCTTATTATTGTCTCATGATGATTTCCAAAATCCATATTTAGTATTAAAAACCAAAGACACTATTGTACTTACATGACCATGAAAAAAGGATAAAAATATAAATTCAGAGAAAATAAAGATTTTATTATGTTTAAATATATTATACCCCACAACCAGGTTAACTGTCTTTCCCCTATTGGTGGTATCAGTGTGTTTACTTTATTTCCATACAGAAATATGAGAAAGAAGGAGGCTCAAAGACCAACCATCCTTAAGGTCAGTTTTATATGTATTTGTTAACATCTCTGAGTCTAAGGAGGTCAACTCTGTTAATGTTAATTTATTGTGCTGCTTCCTAACAGCTAATCCATAGTACAATAAAATTGATACAGTGTTTAATCCACAAACAAAGTTTATTATAATCATTATTTGAAATATATATGAAATACAGTCAATATGTATGATGTAAAAGTAGGTATTTCAGAGTATTTATTTTCAGAAATATAAAGGAGCATAGAGTAAAAACATAAAAATAAACCAACATTAAAATATATTTGAAAACATGCAGGGCTGCATGGCAGATAATAAATGCTTCATAAAAACTTGTTCAATAAATGAATGAACATAACATATAATTACATTCATGCCAACCCTCTAGTCACATACTCACTAAATTTATGATAGATATAATTTTATTAATGGAACATTTTGAATATAAAAGTGCTGAAATTCAGTATTTAAAATTTACCACTAGCTGATCTGACTTAGTTTTGGGGGTTAACTTTTATGGAGTAATGTTTCAGTAGAATTCAATTCCATGTACATATGCTAAGTTGGGAGGTAAGGGGCAAAATTAAATGATCTCTTAAATGTTTTAGAATTTCAAGATTTGAACAGATAAGAATGTCAATATTGAGAGAAGGACTAAATAATTTTGGCTTCACATGCATGCTTCTTCAGTATTTATCTTCACCATTGCTTAAAGATATACAATTCAATAAGCAGAGTTGGTCAATAGTTTCAGATGAACTCAAATTAGCCACATGGTCAAAACTCTATTCCTCCTTGAAATGAATCATTTTAAGTAAATGTCTGAATATTCATCATTTCTGAATTAAATATAGAAGCACACTTACATAATATTTTATATAATGTGTAAAAATTTTATACTATGTATTTTATCATAAAATTATGATAACTGAATATAGTTGTACAATAAGAATACAAATTTTAACAGATTTTATGGTTTAAATTGTTTGTGTCCTCGAAAGATAATTTAACCTGAGATATATTTTTTTATTGTTATTATTTCTCTAACATGTGATATGTAATGTAATACAAATAATAAACTTTAAAGAAAAAATTGATTTAATACACTATGAGAATACAGACAGAAATATGTCAGTATAAGGATAGTGATATGATTCGGACTTTGTTGTTTCTGGGAAGATTCAGATTACTGTCTTAAGTTTTTCCTATTTATTATTCATTACATGAATAATATTTTCTAATAAGTAAGGCATACAAAATTAGTGTATCATTTGATATTTTTCCACTAATTAATGCACAAACAGTTGTGGCTATTAATTTGTTTGTAACTCTTCTGGAGATTATGGTATTTTAAAGGATCTAGTCCTGGGATATAATTTTCTAAGCTTAACTCATAGGGAATAGGAGGACATATTAAAGCACATGTGACCCACACTTTTATGGACATAATTAGTATATAAAAATGGTTTATTTAGAAGTAATGAAGCACAAGATAGTTATCTCATGTCTTTATGTAAGTTGACTTAAAAAGAGCATGTTGGAAATAGAATTTTCCCAAAGTTGATGTTAAGACTGTTCAAATATGCACCAAAAATTTTTGAGTCTTGTCTCCTTTTTAACTTTTGATTAAACTGATAAACAGCCCAGCTTCATAGCAGTGCAGTATGGAGGTATTAATTATATCTGAAATCTGGAGTTTTTGCTTATGGATCTTACATTCTAGCCAGTCCAACAAGGTTTTTCTTTGTTTTGCTTTTTCCTCCCAGATACAGGGAAAGAGTCTTATGCCTCAAAAAGAAAGATATTCATGGGGGGTTGGGGGTGGGAATAAAGAAAAATATGCAATATCAAATTAAGATTCTTCTATAGAAAAAAATATTTAGGCATATAAAGAATATATTTCTATCAAAAGCTGTAGCTCCATAAACTGCACCCTTAGTTGTTAAATCATTGAGATTACATAAACTCGATAAAGTTATTCATCAAAGTTTATTCCTAAAACAGATGCAGATAAAGTCAAAGCATATTTTCATTAAAAAAAGTACATACAAAGACAACTATGTCAGAACTGAACTTTAACATACAAATGTTATTTGCAGAACATTTACCATGATAACATTTTCTCATTTGTTATTCAATAAATGGTAAGGTAAATTTTCACTCATCCTCTAGAAAATCTGTTCAAATACTCTTAGGGCTATATTACTGGGCATTTTTACAATCTTTTGATTAAACTACTCATGTTGGAAAAATTTTAGAAAGAATTATGATGATACCACTCAAAGCAATAAAGAATTATTTCACATTTGGCATAGGAGCTGGACTGATGGCCTCACTAAAGAATTAATCATAAGATCTTGAAAGTTGGGTTCTCTGACTTGTGCAAGATTAATATTTGTAAAACAACAAACATTTTTCTTCATTTTTTTTGTTTGAAAAGATAACTCCATATCTTTTGCATGGTTGATTCATGCTCCACGAGGATAAGGATTTTGTCTTCCTCATCAAGTACTAAGTACTAAGTCAGTACTCAGTACTAAGTTCCATAGTACTAAGTCAGCACTCTGTGTTTGATGAATTGAAACTCTGATAGGTGAGCTTGTCCTTACTCACAAGAGGTGATGCTGCCTCTTATGTTAAAAGGTATATTAAATTTATAAAAATAGTTAAATAATTAACTTTATAGGGTAAACTTAGACAAAATGTAATTACCTTTCTTAGTTTTCATGTACTAAACGTGTAAGTAATTTTTGACCATAATTGCTTTATTGGACTGTTGGCCTATATTAAATTTCAGATATTTTCCAATTGACTGTGTATTAAAGATTCCAAGAAATACAGAATGACATATCTCATGCTAGAGTAGCCAAGTAATCAATACTCATATTAAATCATTTTAATAAAATTAATTCTGACATTTATAAATTATTTTATATACATTTTCTTTATCAATGCTTGTCAGTAGACTTATAAAATACCCAGATTACATACAAAAATTTCTACATAATTTAGCATCTAACTTGTTATGTTCTATATGTCATTCCAGAAAAATTAGATAATTTATTCAACATTATAATTAAAAATTCCTGGGACTTCAAAATGTTCTGCTGGCTTAGATTGTTTCTAGATGTAGTTAAATGTTTTATTTTATAATTATAAACTCGCAACATTAAATAGTGTATTGCTGGGATGAGGAAGTAAATAAATCTACACTGAAAATCATAAATTTTTCTTTTACCTTTTCTGTATTTATTTGATTTTCCTGTTAAGTCTACAATAAATTATTTCACAGACTATAATACTATATATGTACAAAAGTCAAACATTACTTAATTATAGGGTAATCAATTGAGATTATATGTTTGTTATTTATCTAAGTGTATCTATAAAACATATGCGGAACATAGTATTACCATCAAAATTCTAGAATTTTAGACTTTCTCTGGTTGCTAATGGAACAAACATATAGCATCTTATTTTTGTAAGTCAAAGTTCTTTTAGAAAGCTCTATGCTACAAATAATTATGAACTAAAATTTGGTCAGTAGATTTCTGAACTTAGAAAATTTTTTTCTACAGAAATAATACAATAGTGAAGAATGAGAATGAAGAGGAAGGTGTTGACAGAGAGGAAGAGAAGGAAGAAGAAGGAAGAAAGGAGAAGGGAGGGTCAAATACTGGAGTATTTCCTGAATGACTGAACAAAAGGAGAAATAGAAGAAGGTAGGGAGTTTAGTAGGATGTGTATGCACATGTGAGAAAGAGATTTAATTATGTCTTTAAAATTGGGGAGAAGAATAAGGGGTGGGAAAGTGCATCAGGGCCCTAATTTTCCTCAAAGGAAGAAAGGAAGTGGAGAGAAGTATGTGAGTCCAAGAAGGGCAAACAGAAGGCACCATTGGATTAAGACAGATCTTGAAAGTTGGGTTCTCTGACTTGTGCAAGATTAATATTTGTAAAAAACAAACACTTATCCTTCATTGTTTTTTTGTTTGAAAAGATAACTCCAAATTTCTTGCATGGCAAGTATAGCCGGTCAGTTTGGAATTGGGTAGAAGAAGAAGAAGAAAAATATTGTGCAAATCATATATTTGTTCAGAAGAAAGATTAAAAACAGAATGATTTCTCTAGTAGAGAAGAACAACAAGCAATCAGTTTATTCAACAAATACTTATTGAGCACCAACAATATGCCAAGTACTCTTATAGACCCTGGACTTACAATTCTTTTTAATTACCCTGTAGTCCACTCTGACTCATGGGACCTTATGTATAACAGAATGAAACATTGCTCAGTCTTGTACAATCTTCATGATCATTGATATGGTTGAGTCCACTGTTGTGGCTGTTGTATCAATCCACCTCATTGACGGTTTTCTTTGCTTTCCCTGACCATCTACTTTACCGAACAAGAGTCTCCTTTTCTAGTCATTCCTGATGACACATCCAAAGTAAGAGAGTAGAATTTTCCCCATCCTTGTGTCTAAGGAGCATTCTGGTTGTATTTATTCTAAGATTGATTTGTTCATTCTTATGGTAGTCTGTTATTTGGAAAGCACTTAAAATAGGACTGGGGAAGAGCTGCCTAAAATTATAGTGGTGAGTAAATAGCCATAGCCTCAAGGATCTTTCCATCTATTGAGGCAAATCGCCAGTACTTATCAACTTATCATCAAACAAACATGTAAGTACAAACTATTGTATGTTCTTTGGAAGAAACAAAGAGTATGTTACATTATAACACAGGTGCTATACCTCTTCTGGGGATAGCAAGACTGTGGAGGTGATGTTTAGTTGAGATCAGAAAGACCAACAGGCATTACCTAGGCAAAAGGTGGTAAAAGAAAAAATGTGTGGGAAATCCCTAAAACAGGAAAGATTTTAACGTATTTGGGGGACTTGGGAAAAGGCTAGTGTGACTGAAGAAGAAAGGAAATTGAAGTAGACAAGGAACCTCATGCAGGGCCTTTAGACAAAGTTAGGATTAGGCTTTTTATCTGATGATTGATGGAAAAACATGGAAGAGTTCAAAGTGGTGCATTATTTCATCATATTTATGTTTTCAAAAGATTACCATGGCTGTGGTTTGGAGACAGAATTCAGAGTGTGTGTTTAGGTGGGGGAAAGGGAAAGGGATGATGGTGGAGAAACAATGTACTCAAGAATATCAGTTGGAGTTTTTGTAGTAACCCAGATGAAACTTGGGTGTGATGGTAAAGGTGTAGAGGAGTGGGAAGATTCAAGATATATTGAGGAAGTAAAATTTACTAGAATGGTAATATGTTGAGTACAAGAGGTGAGGAAAAAGACAATGCCAAGGTCACTCTTGGGTTGGGTGACATTTTCAAATACCGTAACTGACAATAATTTTCTCACATGAAATTCCGTGTTCTGATTCAAAATCCTACATGCTTATGAAATCAAAGGACATGTTATTTATAAGAGATCCCAGAATAGAAAATCACATTCCAGTAGTAACTCTCCAAAATGTATTGTGTCCATTTCCAAAGTAGTGGCAGATTCAGTGTTCCATTGCTCCCAGTGTTTCTTTCTTGGGGGTAAAAAATGACAAGCATCCCTGTTCCCTGACTTCTACTCCAACTGACCTATGTCCAGGATGTTTCTGAGTTCCATCACGTATCACTGGTTTGCATTCTCTTCACCCCTCTCATCTCTAGTTAATGATGGTAAGACTTCCTAAGTTCAAAATTATATCAACTAAGGAAAAATTTATGGATCCCTGTCACTTAATAGCTGGAAATCCTGATGGAGTGGTGGTTAAGTGCTATGGCTGCTAACCAAAAGATCGGCAGTTCAAATCCACCAGGCGCTCCTTGGAAACTCTATGGGGCAGTTCTACCCTGTCCTATAGGGTCACTATCAGTCAGAATCAACTCAACGGCAACGGGTTTGTTTTCTCTCGGTTTGATCACTTATTAGCAGGTTTTAATATCAAGAGAATTAATATCAAACAAATGATTTAAGTTAATAGTGGAAATGTAAATAGGATTCACATTATAGGATTTTCTTTTCATTCTCCTCACCTATGAACATAAAGCATGCCAATATAATCATACTATTTTTAAATTTGGAGAAAGAAGTAGTAAGGCAATAATAGACAGTTACTGATATGTAGCCATCTTAGCCATAAAATAAACTAAAATTGTGTTTTCATTTGTGTCTACATAACAAATTTAAACTTTTCTAATAATAATGGCTATCATTTTTAAGCCTCTATTAAAGGCACAGAACTATGTGAGATTATATATAATCTCATAAAAATCTTATCAGGTTGGTTGTTATTATTCTCATTTTTAAGAAAATGAAAATGATGTATATATATATATATATATATCAAATAGCTTGTTCAAACACAGGTCTGGCTAGTTTCAAAGTACTGAATCATATCATCTCCTTAAGAAAAAAGTACATGATTTATTTTTTTACTAAAAACTGTTCTAGACCGAATCTTGGAAAAAAAAAACTTTCAATGTTCTTTTTGAGTTTTAAAATAACAGAAATACCACAAGTGCATGGTTCTAACGTAGAGAAGTTTATTTCCTCACAGTCAAAGTAAGCTAAAAGTCCAAATTCAGGGCGTCAGCTCCGGGGGAAGGCTTTATCTCTCTGTCGGCCCACTTCTCTTTGGTGTTCCCCTGGACTAGGAACTTCTCTGTGTAGGAACCCCAGTACAAAGGACGCGCTCTGCTGGCACTACTTTCTTGATGGTATGAGGTCTCCCACTCTCTGCTTGCTTCCCTTTCCTTTTATCTCTTGAGAGATAAAAGGTGGTACAGGCCACACCCCAGGGAAACTCCCTTTACATTGGATCAGGGACGTGTGACCTGGGTAAAGGTGGTGTTACAATCCCACCCTAATCCTCTTTAACATAAAATTGCAATCACAAAATGGAGGCCAACCATACAATTCTGGGAATCATGGCCCAGCCAAATTGATACACACATTTTTTGGGGGACATAATTCAAACCTTGACATTGGCCTAAAACAAAATTTTGAAAATGAATCTTATTAAATACGTATCCCTTGATGAAACTCTTTTGTTGCCATCTGATTTTTGAAACCATGGGGGCAGTAGGGATGTGGGTGGGGTGGGGACCCAAGGTTTGGCCCAGAATACAGTGATGCATTCCCTTTTAACTCTAGGCATTTAACCACTTTAATTATTTCATTTTAAAGTATGAATAATAACATCTGCTTCTAGGAACTCCAAAGATAGCTATAGAATATAAATGAGATAGCACTGGTTAAAAATTATCAATAATTTATGAAGGAATGATACAATCTAATTGGATGTATTTATTATATTTTAACTATCACATTAGGAAATGTTGTGCTGTGACCCCTGGAAATTCTAAAGAAACAGTTGAAAAATGGATACTTTCACAACTTCTAGAACTCCCTGACACTGCCCACCAAGGAGGTGTTAGGTGATGGTGGAGGGGAGTCTTTCCTAGGGCTTTCCAATAATTATCTTGCACAGGGAATAGCATTGTTACAAGTTTTTTCTGTCGAAATTTCAAAACAAGACATAGCTTCTTAGAAAAGAGATAAGTTAATTGGACCAGATAAAATATAAAGCTGATATTTTTCCTTGTCAAAATTGTTGCAGTCTGGATATCTTATTTTTGAAAAAAATAATAAAAGCAGAGTAAATGGGAGAAAAGGCAGTTGCATTTTTGGAGACTGTCACCAGAGGGCATTTATGGATTAACTCGGTACATTTTTTCTGTGTTTGAAACCACTGGAAAGCATTTCCTACTCTCCCATGCAAACTAAGACTATTTAATAAAATTTGAAAGGGAGAAAAAGAAAATCTCTAGAATTTTTATTTTATGTTAATTCTACTGCCAGGAATTAGAAAATTGGCTGCTTTTTTTTTTGCTCCTCAGACATTTCTCTCAAATGAAAAGTGGTACATATGTACACATTTTCGATACCACTAACTCGTTTTATCAAAATACTGAGATCCTAAAAATATTGTATCAGCTAAAAAAAAAAATCCACCCATATTTTGTTTTTAGCATTTGTTTGTATACTATTGCAAAACAAATATGTAAAATAAATCTTATTATGACAATGGATAAAAAGGTAATTGCATTTTTAAAACATGATTTTGTCTTTTGTGCTGAAAAACAAGCTAATTAATATTCTTAAGTATTTTGAAAACAGCTGCCATTTAGACAATACAATCACAAATGCCTTAATAAAATAATGAAAAGCTTAGTTTCAATAGGGATTAGGTAAAGTCACCTGCTAGAAAGAGAGAGGTTTTGGGCTCAGTTAAAGGGAAAAAATAAACTGAAATAAATGTTAAAATATCCTTACTCATGGGGTCTTATGCTTTTTAAGGGCAAGGCCTCTGCCCTGTCTTTGTAAATCTAGTTCCAGCATGGTACTGGACACACAGTAGGCACTCAATGAATATGGTTAAGTGAATAAATGAAACCATCTCTTTAATTGAGGATAAATTTACAAGTGACAGGTCAAAGGAGGATTTTCAGTGACTATTAATTCAATTAATGACTTTCTTGTTGTGTTAATTGATGTCAAAATGCAAAGGGAAAACTTCATTCAATCACCTGGGGTTTCCAAATAACTGCAAGTTGGTGCCATGTAAACAAAACATCAGGAGAGCTAATGTGATGATATCTATATATTTAACTGGCAAGAACAAAACAGTTACAAATATGGTAACAATGTATATTATACAACCTGGAACTCCTAGAAGTATAAATCTCAACATGATCATCTAGTATACCTCAATAACATCCGATTTATATCATGAAGCCTCCCTAAATTTACCCAGTTGATCTAATATTTTGTAATTGTTTGTTTGTTAAGTAATAATTCTTTTCTTTTCATTCATTAAATATCTGTAATGGACTATAAGAGTTCTTAATAAGCACTGGAAAACAATTGTCCTCATATGATTGGATAGAATTTCAATCGAAAGTAAAGAAATATGACATCTTAGATAACAAATTGTAGATACACATATAATATCATTTAGGTCTTTTAACTCAGTTAAAATAAATTGCAGATTCCTTTCCCCACTTTTGCCAAAGCACAAACTTTCACGCCATTTTCCTTAAACCACACTCATGGAAGACAGTGAGATGTGAAGGAAAAGTTAAACAGTCCTGAATTCAGAGCCCAACTCTAATACTTATTAGGAAAATTATTTTCTCAAAATCTGTTTTTTATCTATAAAATTAGAATAATACTGCCTAGTGGATTATAGTGAGTAGTAAGTTTTAACAGATGTAAAGTACAACAAGTAGAAGGTAGTCAGTAGATGCCAGCCTTGGTAATTAGTGAACAAAATAGGCCTTCAGAGCCCTATTGAAAAATCCAAGATAGTGGCAGATAGAGAAATGATCATAAATATTCTAGTACTCCTTTGTATTTCCAGTCACCCTTGCAGTTAGTTTGGGATATGTCAGTAGTTCTGACCAATTGGCCATTGTAGGGGTGGTGTGTGTCACTCTCTGACTGAGGCAGTTTAAAGCAATGAGCCCCCTTCATTAGTATCTTCCTCTACCATGGTGGCCTGGGAAGCCTCATACTGCAATGATGTGGTCTCAATATAGCCAAGCTTCCATCAGGTGGATCACTGAGTGACTGAGTGGCACAGAATACTTGCAGATCAGAACTGACTCTGTAACACGAGTGAGATATAAACATTTTTTGTGTTAGGCCGCTGACATTTAGGGTCTAATATATATTCTTAAATTCCTCCAGGGTAACTAGCATCTTAAGTTTATTTATCTTTTTTTTTTTCTTTTCCAACCATTTTCAATATAAAAGTCTTTTGATCAGGCCAGATAATATTCTGGGAAAAGACACTCTTGTCTTTCTATTCTTATCATCATAATTTCCAGACCTCATCATGCTGGGTGCTTTGAGCTATGGTCCAGGTTACAAATACTATTCATTAAGAACATATTTGAAATCAGAATTTCTTCTTCCAGATACATTTCTCTGACCAAACATTGGTTAAACTTTTAAAATTGAGTTAATTGAGTTAATCAGGCATTATATTCTATAAAGAATTGTTTTATGTTATTGCTGTAAATGGAACTTTTCATTGCGCAAAGATGGGGTGGGATAAAATTTTGATTAGAAGATGAACTTATTTCCCAACGTTTGGTTACCTTTTCAAAAAGTTGACTCCTTTTTATAATCACAGTACAGTGATGGGAAGTGGAATAATTTAAGTCCGTATTTGATATAGTCATTTACTTAATCCCTCAAAAGACCAAACCAAGCCCATTGCCGTCAAGTCGATTTTGACTCATTGCAAATCTGTAGGACAGAGTAGAACTGCCCTACAGGGTTTCCGAGGAGTAGCTGATGGATTTGAACTGCAAACCTTTTGGTTAGCAGCCAAACTCTTAACCACTGTGCCACCAAGGCTCCTGCTTAATCATTGATCTTCTTTATTCCTTTCCCCAATAATTTGAAAAATAAAAAGCAGTCTCCTGAGAAATCTATGGAAGTGGGAATGGTCAGTAAGAACGAAAGTATAGAAAAGGATGATAATTTTATAGGACACATATACTGAAGGACCAGGAAGATGAAGAGTAGTTAGTAAAAAAGAAAGATAAGGAGCAGCCAAGTAGATGTAAGTGTAGGCAATAAAAATAAATTTTTGAGAATGATAGGGTAGAAAGAGTTCCAAGAAAGAGATAGTAAAATTCACACGCTTTCAAAGGTAATGGATTGCAAATGAGGACAGGCGTCTGATTTTGATGATAAAGACATCTCTGGTGATTTTTGAGCATAGTGATTCTTAAGCTTTTTTTTTTTCCATTTTAACATAAGATATATAACCACTCTCACCAACAATAATGTGTTGTCACAGCAGGGAACTTTCAAAAGCAGTATCCCATATCAGAATCTCATGGTGGGACATAGGTAGTTTGAAAAGGTATCAAGTTATTCTGACCACTTCCATGTAAATCTTTCCTCCCCCTTAATGAACCACTATTCTAGTTTTCTCTAACGGCCGTCTGCAGTCCTAGGGTTCATAGAGTTCATAGGGTTCTTGGGATCTATGACTTCA
Source organism: Trichechus manatus latirostris (assembly GCF_000243295.1). Lineage (NCBI taxonomy): Eukaryota > Metazoa > Chordata > Mammalia > Sirenia > Trichechidae > Trichechus > Trichechus manatus. The sequence continues at coordinate 11,974,613 of NW_004443979.1, forward strand.
CCATGAAAAAAATTAAAATTCTACGTTCTTATTTTAAACATTTAAAAAGTAATATAAACGTAAATCATATTATTGAATGTCCATCCTGTATATGATCAGTGCTCATGTCTCAACCCACAATACATATTTTTTAGGATGCAAAGGCCAGATGTCATCTCTGTCAGTACATGCTATGCAGATGATGGTTTCACAGTACCTAATGGGAAGCAGAGGCAGTTACAACTTGGCACTTCAGAGTATGTTGTTGTGTGCCATCTAGTTGATTCTGACTCATAGGGACCCTATAGGACAGAGTAGAACTTACCCTTAGGGTTTCCTAGGCTGCAATCTTTACTGGAGCAGATTGCAAGGTCTTTTCTCCTACAGAGTGGCTGGTGGATTTGAACTCCCGAACATTTGGTTGCTGGCCGAGTGCTTAACCATCATGCCACCAGAGCTTCATCTTCAGAGTACAGGGAACCTGAATTCAAAAGAACCAGGGCAGCAGCAGGATGTCCATATTCCAGTTATGAGATGTATTGCAAATAATGTATTTGTTTACATCAATCATTAACAGTAATACTAAATACCTAATGAAGAAATTTTGTTTCCTCTTGTAGTACTAATTAGATTACATATGCATTTAACATAAATCTGAACAATATAGTGGTACTAAATTTATCTTTATGAGAATAAAACAAATTTAGAGAGTTCTCAAGGAATATCTAATTAAAATTGATGTTTGAAGATTGCTTCCTCAAAGAGTTTAGGTTAAGTATGAGGTCTGATTCTCCTGAACCAAAATTTAGACACTTGGTACTATTCATGTATTTTCTAAAGTTGTGTTATATGGCTAGGCATAAGTATAATTGATATAAAAGTAGAAACACAAATTAGCTATAGAAGGAGGCATTAGGCTACATTACACTGTCAATAAACACAAATATGAAGAAGAGTGGGGCATCAGGATTGGAGGAAGACTATTAACAACCTGTGATGTGCAGATGACACAACCTTGCTTGCTGAAAGTGAAGAGGACTTGAAGCACTTCCTGATGAAGATCAAAGACTACAGCCCTCAGTAAGTATTATACCTCAACATAAAGAAAACAAAAGTCCTTACTACTGGACAAATAAGCAACATCATGACAAATGGAGAAAAGATTGAAGTTGTCAAGTATTTAATTTTACTTGGGTCCACAATCAACACCCATGGAAGCAGCAGTCAAGAAATCAAATGACTCATTGCATTGGGCAAATCTGCTGCAAAAGACCTCTTCGAAGTGTTAAAAAGTCTTTGTCATTTTAAGGACTAAGGCATGCCTGTCCCAAGACCTATTTTTTTTTTTTTAATTTTTTTTATTGTACTTTAGATGAAGATTTACAGAACAAATAATTTCTCATCAAACAGTCAGTACACATATTGTTTTATGACATTGGTTAACAACCCCACGACATGTTAACACTCTCTCGACCTTGGAGGACCTTTTTTTTTGGTGAAAAAATGCATAGCCAAAGTTACACCATTTCAGAAGTTTTTACATGTACAATTCAGTGACATCGATTACATTCTTCCAGTTGTGCTGCTATTCTCACTATCATTTTCCAAATTATTCCATCACCATTATCTTCAACTCACTGCCCCCTAGGCTTCCCATCAAACCTTTTGAGTTGCTGTTGTCAATTTGATCTCACATAGATAATTCTTTTTTTTTTTTATACTGTAGTTGAAGGTCTACAGAACAAATAGTTTCTCATTAAACAGTTAGTACACATACAGTGCTATGACAATGGTTAACAACCCCACGACATGTCAACACTGTCCGTTCTCAACCTTGGGCTCCCTATCACCAGCTTTCCTGTCCCCTCCTGCCTTCTAGTCCTGGTCCCTGAACTGCAGTGCCTCATTAGTCCTGTTTTGCTTTATGGGGCTGTCCAGTCCCTGGCTGAACAGTGAACCTCAGAAGTGATGCCACGACTGAGCTAAAAGGGTGTCTGGGAGCCATACTCTCCAGGTTTCTCCAGTCTGTCAGGCCAGTAAATCTGGTCTTTTTTTTTTGTGTTAGAATTTTGTTCTACATCCTTCTCCAGCTCTGTCTGGGACCCTCTGTTGTGATCTCGGTCAGAGCAGTCAGTGGTGGTAGCCAGGCACCATCTAGCTGTACTGGACTCAGTCTGGTGGAGACCGTGGTAGCTGTGGTCCATTAGTCCTTCGGACTAATCTTTTCCTTGTACCCTGTTTGTTCTCTTCATTCTCCCTTGCTCCCGAAGGGGTGAGACCAGCGGAGTATCTTAGAGGGCTGATCACAAGCTTTTAAGACCCCAGACGCTACTCACCAAGGCAGAATGTGGAACATTGTCTTTACAAACTGTGTTATGACAATTGAGCTAGATGTTCCCTGAGACCAAGCCCCAGTATTTTTAATTGTCTTATTTGCATGTGAAAGCTGGACAATGAATAAGGAAGAAGGAAGAAGAATTGATGCCTTTTAATTATGGTGTTGGTGAAGAATATTGAATATATCATGGACTGCAAAAGAATGAACAAATCTGTCTTGGAAGAACTACAGCCAGAATGCTCCTTAGAAGCAAGGATGGTGAGACTTGTCTCATATATTTTGGACATGTTATCAGGAGGGACCTGTCCCTGGAGAAAGATATCATGCTTGGTAAAGTAGAGAGTTGGCAAAAAAGAGGAAGACCCTCAGTAAGATGGATTGACACAGTGGTTGCAAAAATGGGCTCAAGCATAACAATGATCATGAGGATAGTGCAGGACCGGGTAGTGTTTTGTTAATGTTTTACATAGGGTCACTATGAGTCAGAAAGGACTTGAAGAACTGCCTCATGGTCTATGTACAGGTTCTACATGAGAACTTTTTTCTAGTGTTGTTTAATACAATGGCTGTCAACATGTGGTCCCCATTGTACACTAATGTTTGCTGCAGCATTATTCACAATAGCTAAATGTGAAAACAACCCAAATGCCCATTAGAATATGAATGGATTAACATATACTATGCAGTAAATACATATAATGGAATATTATTTAGTCATAAAGAGAAATGGAATTCCAATACATGCTTTGAATTGATGAATCTTGAAAACATTATGCTAAATTAAATAAGTCAGGCACAAAAGAAAAAATATTGTATAACCTCAGTTATATGAAATATTTAGAAAAGGCAAATGCATAGAGACAGAAAGTGAATTAGTAGTTACCAGGGGCTGAGGGGCTGAGGCAATGGGGAGTTAATGGGTACAGAGCTTTTGTTTGGGGTGGTGACAAAGTTTTGGAAAGAAATAACGGTGATGATTGAAAAAACTAAAATTAAAACTATATTCAGACCAATAGCATCAATATTACTTATAAATGCAAAATCTCTGCATGTTCTTCCTCTATTTCATCTGTTTCACTTCAGAAAAGATGGGAAGACAAGTTGGTGAAAGGGACATTACAGAGAGGGGCAACCTTGAGTCTGTTCTGATTGTTCACAAAGGTGATTATTTGCAAAAGTTGGTAGCTTATTATTAACAACAAATTACTTAAGGCACACGTTACAATTAATTAAGGCACTCAACACTATTGAGCTGTCTCAAGATTGAGAGCAACAAATTAACATGAGTAGAAACTGGTCAGGTTTTTGACTTGGCTTAGAGTCCTTTAGCCTGAGAAGTTCAAAACTGAGTCTAGGAAAGAGGGTGTACAGATGGGTTAGGTCTAGGTCAACCTCAGCCTCCTTTTTTGTGGAATTACCAAAATCCCAAAAACCCGTTGCCATCAAGTGGATTCTGACTCATAGTGACCCTATAGGACAGAGTAGAACTGCCCCACAGAGATTCCAAGCAGCAGCTGGTGAATTCAAACTGCTGACCTTTTGGTTAGTAGACAAGCTCGTAACCATTGTGTCACCAGGGCCCTTGTGGCATCACAGTAGGTCTTGAGAAGGGAGACTGCCTTCGTCATCTAGTGCTGCTACAACAGAAATATCACAAGTGGATGGCTTTAACAAAGAAATTATTCTCTCACAGTCCAGTAGGCTACAAGTCCAAATTCAGGGTGCCAGCTCCAGGGGAATGCTTTCTCCGTCATCTCTGGAGGAAGGTCCATGTCATCAATCTTCCCTTGGTCTGGGAGCTTCTCTGTGCTGGAACCTCAGGTCCAAAGGACCCGCTCTGCTCCCAGCACTGCTTTCTTGGTGGTATGAGGTTTCCCTGTGTCGTCTCTGCTTGTTTCTCTCTTTTATATCTCAAAAGAGATTGGCTTAAGACACTATCCAGTCTTGTATACCTCATCAGTATAACTGCCGCTAATCCAGGTTATTACATCATAGTGAAAGAGTTTACAACACGTAAAGAAATCACAGCAGATTACAAAATGGTACACAATTATACAATACTGGGAATCATGACCTAGCCAAGTTGACAGATATTTTGGAGGAACACGATTCAATCCACGACAGACACTAAAGCTTCCTTCATTTCAGTAATTCTCATAGTCATTTTCCTTTAAAATTAGGACGCTCTCTTTTTGAGACCTAGGAGGCGGGCCTGGAAAAACGAATTATGTAAAGGGAGAAATGTAAATTTTCTAGATATCTAGCATAGGACTGGGATAAGATGGTACAAACTATTTGTTTACTATATCAGATATCAGCTACTGTCAGGATTATCATATCTGAGACCCTCTTTTTACAGGTGAAGAAAGGGGCAAAGAGTGATTGCCCCACCCTCACTCTCCATGTGTGCCATTCTCTCCTAGGTCTGAGTCAGTTCAAGAAAAGAGTTGGTCTAGAAGCAAAATAGCTTGCCATCCTTTTTGCCATTTTGTTCTAGGTGTGTCTTGTATGCAGAAAAATCTCTCTCTCTTTTTAAACTTGATTCAAATTTTTTTGTTTTTTCAAATAGGAATTAAACTAATTCATCTTATTCTGATAATTAATTTTTTTTGTTTTTTAATTTCTGTTGTGGTTAGTTGCTCTTGAGTCGATTCCGACTCATGGTGACCCCATGTGTGCAAAGTAGAGCTGCTCCAACAGAGTAATCAAGGCTGTGATCTTTCAGACGCAGATTGCCCACCAGGCCCGTCTTCTGAGGCATCTCTGGGTGGTGAACTACCAACTTTCTGGCTAGTGGTTGAACATTTAACTGTTTGCGTCACCCAGGGACTTTTTATTCCTATCATCTTTTTTTATGTTTTATATTTTGTTACTATTTTATGACGTTACCCTGCTACTATTTACTATCACTTTCTTGTTTCCTCTTGACTCATTTCTTGCTTTAACTAAATTGAGAAGATTTTTTTGAATTGATTTTTTTTTCCCTGAGGATATTTGGAAATTGTACTATTCAATATATTTTTCAGGAGGTTACATTTTTATTTTTTTAACAAAAACATTGAAATCCTTTTCCATCTATGTAATGAGAAAATTTAGACTAAATGAAGGATATAATAACATTAACTTTCAGCTATCAAACAATACAGCAATGGAATATGTGTAATTTCTTCAAAATCAAAGTAGAGTTAATATCATAATCATAGTGGAAGACTTTAATATACTAGCTCAGAATTTAGCAGATTAAGTAGAAAAAATATATTAAGAATATAAAGGATTTTTTTTATTGTGCTTTAAGTGAAAATTTACAGTTCAAGTCAGTTTCTCATACAAAAATTTATACACACATTGTTATGTGACCCTAGTTGCTCTCCCTATAATGTGACAGCACACTCCTCCTTTCCTTCCTGGATTTCCCGTGTCCATTCAACAAGCTCCTGTCCCTTTTTGCTTTCTCATCTTGCCTCTGGACAGGAGCTGCCCATTTAGTCTCATGTATCTTCTTGGGCTAAGAAGCACTCTCTTCACAAGTATCATTTTATGTCATACAGTCCAGTCTAACCTTTGTCTAAAGAGTTGGCTGCAGGAATGGTTTCAGTTCTGGGCTAACAGACAGTCTGGGGGCCATGTCTTCAGAGGTCTCTTCAGTCTCAATCAGACCATTAAGTCTGGTTGTTTTTACTAGAATTTGAGTTCTGAACCTCACTTTTCTCCTGCTCCATCAGGGACTCTGTTGTGTTCCCTGTCAGGGCAGTCATTGGTGGTAGCTGAGCACCATCTAGTTCTTCTGGTCTCAGGCTGATGGAGTCTCTGTTTTATGTGGTCCTTTCTGTCTCTTGGGCTAATATTTTCCTTGTGTTTTTGTGTTCTTCATTCTCCTTTGCTCCAGGTGGGTTGGGACCAATTGATGCATCTTAGATGGTCACTCACTAGCTTTTAAGACCCCAGACGCCACACGCTAAAATGGGATGCAGAGCATTTTCTTAAAAAACTTTGTTATGCCAATTGACCTAGATGTCCCCTGAACGTATGATCCCGAGATCCCTGCCCCTGCTACTCTGTCCCTCAAAGTGATTGGTTGTATTCAGGAAACTTCTTAGCTTTTGGTTTAGTCCAGTTGTTCTGATTTCCCTTGTAGTGTGTGTTGAGCTTCCCTTCATCTAAGATAATTCTTATCTACTATTTAGTTAGTGAATACCCCTCTCCTCCCCTCCCCACCGTTGTAACCATCAAAGAATGTTTTCTTCTGTGTTTAAACCTTTTCTTGAGTTCATATAATATTGTTCTCATACAATATTTGTCTTTTTGCAACTAATTTCACTCAGCATGATGCCTTCCAGATTCATCCATGTTATGAGATGTTTCACGGATTCATCATTGTTCTTTATCGTTGCACAGTATTCCATTGTGTGAATATACCATAGTTTGTTTATCCATTCGTCTGTTGATGGGCACCTAGGTTGTTTCTATCTTTTTGTTATTGTGAACAGTGCTGCAATGAACATGGATGTGCATGTATCTATTTGTGTGATGGCTCTTATTTCTCTAGGATGTATCCCAAGTAGTGAGATTGCTGGATCGTATGGTACTTCATTTCTAGGTTTTTAAGGAAGTATCAAATCGATTTCCAAACTGGTTATACCATTTTACATTCCCACCAACAGTGTATAAGTGTTCCAGTCTCTCCACAACCTCTCTAACATTTGTTATCCGATGTTTTTTTGGATTGATGTTAGCCTTGTTGGGGTGAGATGGTATTTTGATTTGCATTTCTCTAATGGCTAATGATGGTGAGCATTTCCTCGTGTATCAGTTCACTGCCTGAATGTCTTCTTTGGTGAAGTGCCTGTTCATATCTTTGTGCATTTTTGAATTGGGTTATTTGTCTCTTTGTTGTGGTTTTGCAGTATCTTGTAGATTTTAGAGATTACATGCTGATTGGATTTGCCATAGCCAAAA
>NW_004443979.1:11981985-11990775 GCF_000243295.1 Trichechus manatus latirostris
ATTTTATATTTAGGTCTTTGATCCATTTTGAGTTAGTTTTTGTGCATGGTGTGAGGTATGGGTCTTGTTTCAGTTTTTTCCAGATGGATATCCACTTATGCCAGCACTATTTGTTAAAGAGACTGTCTTTTCCCCAGTTAACTGACTTTGGGCCTTTGTCAAATATCAGCTGCTTATAGGTGGATGAATTTGTGTCTGGATTCTCAATTCTGTTCCATTGGTCTATGTGTCTATTGTTGTACCGGTACCAGGCTGTTTTGACTACTGTGGAGGTATAATAGCTTCTAAACTCAGGTAGAGTGAGACCTCCCGCTTTGTTCTTCTTCTTGAGTAATGCTTTACTTATCTGGGGCCTCTTCCCTTTCCATATGAAATTGGTGATTTGTTTCTCCATCTCATTAGAAAATGTCATTGGAATTTGAATTGGTATTGCATTGTATCTGTAGATCACTTTGGATAGAATTGACATTTTCACAATGTTGAGTCTTCCTATCCATGAGCAAGGTATTTTTTTTCCACTTATGCTGGTTTCTTTTGGTTTCTTGCAGTAGTATGTTGTAGTTTTCTTTGTATAGATCTTTTATGTCTTGGTTAGATTTATTCCTAAGTATTTTATCTTCTTAGGGGCTACAGTAAAAGGCGCAGAACTTTGGTGATTTCCTCTTCTAAGCTCTCTTTGTTGGTGTAGAGGAATCCAACTGCTTTTTGTACGTTTATCTTGTATCCTGATACTTTGCTGAAATCTATTAATTCCAGTAGTTTTCTTGTGAATTCTTCAGAGTATTGTGTGTATAAGATCATATTATCTGCAAACAGAGATACTTTGACTTCTTCCTTACCAATCTGGATGCCCTTTATTTCTTTTTCTAGCCTAATTGCTCTGGCTAGGACCTCCAGCACAATGCTGAATAAGAGTGGTGATAAAGGGCATCCTTGTCTGGTTCCTGTTATCAAGGGGAATGCTTTCAAAGTCTCTCCATTTAGGATGATGTTGGCTGTTGGCTTTGTATAAATGCCTTTAATTATATTGAGGGATTTCCCTTCTATTCCTATTTTGCTGTAAGTTTTTTTCACGAACGGGTGTTGGACTTTGTCAAATGCCTATTCTGCATCGATTGATAAGCTCATGTGGTTATTGTCTTTAGTTTTATTAATGTGATGGATTACAGTGATTATTTTTCTAATGTTGAACCATCCCTGCATACCTAGTATAAATCCCACTTGATCATGGCGAAAGATTTTTTTGATATGTTGATGAATTCTATTGGCTAGAATTTTGTTGAGGATTTTGCGCCCATGTTTATGAGGGATATTGGTCTGTAATTTTCTTTTTTTGTAGTGTCTTTACCTGGTTTTGGTATCAGGGTTATGTTGGCTTCATAGAATGAGTCTGGGAGTATTCCGTCCTTTTCTATGCTCTGAAATACCTTTAGTAGTAGTGATGTTAACTCTTCTCTGAAAGTTTGGTAGAATTTTCCAGTGAAGTTTTCAGGGCTAGGGCTTTTTTGGCTGGGAGTTTTTTTTTAATCCTTTTCAATCTCTTCTTTTGTTATGGGTTTATTTAGTTGTTCTACCTCTGTGTTATTTTAGGTAGGTAGTGAGTTTCTAGAAATTTGTCCATTTCCTCTAGGTTTTCAAATTTGTTAGAGTACAATTTCTCACAGTATTCTGTTATGATTCTTTTAATTTCAGTTGGGTTTGTTGTGATATCGCCCATCTCATTTCTTATTTGGGTGATTTTCTTCCTCTCCTGTTTTTCTTTTGTCAGTATGGCTAATGGTTTAAAAATTTTTGTTGATCTTTTCAAAGAACCTACTTTTGGTTTTGTTAACTCTTTCAATTATTTTCCTATTTTCTATTTCATTTAATTCTGCTCTAATTTTTATTATTTGCTTTCTTCTAGTGCCTGAGGGCTTCTTTTGCTGCTCTCCTTCAATTTGTTAGGGTTGTAGGGTTAATGCAGCCCTTTCTTCTTTTCGAATGTGTGCATTTATTGCTATAAATTGACCTCTGAGAACTGCTTTTGCTGTGTCCCAAAGATTTTGGTAAGATGTATTTTCATTCTCATTTGATTCTGTGAATTTCTTTATTCCATCCTTAATTTCTTCTATAACCTAGTAGTTTTTCAGCAAGGTGTTGTTCAATTTCCATGTGTTTGATTTTTTTTTCCTTGCTTTTCCGTTGTTGATTTCTACTTTTATGGCTTTATGGTCAGAAAAGAAGCTTTGTAATATTTCAGTGCTTTGGATTCTGTTAAGGGTTGCTTTATGGCCTAATATGTGGTCTATTCTGGAGAATGTTCTGTGCATGTTAGAAAAGAAAGTATACTTGGCTGCTGTTGGGTGGAGTGTTCTGTATATGTCTATGAGATCAAGTTGTTTGACTGTGGCATTTAGATCTTCCATGTCGTTACTGAGCTTCTTTCTGGATGTTCTGTCCTTCACCAAAAGTGGTGTGTTGAAGTCTCCTACTAGTACCATGGAGCTGTCTATCTCTCTTTTCAGTGCTGTTAGGGTTTGTTTTATGTATTTTGGAGCCCAGTCACTGGGTGCATAAATATTTATTATGGTTATGTCTTCCTGGTATATTGACCTTTTAATCATTATATAGTGTTCTTCCTTATCCTTTGTGGTGGATTTTACTTTAAAGTCTATTTTATCAGAGATTAATCTTGCCAGTCCTGCTCTTTTTTGAGTGTTGTTTTCTTAAAATATTTTTTTCCATCCTTTGAATTTTAGTTTGTTTGTGTCTTTAAGTCTAAGGTGAGTGTATTGTAGGCAGCATATAGATGGATCATGTTTTTAATCCATTTTGCCACTCTCTGTCTCTTTACTGGTGCTTTTAGTCCATTTACATTCAGGGTAATTATTGATAGGTGTGAGTTTACTGTTGTCATTTTGATGTCTTTTTTGTGTGTTGTTGACAGTTTTTGTTCCACTTAATTTTCTGTGCTGAGTCGTTTTTCTTTATGTATTTTCTCTTCATCTTTTTCATTGTTGTTGACTTTGTATTAGCTGAGTCTTTATGTTTTTCTATTTTGACCTGTAGGATTGTTACTTTCCTTTGTGGTTACCTGAATATTTACCCCTATTTTTCTAAGTTTAAACCAATCTTTTATTGCTTTATATCACCTTGACTTCCTCTCCACATGAAAAATCTATGACTACATTTTTTTAGTCTCTCTTTTTTATTTTAATGTTGTCATCTTTTACATATTGATGTCTCTGTTTCCCTATTTTTAGCTTTGATTTATTTTTGTGACTTCTCTATCTGGGTTGATATCTGGTTTCTGTGTCCTATTTTCTAATCTTGGGTTGTTCTCTGGTGTTATTCATTTTCTAACCAGAGGACTCCCTTTAGTATTTCTTGTAATTTTGGTTTGATTTTTAAAAATTCCCTAAACCTCTGTTTATCTAGAAATGCCCTAATTTCACCATCTTATTTGAGAAACAGTTTTGCTGGATATACAGTTTTGGGCTGGCAAGTTTTTTCCTTCAAGTCTTTGTATATGTTATCCCATTGCCTTCTTGCCTGCGTGGTTAATGCTGAGTAGTCTGAGCTTAGTCTTAGTGACTCTTCTTTGTAGATGACTTCATTTATCCCTAGACACTCTTAAAATTCTGTTTTTATCTTTGGTTTTGGCAAGTTTGATTGTAATATGTCTTAGTGACTTTCTTTTGGGATCTACCTTATGTGTGGTTCAACAAGCATCTTGGATAGATATCTTCTCATCTTTCACGATATAGGGGAAGTTTTGTGCCAACAAATCTTCAACAATTCTCTGTATTTTCTCTTATCCCCCCTGTTATGGTACTCCAATCATTCATAGGTTATTCCTCTTTATAGAGTCCCACATAATTCTTAGGATTTCTTCATTCTTTTATCTGATTTTTCCTCATATAAGTTGATGTCAAGTACTTTATCTTCAGTCTCACTAATTCTGACTTCCACTGTCTCAATTCTGCTCCTATGACTTTCTATTAAGTTGTCTAATTCTGAAATTTTAATCTTCTGGATTTCTGTTTGCTATCTCTCTATGGACTCTTTCAGCCTGTTGAATTTGTCATTGTGCTCTCCTATAATCTTAATTTCCTCTATTGCTTTGTCTTTGTGTTCCTTAGCTTTTTCTGCATTTTGCATGATCTCCTTCCTCGTCTCTTGAAGAGTTTTGTATATTAATCTTTTTTATTTACCTGCAATAATTCCAAGAAATTCTCTTCCTCCAGAAGATTTCTCGAATCTTTGTTTTGGGAGCTTGATGAGGCCATCATGGTCTGTCTTTTTATGTGATTTGATATTGACTGTTGTCTCCAAGCTATCAATATTTTATCCTATTTATGTATTTTATGTTTGCTTACTGTGTCCTAGCTTCTTGTTTTGTTTTGTTTTGATATACCCAAATAGGCTGCTCATGTGAGCTAGTTCGATTATTGGTGCCTTTGAAACTCTAACGTCCTGTCACCAGGTTGTTAGGTCTGTTACAAGGTATGTGAGACTAAGAGTCCATTTATTTTCTTGTATGGATTCAGCTCAGGTGTCCAGGTAGTTGGTCACCAAGTGTGTGGTGCAGGCTCGCTCTCACCTACAGCTCTAGACAGGCAGGGGTGATTGGAGTAGGCACAGGTATCTGGCTGCAGTAGGGGGTCACGTGCTGATCGAGGCAGGGGGCTGACTGTTCCCTCTGAGTATCTGGGAGGATAGCGTGCCCCTGTTCCCTGGAGTGCGTAGGTGGGTAGGTTTTGCAGCCAGACTATGGGCACCCAATGCTGTTGGCTGTTAGGAATGGGAGGCACTACTTATTCTTGGACCTCTGTTGCAGGTGGCTAGGTAGCTTGAGTGGAGCCACCATTCCTCAGGAGACTGATGTGGGTAGGTGAGGACCCTGCTTAATAGGCAGAGCAGTGTCAAATGTCACAAACCAGCCACTCCACTATATAGCTGATACATTTGAAGTTAGGCTTCAGGTATATACCCTGTTGTATTGTGCTGAGGGTCTATGCTGTTGAAATGGGCCCACACAGGTCTATGCAGAGGTGAAAGGCATTCAAAATCCATGGACCCCTTATGCCTGTGCCTAGGGAGCTGTGCCTGCCCTGAGTTCCCAGCTTAGCGGAGCTCTCAGATTATTTTTTTCTTGTTTGTTAATTTGTTCCCTTTCCAAGGTAGGAGAATGGCTCAGGCACATGACAGGTCCTACTTCAGGCCCAAGGGGTAAGGCAATCATTGAAGCCTGCCTGGGACCTGGTGCAGAGCAGAGAGGGAGCAGGTAAAGGGAGACAGTTTCTTCCCAAATGGGGTGTTTTTTGATCCACACAGTAGGTTAGACACTTGACTTATCTTTTGCTGATTGAGGGTTGCTTTTCACTGGTTCTGGAGGCTTGAATAGACTCTCTGCTGCTCCATCTCTCTCGATGTGGAAAACTTGTCCTGAACACCACTGCTTGCATCACAAGGCACGCCAGCCGATCCAGCCTGCAGGGAGCTGGTTCCCACTGGATTCGGTCTGGCAACTCCTCACTGCTTCTAAACCATCTCTCCTTCCCCCGCCACTCAGTCCAATTCCTCAACTTTGACTTTGATGTTTAGGGCTCTTAGACTGTCATATATAATCGATTCACTTGTTTTTTTGGGTCTTTGTTGTAAGAGCGACCACTGGAAGCATCTGACTACTCTGCCATCTTGGCCCTCCCTCCAGAATATAAAGGATTTTACTAACAGAGATAAAAACCTTAATTGAAACCCCAAACATATCTTTCTATCTATCTGTTTAGTCTGTCTGTCTTAGTTTTCTAGTCCTGCTATAACAGAAATATCACATCTGGATGGCTTCAACAAGCAGAAATTTATTTTCTCACAGTCTAGGAGGCTAGAAGTCCAAATTCAGGGCATCAGCTCCAAGAGAGGGCTTTTTCTGTCTCTGTTGACTATGGAGGAAGGTTTGTGTCATCAATCCTCCCCTGGACTGACAGCTTTTCAGCCCAGGGACCCCAGGTCCAAAGGACACGCTCTGCTCCTGGCACTACTTTCTTGGTGGTATGAGGTCCCCATGTCTCTGCTTGCTTCTCTCTTTTATATCTCAAAAAAAATTGGCTTTAGACAAAACCTAATCTTGCAGATTAAGTCCTGCCTCATTAACATAACTGCCACTAATCCCACCTCATTAACATCATACAGGTAGGATTTACAACGTGTAAGAAAGTCATATCAGATGGCAAACTGGTGGACAATCACACAATACTGGGAATCATGGACTAGCCAGGTTGACATACATTTTTGGGGGGCACAATTCAATCCATGATACTGTCTATCTGTCTGCCTGCCTGCCTATCTATCTATCTGTCTGTCTGTCTATCCATCTATCATCTATCTTCACACACACACACACACACACACACACACACACACACACTCACACAACCCAAACCATTGCCATCGAGTCTACTGTGACTCATAGCAACCCTATATGACAAAGTAGAACTGTGCCATACAGTTTCCAAGGAGCACCTGGTGGATTTGAACTGCTGACCTCTTGGTCAGCAACTGAGCTCTTAACCACTGTGTCACCAGGGCTCCATCTATCCATCTGTCTTCACACATACACACACGTACACACACATAAGAATTGTATTACTTATATGATACGGAGGTTTTGTGTTTACAAAGCATTTGTGAGAGGAAAAGAAAACTTCATTATAAAGATTACAAATAAAGCTAAATCATAAGTCCAAAAATATGTATCTTATAGAATATTTGCTGTGCATGATGGAAAAAAAAAGAAATTAAGAATAAAAAGATAGAAATTTGAGGGGAAAAATCCATTCTAAATAATACCTGGACCAAAGAACAAATCAAAATTTAAGAAAATAATTTTCCATTTAATAAAATAAACGTGAATATATCAAGATCTATGACTGCCGTGCAGTCTGTAGTCAGGATCTGATGGTCTTATAAGATTTTATTACTAAATAAGGATCAAATAAATAGAAAAATAAGAAAACTAACTAATAGAAAGGTCCACAAATGTAGACAAAGATAAAAGATGAAACAGTAAAGTAGGAAAGAAAAGTAGAACTGATGAATAAAACCAAGTTTTTATCTCAACCTGTTGAATAAAATGAATAAATCCATGACAAAACACAGAGACAGACGGAGTCAGAATGAGAGAGAGAGAAAGAGAATGAGAGAGAGATCAAATTTACAATATCAGAAATGAGAGCATAGATATAATCATGATAAATATGAAATTACCAATATTACATGAAATGTATTTGCAAACACATGTCAATAAGTTTGAAAGCATAGATGATTTTCCTGGAAAATATTCATAAACAAGTTGAGTCAAAAAAGGTAAAGAAATTGAATAGAACAATAACTGTAGGAATACTTTAAAATGTTGTGAAAGATAGGAACTTCTGGTCAATATGGCACTATATTCAGAAGCACCACATCGTCCCTCCACAGCAAAGATCAGAAAAACTAAGTCAAACAGAGTCACATGTCAATCCTGAAACCCTAAGCATCAAATGAAGAGATAAAGAACTCAGCCAAGCACCAAATGGAATAAGAAACTGACTGAGAACAGAGAGCAAGGAGAGATACATGCAGAGGTCCCCTATCAGCTACCACAGCATGGATCTGCCATCTTGGACTCCTATCAGAGGTCAGCAAACAGGGGATACAAGAAAGCAGCTTCACAGAGCTTCCAGCAACAGACAGAACAACTGGTAACCAACAGTATAGGCTTTCCCACTTCCCACCCTTCTTCACCCCCACCTAGCCTCCTCTGCTTCCTGCAGCCACAGTCTCTTGGCCGGGAAGCAACAGCTTCACCCCAGTGTTGCTTGGATTCCACCTGCCCGCACTGGCTGGCTCCCTGAGTGCCTTATGTTGGCTCCTGGTGTTCTTCTTTTCCACTCCTTTAGATTTCTTCCTTACCTCTCACCACCTCCTCCTTTCTCTCAAATACCTGGCTCCGTGCACCAGCTTGCTTTTTCCTGAAAGGCTGTGAAATACCGCTCAACTGTGAAACTGCTTCCTGGCCTGTGCTGCCATGCTGGTGGGGCCCCTGAGGCTTTTTTGTTTGTTTGCTCTGATTTATTCTGTTTTGATTTGTTTGTTTGTTTTCTTTTTCTTTTTTCGGCTTGGGAGCCCCTTCTAGCCAGGCAGTACTCTGCGGCTTGGAAGCTACTCCCTTAGTCTGCGCAGACACACAGGGACATTCCTTGGGACATTTCTTTTTCCTTGTTTTTTTTTTTTTTTTCTTTATTTTTGGTTTTGTTTTTGTTTCTTTGTTTTGTTTTCTTCTCTCTTTTATTCCCTTTTTGTCTTTCTTCATTTGCAGTCTCTCGATTTAATCATTTTATTCTTTTTCTTTTTTTTAATTTTTGTTTTTCCCTATTTCTCAGTCTCTCATCTCTCCACTCCAATAGAAGCTCCCTTAGCACTCTTTTTTGTTTGTGTGTATGTTTTTGACTCCTGTTCCTCTCTCCTCTCTCTCTTCTTTCCAATACCCATCTTAGCTCCACGCATCACAATCTACCCCCTGCTTCCTGCCTACCTGCACCATGCGCTGAACATCACACTCCCAAGCAGCACAGGCACAGCCTACTGGAAACTGCTCTGCACTGATTCCTGGTCTGCACTGTCAGCCCTTGTACGTGCCACAAACAACCCATCCCAGCAACTCCCCTTCAGCTGGACCTGCCCTGCTGTACCATACCTGAGGGACTGACCCTGCCCATTGGAGAAGGAGGTGAAAAGTATCGTGCCCACAGACAAAGAAACAACAAA
>NW_004443979.1:11990875-12009318 GCF_000243295.1 Trichechus manatus latirostris
GGGGCAGTGAGTTGAAGATAATGGTGATGGAATAATTTGGAAAAGGATAGTGAGAACGGCAGCACAACTGGAAGAATGTAATCGATGTCACTGAATTGTACAAGTAGAAACTTTTGAAATGGTGTAACTTTGGCTATGTATATTTTCACCAAAAAAAAGTACTCCAAGGTAGAGGAGGGAAGAGTGTTGACATGTCGTGGGGTTGTCAACCAGTGTCATAAAACAATATGTGTACTGACTGTTTAATGAGAAACTATTTGTTCTGAAAACCTTGATCTAAAGTACAATTAAAAAAAAATTTTAAAAAATGTGAAAGATAATACTACTACACTCTTGGCCAAAATAATTTTTTGTGTTGTTTTTGTTGTTAGCTGCCATTGAGTAAGCCCTGACTCTTGAGACTCCATGTACAATGTAATGCAACTCAGCCTGCTCCTGCACCATCCCCATGTTGGACTGTGCATGGGATCATTGTGATCCATAGGGTTTTCACGGGTGATTTTTGGAAGTAGGATGATTGCTGCACCTGAGGTGCACTGGCCTAGAATTGAACTTGAATCTCCCACATGGAGGGAAGGATTCTACCCTGAACCACTAATGCCCCCATTCTATGTAGATTATATTTAATCTGCCAGGAACCAACACTTGATGTGTTGTTTAAAATATTTCTGAGCATAGAAAAAGATGGTGACTTCTCAATTCATTTTACAAAAGTAACATTTAACTTTCACACATAACTCTACAGAACAACCTCGTTTATTCATACAGAGGTAACAATCCTAAACTATAAAATTGTATTTGAAATAAATCTAAACATTTTCTTTAAGATTACAGAGGGTTGAAGGTTTCTTTGTTTTTTTTAAAATTTTCAAGATGGAGTTTGTTTTATAAGTTTACAGTAGGGAGTCAGACAAGAAAGCAATTTTGGAGTGCAGGCAGGTAACAGAAAAATAAAAGCAATGAAGTCTCTGAGGAGACACATGGGGAAGTGATACAAATCTCTTGTGAAGGTGATAGCCTCACACCAGAGAAAGATCAGTTTTTCCTTTGCAGCTGGAGGGTTGAACTAATGCATGTGTAGTTACATTTCACATCATCAAGAAAACCAAAAAAGAATTCAGTTTATATTTATTTTTTTCTCCATGAAGACTAGAGACTGTAGATGAAAAATCATTTATTGTGAGGAGTGGGGAGAATTTCTTCAGAAAGGTACCTGAAAATGTGGACTTCATCCATAGGAGGAGAAAAGTCAAAGAAGTTGGACCATCTACACAGGGACACCTGGGTTCAATGGCATAACACTGTAAGTGTATTCTTTTCTCTCTCTCTCTGTGTTCCAAGGAAACCACTAATCATATGTAATCATAATGTCTTTTGCTCCTATTCATAATAATAAAGCTTTTGAGATTTAGCTGACCATATATCAAATGCGTTTTAATTTCTCCATTGTAGTTCCTGTGTATATGGACTCAGGAAACTTGCCAATTCAGGAGTAACGTTGGAAAGGAATGAATATTGTTCCCCAAATATTTTAGGAGCCTCTTGTGGAAGTGGAACTGTTCAGGCATCATTATATTAGCACCAGTGGGATTAGATAAAACACTTGATGAATTAGCTGTTAATTTGAAACTTATTTTCTATAACTTGTAGCATAAATTCTTCCTTTTCTTCTTTTCTTTACACACCAGAGAGATGGGCAGCTGATTTCTTTTGGGACAAAATAGCTGAGAGAAAAATAGGAGCTCTTAAGCTAAAATCTCCTATGCCAAGCTGTAAACTACAGCAAATTTTCATGGTTGAGTGGAAAAAAATCCTGAAAGACCAGGCGTATAATGGAAGTGCTGACAAAACCAGCTTTAGCTGCACAAACGGCAGGACTATTACCAGGCCCTTAGGGTGGACTAGTTGATATCATTTGCACTTTAAGCAGTTTAGGTGTTAAATTGCATGCAATTGCACAGTGTGATAAAACACCCTTCAAAGATATGAAATAATCCCTTTTTTTCCTGCACTATTTTCTTACAGGAAATCTTAACTCATAAATGGTAGTATTGGGTAATTTGTTTCTAGTAAAATGCCGCATAATCCATTTAGTTACAATGCTTACCCCATTCCAGTGGCAACATGTAACAGGTGAAGGGTATATTCAACAGACAGTGAGCCTAATTTCACAGGTCTGAGTTTAGATTCAGATTTTCACCCTCATTCCTCTACTGATTTTTAATGGCAATTTAAAAATCATTTGACCAAAAGAGAATAGGAAAATAGCCAGAAGTGGATTTTTTTTTAACATGAAAATTTTAATGTAACAGCTTCTCTATCATTCTTTGCTTTTCTGAGACTGAGAACACAATGAGAATAATCTGTTCCGTTCTGAGATATATATGGTTTCTTGCTTAATTTTGCTCATTACCGTAATGTCATTTTGGTTTAATTCAGTGAGCAACATCTGTCATCGGATGATTAACCTGCAGCTGGGCTGATGATACAGAAATAAAGTAAAAATGATTTTAGGTTTTTGGTAAAGGCTTCTTGGTGGTGACAGGGTTTTGAGAACGATTTTCTCTAACACTTTATGGAGACTGTCAATCTTGAATTGGTCAAATAGAGACAGTATGGCAGGTTCCAGCTCTTAATAGAAATGTTGATGAGAGGATTTTTTTAAATATATTTAAAAACAATTTTTGAAATAAAATTCTAGCTTTATTTGATGACCCCTGACAGAAAAGATAGAGAAATAAGCTTTTGTAGAATAAAGCGGATTGCAAGAACGAATGAAAATGGTTGATCAGAAAAATGGAAATATACTATATTTTTGATAAGTTAGATGACTTGTTAATCACTTGGATTCACTTCTTTTTTTGGGATGGGTAAAAACTGTGTTCTTACTGTAACATAGCAACATAGTACAGTCAGCACAATACCTAAAAGTAAGCAAAGGCCATCAACTAATTACCTCTGTAGAAATCTTATACACAGAGTTCTTTCTGATAGAACCAAGTTGCAAGTCGTAAGTGAATGTGACTAATTCACCCTCCATCTATGCTTCTTACTTTTGTCCTTCCATTTATCCATAAAATATTTATTTTCTGTCTCCCTATGCCATACATAGGTAGATATTAGCTACCTACGATACAGCAATGAATAAAATTTGATTCCTATCCTCAAGGAATTTATAGTCCAGTGAGTGAGATTACAAATAAGAATGAATGTATGTACAGCAAGACTGGAAAACAAAATTTTAAAAGTAAGATATACAGCAGGAAAATACTGTTTTAATGAATGGATTGAAAGTGGATAAAGAATAATTGTTTACACGTATCACTTTCTAGGTTGCTATGTGAACTGTAGGAACTCAGAAATAACAACTCTCTCAACTCAGTGGGCCGTCTTATGGAACCGCAGGGAATTGGAACAATTGCAGCTGCTGATTGAACCACAAATGGATGGACATGGTAAAGTGTTGAAACAAGATTTTCAAAGTTTCTAGAAAGACATTTGCGAATCACTGAAGCTACTACAGTGAACTTCATCTAAGAAGCATGTCTTGAGAGTGATAAACTTTTAAATGCAGTTTTCCACTTGGTTGATCTACACGGTGAGATTGCCTTGAATAAGGTTACCCTGGCTTGTATGCAGGTGGTTAAACCTTTGGGCTTCTTTTCACTTGAGCATACTTATGGTGGTTGATTGCTGAACATGAGGGCCTGTGCCTATTTTCCTAGATGAGCCTGGGAATTTTCTTCTGTGCAATAGTATGGGTCTTTATGAGGTTTGGAATATCACTCCCAGGTAACCAGTCTTAACAGGATGTGTATGTATCCTTTCAGATATGTTCTATTTACTTACACACACATGCATGCACGCGCATAAATATGTGATTATTTTCCAACATAAACAGGATCATTGTTCTGTAATTTATTTCCAAACATAAATTTTCAAAATAGATTCCAAGGTTTCAATTGTACTATCAATGCGTTTTGAAAGAGACCTAATGAAAGTACAGAGAAGAGTTATAATAGGCCTCAAGTGATTCTGCTATAGACCTTGACAGAGATGCTTGAAAATGATTAGCAGAGAACCTCAACAACACCATGGTCTCAATGCATAGATGAGTTTGCTCAGAGAGAGAAAATGTTCTAGAGAATGGATAGAAGAAAGCATTACATTTTCTTCCCATTTGAGTTCATTCCCATTCTGTTTAAGTGTTAAAACATCTTAATCATTGTTATCAGATTTTTATGGCTTTAGACTTGTGGTTACAAATGTTAACAACCTTTGAAATAGAAAGAAAAACTTCACAAGATGTTTAGATATGCTTCTTTCATTTTGCTTGGTACCCAGTGGGCTCTTTCAGTTTGAAGAATCAAGTCTTTAGTTGACAGAAATTTCTTTTTTTATTTGACTATTCTGCCCTGTTTCATCTTTTTGGAACTATGTATATACACAACCAGTGAAATATAATCCTTGTATGTAATTCATATGTATTACGAAATGTACACACACACACACACTATATCTTTTTTTTCTCATAATCTTTATCACTTCATTCTGCTATAAGAATATATATAGCTGGTATTAGGTTTTCTTTATTTTTCCACAGCATTTAAAAATGTAGTTTATAATTTATTTCTGAAATGAGGATAATAACAGTATCTCCCTTATAGGAGTATGTGAATTAAATGAGAATTCAAAATTACTGCTTAGTAAATTTTAGTTATTATTGAATTTTAGTTTGAAAATGCATTTATGAATGTTCTATTTTTTGGAAACTATTGAGGCTTACTTTGTATCTTTAAAAAGAACAACAACAACAAAAACGTCGAGTCGATTCTCAGTCATAGCGATCCTATAGGATAGAGTGGAACTGCCCCGTAGGATTTCCAAGGAGCGGCTGCTGGATTTGAAGTGCCGACCTTCTGGTTAGCAGCCAAGCTCTTCACCACTATGCCACCAGGGCCCCACTTGGTATCTTAGTGGATGATAATTTTTTTTTTTTTTTTTGAGTCTTTGGAAAAATATGTTTCTCAGGTACAAACTTCCTCTCTTTTCTATGTTAACTAAGCACGTTTGTAAATAGTTCATTCAAATATAAAAAGAATCAAACCAAACCTGTTGCCGTTGAGTGGATTCTGACTCATAGTGACCTTACAGGACAGAGTAGAATTGCCCCATGGGGTTTCCAAGGAGTGGCTGGTGGATTTGAACTGCTGACCTTTGGGTTAGCAGCTGAGCTCTTAACCACTGCACCATCATTCAAATATAGTCATGTTAAATTCTAAGCTATTTTTCTCCAAAATCAAAGTTTCATCAAATTATTCTTGTATTGCTGATGTGTTTTCCTTAATATATTTCAATGATATTGATGCATAATAAGTCTTGACTGTGTATCTTTAAAAGTTTTAACCTTATAAAATACACTCCCCCTTTTTCCTCATTTAATGATAGTAACTTGAATTCTAATTTATTGTATATTATTATTTATGCTGGAAATCTTATATTTGCCCCACAGATTCACTCTCTACCTTTTCCATCCTGTTCTGCCTCTGGGTGCTGATTTG
Organism: Trichechus manatus latirostris; assembly: GCF_000243295.1. Classification (NCBI taxonomy): domain Eukaryota; kingdom Metazoa; phylum Chordata; class Mammalia; order Sirenia; family Trichechidae; genus Trichechus; species Trichechus manatus. The sequence continues at coordinate 11,996,437 of NW_004443979.1, forward strand.
TATGAGCCATATCAAGGAGTGCCCTTGCCCTGTAGCTTCTAGTTGGGCTAGGTTAATGGCAAACACTGGCAGGAAATCCCAGGGAGGGAGGCAAATGAAGCTGGAATATCTATATTCCGAGTGCTCTTTCCTTGTAGAGTTGCCATGTGGCTACAGTTTTTGACCAAAGGCCGCAGGTCCTATCAGATGGCTCTCTTCTTAAAACCTCTGGATTCAGGTAACTGTTCCTCCCCTCAACCACTCAGACAGAACCGGTAATGATTTCCTGCTATAATTTGTACTGGTTTTCCTATATTCAGCCCATCCTTTGTAAACAGCTCCTTTATTAAACTCTCTTCAAATAATCCAATTTGAAATGTGCTAAATATTTTCTGCCAGGATGCTTACTGATGCATTATTTTCAAGCTTGCTTTCTGTTTATATTTGCCCAGTATATTTTTACCTTTCTCTTTGTTTTCAGTCATTCTGTATCATTTTAAGCATATCCCTAAACTCATTGCCATTGAGTCGATTCTGACTCTTAGCTACCCTGTGGGCAAAGTAGAACTTCCCCACAGGGTTTCCAGGGCTATAAATCCTCACAGAAGCAGACTACCACATCCTTCTCCTGCTGAGTGGCTGGTGGGTTCGAAGTGCAGACAGACCTTTTGGTTAGCAGTCGAGCGCTTAACCACTTTGCCACCAGGGTTCCAAATATGTCTCTAGGTAACAGTATTTATACATTTTCCTTTCTGTTTATTTAAAAGGTTGGCCTTTAAGAGGGGTTTTTAATTCATTCATTTTTATTATGAACTCTGATACGCCTTATTCCTAGCATCTTATTTGTTATTTTTTCTTCTTGTTTCTGATTATTTCTTGAACTTTTTAAAATGATCATGTTGACTTGCTCTTTTTTATTTACCTAGTGGTTGGAAGTTTTACATTATATAACCATAAAATATTTGACCTCATGTTTCATTATTATCATGGAGAATATTGGTGGCCTATTCTTCAAATCTGATTAGACTATACCAAAGGAAAAACAAACAAAAAAAACGGTTGCCATCGAGTCAGTTCCGACTCATAGCAACCCTATAGTACAGAGTAGAACTGCCCCATAGGGTTTCCAAGGAGCGGCTGGTGGATTTGAACTGCCAACCTTTTGGTTAGCAATGTAGCACTTAACCACTAGGTCACCAGGGCTCCAATAGCATACTTTTATTCACCACCATCCCAAGACTCCCACTTAAAATAAATCAGAAATTTTACTTATAAACTGTTATAAGAGTATATTTTATAGCATGATTTTTTCCTAACACAAATTAAATATAATGCAATTGCTTAATTAGGGACTGTGATTGGTATAAGCAGAATTTTATTGGTGATAAAAAAATCTTAGTGGAGAATAAGTTTCACCAAACAGAGCAATAATAACTCTTACAAAGGCAACAAGGCTATTTTAAAATGATTACTCTAGTTTAAATTATTTTATTCATTAATTCAGCATATGTTTATTGAATGCCTAGTGTGTGCCCAAGATTCCTGCCCTGGGGAAGCTTGCATTCAAGAAGTGAAAGACGGATAAAAATAATATGCATAATGAAGGTTGTATTTGATCAGAGTACAAAACACCATTCAGATATAGACACACTTCACAGTGTCTTATTCATACTATATGACAAGTAATCTTAACAAGGAAACAAGAACATTGCCTTATTATCACAACTGAGGGAAAGGAGAAGGATGGATAAATCTGAAGATGTTGCAAAGGAAGAATCAACAAGATATCTGATGATTTGGAAAATGGGTAAGTGGAACAATGGAAATATCAAACATGAATTCAAGGCCTGAAGATTGTTTAGTATTTAAGCTTCATTCAGTTAATAAATGTGTTCTTTTACTGTATGTAACCAAAAACAGAAAGAAGATATACACAAGGAACAGTTTTTAAGATATTTGTCCTTCAAATTAGGGGCCAATGAGCTGGCTTCTGCAATGTGAGATCAGCCAGAATCTAAGGGGATACTGTGGAAAGCTTGGCTCATGTCACCAGTAGACAAGGGGCAGCCAGAGAAGTCCTCTTGAAGAGGTTGCTCAGTGAGGGGATCTGTGACTACCAGAAGATAAATGTGAAGCACTGAAATGTCCCTGGAGAATTACAGAAACAGTTTGGGGGAAAACATGGTAAAAGACTGTATTTCCTACAGTAAATAAATGTGGGTTATTGGACATTAAAGTGCATTTTCCATATAAAAAACAAATTAGAAAAAGAGCATTACAGAAAAACTAATGGAATGCAATGGAGTTTGGTTAAGAATAATAACAATAATAAAGTACAGAGTTTTGTGAAGTGATGGAACTTCTATTATGAGCAGCACTGTCATTTGTTTCACTTGCTCCTTCCTTTGCAATAATTGGATGTAATACTAGAAGTTTATGGTCACACCTTTAGAGTAATAGCTGTTGGAAAATGGTATGACACAAGGAAATTTAAAGGACCTTTCTATTTTGGTATTATACTTCAGGATGTTTCATTATATACGAAGTGAGCTTGGACTAATAATTCTTTGAGCATCAGCAGTGCCCTTTGTTTTTATTTGTAGTAATCACTTTGGGTTCTGTGTTAACTGTAGGTAGATTCATATCGATTTCGATTGAAAAGAATGTCCATTGAAATATATATTTATAGTAAGCCAACACGCAAGGTAAGAATGTGAAGTATTGTCAGTCATCTCCTCTGCCTTCCTAGCCTTTAAGGCAAGTTTATTTCTAGTTTAACCAGACTATCAAGAGTCAGCCTTGGTCTGTTTGTGTGGTTTAGCTTACTGGTCGCTGCTTTGAGTTCTCATAACATTGGGCAGAATGATCCTGCTATGATTTAGCTGGGAAGTGGAGGGAGCTGGTTGGAAGGTAGGAGGTTCTCATTACATGTATTCCCAGCATTTTCAGGGTTCTCTACGTTGGAAAACTTGGTGCCAGTCCAACTATCATAAAAGTGGTCCTTTGATTCTCATTTTACAGCTGTTTTTTTGCTAATAGCACCTCAGGTGGCTCACTGTGAAGACAAGTAATTAGTAGTTCAGGGTTCCAGCATTCCTGGACATAATCCCATCATTCTCTGTAAAATATCATCTCATTTCTTAACAGTGGAATGGTTCAGCTTGGTTCTAAGGCTCCCAGAGAGAGAATGGGGGTGGGCCAGTCTGTCAGTGTTGAGAGAAGCACATCACATTGTTCTGATTCCATATTATCCTTCAGACTTACACTTAGTGTTTCTGCCTTGTGGGAAAAAAACCAGGTGGAGACTCTGAGAGCAGACTTGTCATGGCATCTCCCTCTCTTACTTTGTTACCCTAGAATGCCATTCCTCCCACCAAAGAGAAGTGTGATAACTTGCATATGCCATCTGCTTACAAACCCCTGTGAGCTGAAATTCTCCCCCAAAAGATTTACATAAGCCCCCTGTGAACTCAAACCACTATGTTTTGCTCAGCAAAAATAAACATCAAAAAAGAATCTAAGCATTTGAACTTATAATAACATATTTATCCCAACACATGAGGCTACTCATCATTGGTGTATGTGTAATACATAATTGCAGCAGGCAGAAAACAAACAGCTCTCGATCAGAGAAGTCTCTGGATCCCACGGGGCACTAATCATCTACCAAAAATAGAGATGGTTGGGAAAAATAACTTATAATTGCCTTGGCAATCCACTATTAAAGTATAATTTCATGTTGTTTTCATTTAAGCAAATAAATAATTAAAAAAAACTAATTTGAAAAAATTACTCATTGCACTTAGCAGCAGACTCACATATGAAATGTAGAAACTGAGTATGTATACATATATTTCTAAGTGTGCATTCAAAAATCTTGGGAAAAATATGCACATATATATGTATAAACTTAGACTCTTTAATTTATCAATATAATGTAATTTATAAACTATAAAATGTGAATTATGCTCTTTAATATATGTTTATACTCAACTTATAAATAAAAAATATAAATACTTAGAGTTCTTTTCAATGGTTTTCAAAAATTTACATTTATAAAGACCTAGTTTTGCCATATGTTCTCACATGGATTACATTTGAACTATATTTGAATATATGAAGCATAAGGTTGCAGGTTAACCACCAAGTTGAACCTGAAATTACGTAACAGTAATTGAACAAGTAAAATTTTGCTGAAGATAATTAAAGAGTGGTTGCAGCAGCACGTGGACAGGGAACTGCTGGAAATTCAAGCCGAATTCAGAAGAGGTTGTGGAACGAGGCATATCATTGCTGATGTCAGATGGATCCTGGCTAAAAGCAGAGTATACCAGAAATATGTTTACCTGTGTTTTATTGACTATGCAAAGGCATTCAACTGTGTGGATCATAACAAATTATGGATAACATTGCAAAGAATGGGAACTCCAGAGCAATTAATTGTGCTCATGAGGAACCTCTACGTAGATCAAGAGGCAGTCCTTCAGACAGAACAAGGGGATACTGCATGGTTTAAGTCAGAAAAGGTGTGCTTCAGGGTTGTATCCTTTCACCATACTTATTCATTCTGTATGCTGAGCAAATAATCCAAGAAACTGGACTATATGAAGAAGAATGGGGCATCAGGATTGGAGGAAGACTCATTAACAACCTCTGTTAAGCAGATGACACAACCTTGCTTGCTGAAAGTGAAGAGGTCTTGAAGCATTTACTGGTGAAGATCAAAGACCACAGCCTTCAGTATGGACTAATAACAACGTAAAGAAAACGAAAATCCTCACAACTGGACCAATAAGCAAGATCATGATAAACAGAGAAAAGATTGAAGTTGTCAAGGATTTCATTTGACTTGGATTCACAATCAATGCCCATGGAAGCAGCAGTCCAGAAATCAAAAGACGCATAGCATTGGGCAAATCTGCTACAAAAGACCTCTTTAAAGTGTTAAAAAGCAAAGATGTCACTTTAAAGACTAAGGTGCGCCTGACCCAAGCCATGGTACTTTCAATCGCCTCATATGCATGTGGAAGCTGGACGATGAATAAGGAAGACCAAACAAGAATTGATGCCTTTGAATTATGGTGTTGGCGAAGGATATTGTATATACCACAGTCTGCCATAAGAAGGAACAAATCTGTCTTGGAAGAAGTACAGCCAGAATGCTTCTTAGAAGCAAGGATGGCAAGACTTCATCTCACATATTTTGGACATGTTATCAGAAGGGATCAGTCCCTGGAGAAGGGTATCATGCTTGATAAAGCAGAGGGTCAGCGAAAAAGAGGAAGACCCACAACGAGATGGACTGACACAGTGGCTGCAGCAATGGGCTCAATCATAACAGAGATCATGAGGATGGTGCAGGACTGGGCAGTATTTCGTTCTGTTGTACATAGGGTTGCTATGAGTTGGAACTCACTTGATGGCACCTAACAACAACAACAACATTTGAACATGGAATTACTTGAACCAAATAATTTATGCAAATGAAAAGTATGTATATAGGCTTAATCAAGGAAGAATTAAAGAAATAATATTGTAAGGCAGAAGAGATAAAAGAAGCTAAAGAAAATGGGTGGCAAAATGCCCATCAATGAATGTTTAGTCCATGTTTTCTCTTCTTGCTGTTTCACTAAAATTTGTTCATGAAATGGGTCAAGAATATAGGACGGAAGGAATTACCTTTTATTTCTAAACTATTTTCCATGTCATCTCATTTAAAATTATTTACCTAATGGTTTCACCAGCCATCTGTCAGTTTGTCATAGTGTGGTGGATTACTTGTTGCTCTAATGCTGGAAGCTATGCTACTGATATTTCAAACACCAGCAGGGTCACCTATGGTGGGTAGGTTTCAGCAGAGCTTCCAGGCTAAGATAGACTAGGAAGACAGTGCTGGCAATCTACTTCCCAAAATCAGCCAATGAAAATCCTATGGATCACAACAGAATATTGTCTGCTATAGTGCTAGAGGAGCCCTGGTGTCTCAGTAGTTATGAGCCTGTCTGCTATCCAAAAGATTGTCTGTTCGAATCCACCAGCTGCTCTTTGGAAACCCTATGGGGCAGTTCTACTCTGTCCTACAGGGTGGCTATGAGTTGGAATCAACTTGATGGCGATGGGTTTGATTTTTGGTTTATAGTGCTGGAAGATGAGGCCCCTAGTTTGGAAGCCACTAAAAATACAGAGTGGCCACAACAATGATTTGAGCATACCAATGATCTAGAAGATAGTGCAGGACCAGGCAGTGTTTCTTTCTGTTGTATATGGGGTTGCCATGGGTGATAGCCTACTCAACAGCAGGTAACACATCAACAACCTAATGGTTAGTTGTAGAGATTTATAGGAATAAAATAAAGTAAACCATTTTTTTTTACCCCAACAGAATGAAAAGCATTATGCAAATTTAAAATAGTAGCTATAGTGATAGATGATAGGAATAAAATCTTATTTTCCAACCGGTAGTTTGAGTGCTGGTGGCATAGTTGTTAAGAGCTTGGCTGCTAACCAAGAGGTTGGCAGTTTGAATCCACCAGCCACTCCTTGGAACTCCTATGGGGCAGTTCTAGTCTGTCCTATAGAGTCCCTGTGAGTTGAAATAGACTAGAAGGCAATGGGTTAGGTAGTTTAGAAAGCCCTCAAGGGTTTTCATGGGGTTAGGACATGGCCATGGTGTAGACATGTCCAGTAATAAGTACCCCACTCCAACTATCACTGCAGAAGAAGAGTGCACATGCAGAGTGGAGTCCTTGTCTTTAAAAATATATAAATCAGTTGGGCCAGATGTCCCCTGAGACCATGGTCCCCAGCCCTCAGCCCAGTAACTCAGTGTCTCAGGGAGTTTAGATGTGTCTATGAATCTTCTATGACTTTGCCTTGGTCAAGTTGTGCTGACTTCCCCAGTATTGTGTACTGTCTTAGCCTTTACCAAAGTTACCACTTACTATTGTCTAGTTAGTGTCATTCCCTCCCCACCTCTCTCCTCCCTCATAACTATCAAAGATTGTTTCTTTCTCTGTGTAAACCTTTTCTTGTTTCTATAATAGTTGTCTCATACAGTATTTGTTTTTTTGTAATTGACTTAGTTTATAAAGAAAATGTTCTACTTTCTACTTTGGTGAGTAGCACCTAGGGTCTTAAAAGCTTGTGAGCAGCCATCTAAGATACGTCTAATGGTCCCATCCCTTCTGGAACAAGGGAGAATGAAGAAAACCAAAGACACAAGGAAAGGATTAATCCAAAGGACTAATGGACCACAACTACTACAGCCTCCACTAGACTGAGTCCAGCAAAACTAGATGGTGCCCAGCTACCACCACTGACTGCTCTGACAGGGATCACAATAGAGGGTCCCAGACAGAGCTGGAGAAAAATGTAGAACAAAATTCAAACTCACAAAAAAAGACCAGACTTACTGGTCTGACACAGACTGGAGAAACTCTGAGAATCTGGCCTCTGGAAACCCTTTTAACTCAGTACTGATGTCACTCCTGAGGTTCACCCTTCAGCCAAAGATTAGACAGGCCTATAAAACAAACAATAACATATGTAGTTCAACTATGTTGAACTATGTATATGAGACTAAGTGTACACACCAGCCCAGGGACAAGGACGAGAAGGCTGGAGGGGACAGGAAAGCTGGACAAATGGAAATGGGGAACCCAAGTTTGAGAAGGGGGAGAGTGTTGACATGTTACAGGGTTGGCAACCAATGTCACAAAATGATACGTGTATTAATTGTATAATGAGAAACTAATTTGCCCCATAAACTATCACCTAAAGCACACACACACACACACACAAAATGTACAAGTCAGTCTTTCCAGTTGCTGAGACATGTAGCAGGAAAACACACTCTGCTGGTGCATCCACTAGTGGCAGGGGGTTAAAAAAAGTCGACCCATGCATCAAGGGAGAGATTCAAGGATGACTCCAACAGTGTCCTATCAGTAAAAAAGCAAAGATTTGGGGGATAAATTACACAGTGTATTGGTTTGATTTGAGAGTTAATAGAAAATAGACTCCAGGAGTGTCGATTTTGAATTTATAGAGTTTGCTTGTCAACTGGCAGGAATGGTGACTACTAAGCAGTAGGATTTATTGATGAGCTGAGCAGGACTTCCAATGGCTGGTACCTTTGGAAGGCGCATTACTAAAATGAACATTGCTATATAGATGACAATAAATCAGTTAGTCTATAGTTAAAAATGGAAAATACAGAGGAAACCCCACAGAACTCCAACCAGGGGCAGAGAAAAATCTAAGACAGCAAGTTGTGTGGGTTTTATATAACATGTAACCTTTTTAAATACAGTGATCTGCATTGGCTCACATAGACTGTGGGAAGGCTTGGCAAGGAAAGCTTTTGGGTAGATTCAAGTCTGTATAAATGACTCCTTATGTGTCATCTGAAAGCTGTTAGGATTGAAAAAGGCACTGGAACCAATTCTTCCTTTTGTCTCCAGGAGGATTTGAACAGCCCACTTTCCTGGACTAAGAGAAGTCTTTTTCACACCCTCTCCCAAAGACTCTGGTGCTGGAAGCATGCTCTGGGCCATATGCAGTAAGAAGCTATGGAAAAGAGCCTTGCTGGAGTATTCCCAACAGCCTTTAAAAGGTAGAGGTAAATTGATACATCACCTTCATACCCACTCAGGCTCTGTAGCTTTTCTGCCACATCTTGTGCCTCATCTGGGGATTATGCTCACAGAGGGTTAAGGAAATCTTAATAAGAAAAGCCTCATTACTACCTAGGGAATGCTGTTCCTGAATTTGAATTTCTCAAAATCTTAAACTGGGGCAAGATTACTCTCAAGCTCAAATGAAAAAGTAAAAAGAGTTCAAAAATTGTAAAGTGCTAAATATAAGATATTATGTAGCTGGTGTGAAAAATTTAGTACAAGAAAAAAATATAACAACATTGCATTGTGAAATGAGTCCTGTGTCCAGCCATTAAAAATCTGCATTTTCCAGTTTTATAGGATCTGCTGTGATGCCCATCATGTCAGAATCATCTCATGTCAAGAGACTGGACATTCAATGGTCTTGTGGCCCTTTGAGGACTTAGATGTTTATTAAGTTCTTCCTCTTTCACTTAATATGCCAGCTTGGAGACTGTATCCCAGGGCTACCAAATTTTATCCAAACCAAAATTATTTGGTGTGATTCCCTCAGCCCCACGTAGGCAACCAAGAATTGAAGATCACTGGTCTGAGAGCAGGTTTGCTGAAAGGGAACAAGGAACTATTGGGAAAAACATGTCCTCAATATTTAAAGACTTTGAAGAATATTACCATTCACCTAGAATTGTTTCAGAGAATAAGGAAAAGCAAGCAAATCAACCCAGAGACAGGCACTCCGGTGTTTGTGCTCCTAGAAGCTTATCCCATTAAGAAGGTGAGCAGCTGCGTTTCCACCTGCAGGAACCTCTGGGTGGCCTTCAAAGCTAGCATTAAGTGTAGAGCTTCACAACAATTAGCCTGGACTGGAGGTGGCAAAATTCTGAATGGCTGGGTATTTTCACCAATTCTATACTAACAGCCCCATATCAGGTGCTATTTATGAATTACATACATTTCTAGTTTCTTTTTTTTTAAGTCAGTTTTGTGAGGTTTTTAACTAAATATACTGTATTGCATTTTAGAGGAAAAATAAACAAAGCTAAAATCTTTCTTCCCTTCCATATTCCAGACAAAAGAGATGGAAACTCATTTTACAATCTGAAACATTGGCTTTTGGAGCAGACTTATGAAGTATGAGTTTTTAGAAATGACTATACTGGCCTTTCTTTTTATAATTTTGCTTCACCTATGCTTCTGTATCATATTAACAAGGGGAGAGAATTCAAAATTCATTGTAAGTGTTATCAAATTCATCACAGAATTTCTAGGGATTGCTTGTAAAATAACCTGCAAATATGATTTATAATTAACCGTTTTTTTTTTTTTTTTTTTTTCTTTTCCTTTCAGTGTCATAAAGATGTTGCTCCATTGTTTCCTGGATTGCATCGTTTTTTTTTTTTTTTGTCTTTTGTATGTTATTGACCAGCACTCTCCCAAGAAGACCGAGTACAGACCTCCCTTTTACCACTCTTACTTTTTCACTATATTGTTTGTTGGTCTCCCAGCAAGTGCAAAAGACTGCTGGAGACTTGTTTCATCAGTAATACATTTTTCTTTTAAATTTCCAGGGTTTGAAGAATTTGGGTGCTTGTTTCTAATATATATCTTCATAAAACAACTTTTTCCTCTTGTAACTTGAAAATAGATTACTTTTTTCCCCCCTAGTGTAAGCTGTAGCTGCCTAGGTATAAATGTATTTAATAATGTCAGCTTCCTCGAAAGTAAAAGGAGACACTATCTCTCTTAGAAATCTATTTATTTTGCACTTAGCAAAAGGTAAGCACCTTGTTCTGGATTGAATTGTGTCCCCCAAAAATACGTTGTAAATTCTAAATCTCTATGCCTGTAGTTATAATCCCATTTGGGAATGCTTGTCCCTGTTATGTTACCGAGGCAGGATTAGTGTGTGGTGCATCTTGAGTCAATCTCTTTTGGAGATATTCAAGAGATTAAACAAACAAACTAGCAAGCAGAGATGGAGGAAGAGAGATGCCAAGCCACTTGAAGATTGCCCAGGAACAGAAGCTCAAAAGAGACAAGGACCTTCCTCCAGAACTGACAGAGAGAGAAAACCTTGCCCTAGAGTCGGCAGCCTGAATTCTGAATTTAGCCTCCTAAACTGTAAGAAAACAAATTTGTTTGTTCAACCCATCCAACTGTTGTATTTCTGTTGTAGCAGCACTAGATAACTAACACAGAATTTGGTACCAAAAAGTGGGAGCGCTGCTTTAACAGTAGCTAAAATGTGGAAGTGGTTTTGCAATTGGGTGATGGGGAGAGGCTGGAAGAGTTTTAAAGTGCCTAATAATAAAAGCCAAGATTGCCTTGAAGAGACTGTTGGTAGAATAATGGATGTCAAAGGCAATTCTGGTGAGAGTTCAGAAGGAGGTGAGGAGAGCTATAGAGAAAGTCTCTATTGTCTTAGAGAACACGTATGGTGCCAGCAACAGAATATTTCTAGAAATATTGCTGTTAAATGTGCTTCTGATGAGGCTTTAAAAGGAAATGATTAATGTGTGATTGGATAAGGGAGGAAGGGCGATACTTTTTAGGCAGTGGCAAAGAACTTGTTTTCATTATGTTCAAATGTTTGGTGGAAGACAGAACTTGTAAGTGATGAACTTGAATATTTGGCTGGGATTTCTAAGCAAGATCTTAAAGGGGCTGCGTGTTTTCTCCTTTCAACTTATAGTAAAATGCGAGAAGAAAGAGATGGACTTAAAAATGAGTTGTGCAAAATGAAAACAGAACTTAAAGATTTGGAAATGTTGTTGTATAAACAAAGAACACGTGTCCTAAAGTGTTCACCAAAGATGTGGCTACACAATCTTTTGTTAAAGAGATTAAGCCTGTGACTGATGGATCTAACCAACTCCCACAGCAGAAAACCCATCAACTTAGACTGAAGGAGACAGAGAAAGAATGAAAGCAAAAATAATGCTGTCTGCCTCTTGGAATTCTTCAAGCACGAAACAGGCCAAAGGAGCTGCATTTGTTGTCCTCCAAGAAAAGAAAAGGACCATTCCTGGAGCAGCTGGGAGATCAGCAGAACTGTTGGAAGGAGCACGGGAAGCAAGGCCTTCTTGGTTTCAGAGAGTGGGGCCATGGTCTCCTGGATCTCAAAGGGTGGGGCCACAGTCTCCTAGGTTTCAAAGAGTAAGATCTTTGCCAACTCAGTTCTGGAGTGTGGGGCTGCTGTTAAGGTGTGTCAGGAGAATGGGTTGCTGCCCAAAGCTGATGGAGGGGGGCTGCTATGCCCAAGGGGCAGAAGAATGGGGCCTGAGAACATGGCGCTATAGACAGAAACAACATGCCGTCCCTCGACAGCAAAAACCCAAAAAACTAAGTAAAACAGAGACAAATGTCAGTCCTGGATCCCTAAGCATCAACTGAAGAGATAAAGAACTCAGCCAAGCACCAAATGGTATAAGAAACTGACAGAGAACAGAGAGCAAGGAGAGTTATGAGCAGAGGTCTCCTATCAGCTAACGCAGCACAGATCCACTATCTTGGACTCCTGCTGGAGATCAGCGGACAGGGTATTTGGGAAAGCAGATTCACAGAGCTCCCAGCAGGAGACAGAGCACCTGGTAACCAGCGATACACGCTTTCCCACCCCTGACCCTGCCTCCGCCTGCTTTACCTTTGTCACTTCCTGGGCTAGCTGGTCCACTACTTCCTGGCAGGTGGATTCCCGGCTTCCTGGCAAGCCTATTCACTGCTTCCCAGCCGACAGATTCTCGGCTTCCTGGACAGCCAATAGACCACTCCCCAGCGGGCCGCGAGCGTAGCATGGGAGGCGCCAGTGCCATGCCCAGCGAATTCACCCCACCCACACCAGCTGGCATCTTTAGTGCCATTTCTTTGTTGCTAGTATTGCTTTTTGCAGCCTCTTTTGGTTTCCTCCCTGCCCCTCACCTACTCTCCCTCCTTTCTCTCGAACACTTGACTCCGTGTATTGTCTTTGCTTCTTCTTGACAGGCTGTGAAGCACTGCTCAGCTGGGAAACTGCTTCCCCGGCCACTTTCCCCAGTCCTGGTGGCCAGCTGGTGGAATCCCTGGGGGTTTTTTGTATTTTTTTTTTTTTCTCTTTCTTTTTCATTTTTTTGTTTATTTGTTTTCTCTTTCTTTTTTTCTTTTATTTTTCTTCATTTTCTGGTTTCTCATCGCTTTCTACTTACCTTCTTTTACTCTCTCTTGAATACCTGGCGCTATGTATCATCTCCACCCCTTTAAAGCTGGGCTATACTGCCCGGCTTGGGAGCTGCTGCCTGATCTGTGCAGT
>NW_004443979.1:12009915-12012801 GCF_000243295.1 Trichechus manatus latirostris
GAATTCAAATCTCTAATATTCAGAGCTATCAAAGAGTTGAAGCAAAAAAGCAGACAAAAATGAGAAAAAAATAGACAAATTCATGGAAAATAAAGACAAAATAATGGAAGCATTCAGGAAAATAATACAGGAAGAAAAGGCCAAAATAAATTCACAACAAGAAATCACACAAAAACAACAATTAGAAATTCAAAAGATAAACAACAAGATTTCAGAAATGGACAGTGTCATAGAAGGGCTGAGGAACAGGTTTGAAGCAATGGAAGACAGGATTAGCAAAATTGTAGGCAAACACTTGGATACAACTCTCAGGAAAAATCAGAAAAAATAATGAAGAAAAATGAAGAAACCCTGAGAATTATGTTGGATATAATCAAAAGCAAAGATCTGCGAGTGATTGGAGTTCCAGAACAGAGGGAGAAAGCAGAAAACACAGAGAGAATCATTGAAGAATTGCTGATGGAAAACTTCCCTAATATCATGAAAGATGAAAAGCTGACCATCCAAGAAGCTCAATGAACCACATGTAGGATTGACTCAAAAAGAAAATCACTAAGGCATGTCATAATCACACTCGCTAAAACAAAACAAAAAAAATTCTGTGAGCAGCTCAAGAAAAACAAAAAATTACATACAGAAAGGAAACTATAAAACTAAACTCTGATTACTTGGTAGAAACCATGCAGGCAAGAAGGAAATGGGATGACATATATAAAACCTTGAAAGAAAAAAATTGTCAGCCAAGAATAATATATCCTGCAAAACTCTCATTCAGATATAATGGTGAAATTAAGACATTTCCAGATAAACAGAAATTAAAGGAAATGTAAAAACCAAAACAAACTTACAGGAATTATTAAAGGGAATCCTTCTGTTTGAGAACAAATATCAGGTGACAGCCTGAATCTAGGACACAAGATTGCACCAGCCAGATACCAATCTAGGAAATAAACTCTCAAGGACTATTCAAAACCAAAAGTTTTACAACAGGGAACCAAAGAGGTTAATCTGCAAATGACAACAATGTCAGAACAGTAAAAGGGGGAATAAATGGTGCAGGTATAGAACTTTCTAATGGAGAGGAAAGCAAGGTGATACCAAGTAATAATAGACTGGTTCAAACCTAGGAAGATAAGGGTAAATTTCAAGGTAACCACAAAGAAAGTTAACAAACCTACTCATCAAAATAAAGAAGAAAAACATGAAGTCTCAGTAAAAACAAAACCTACAAAACCAAAAGAAATTTTAAAAAAATCCACAAACAAAAGAAATTCAGCACAGGAGAGTAAGAGAAAAAGAGAAATTGTCAGCACCACAAAAAAAAAAAAAAAAAAGAAAAGCAATAAACTCACACCTAGCAATAATTACACTGAACATCAATGGTCTAAATGCACCCATAAAGAGACAGAGAGTGACAGAATGGAAAAAAAAAAAAGTTCCATCAGTATGCTGTCTACAAGAGACACAACTTAGAAACAAAGACATAAATTTATTAAAAATCAAAAGATGGAAAAAATATATCAAGCAAACAGCCACCAAAAAAGAGCAGGAGTGGCAATACTAATCTCAGATAAAATAGACTTTAAAACAAAATCCACCATAAAAGATAAAGAAGGGCACTACGTCATGATTAAACGGACCATCCAGCTTGAAGACATAACTATAATCAACATTTACGCACCCAATGACAGGGCTCCGAAATACATAAAATAAACTTTAACAGCACTGAAAAGAGAAATTGACAGCTCCACTATAATAGTAGGAGACTTCAACACACCACTCTCAGTAAAGGACAGAACATCTAGAAAGAAACTCAGCAAAGATACAGAAGATCTAAAGGCCAAAATCAGCGAACTATAACTAATAGGTATATATACAACACTCTACCCAAGAACTGCAAAGTACACATTCTTTTCCAACACACATGGAATGTTTTCCAAATAGACCACATCTTAGGTCACAAAGCAACCCTCAACAAAATCCAAAACATTGAGATAATACAAAGTATCTTCTCTGATCACAATGCCATCAAAGTAGAAATTAACAACAGGAAGAGCAAGGGAAAAAAAATTCATTACTTGGAAACTAAATTACACCCTGCTTAAGAACTACTATGTAATAGAAGAAATCAAAGGTGGAATAAAAAAAGTTGCTAGAATCAAGTAAGAATGAAAATACATCATACCAAAACCTTAGGGACACAGCAAAGGCAGTGATCAGAGGTCAATTTATAGCAATAGATGTACACATCAAAAAAGAAGAAAGGGACAGAATCAAAACATTAGTTACACAATTTGAACAAATAAAAAGACAACAGCAAAAGAAGCCTACAGCCACTAGAAGAAAGGAAATAATAAAGATCAGAGCAGAAATAAATGAAATAATAGAGAATAGAAAAACAATAGAAAGAATCAACAAACCCAAAAGCTGGTTTTTTGAAAGGATCAACAAAATCAACAAACCACTGGCCAAACTGACAAAGAAAAACAGGAGAGGATGCAAATAACCCAAATAAGAAATGAGATGGGGGACATTAAAACCGATCCAACTGAAATAAAAAGGATCATAACAGAGTATTATGAAAAACTGTACTCCAACAAATTTAAAAATCTAGAGGGGATGGACAAATTTCTAGAAACACATTACCTACCCAAACTAACACAAAGTGATGCTGAAAATCTGAACACACCCATGACAAGAAAAGAGATTGAAAAGGTAATAAAAAAACTCCCATCAAAAAAAAGCCCTGGCCCAGATGGCTTCACTGGAGAATTCTACAAAACATTCAGAGAAGAGCTTACACCAGTACTACTCAAATTATTTCAGAACATAGAAAAGGAAGGGATACTTCCAAATTCATTCTATGAAGCCAGCATAACCCTGATA
>NW_004443979.1:12012901-12022242 GCF_000243295.1 Trichechus manatus latirostris
AATTACAGACCAATATCTCTCCAGATACAAAAATTCTCAACAAAATTCTAGCCAATAGAATTCAGCATCATATCAAAAAAATAATACACCATGACCAAGTAGGATTTATACCAGGTATGCAAGCATGGTTCAACATTAGAAAATCAATCAACGTAATCCACCACAGAAATAAAAGGAAAGAAAAGAATCACATGATCATCTCAGGGATGCAGAAAAGCATTTGACAAAGTCCAACACCCATTCCTGATAAAAACTCTCAATAAAATAGGTATAGAAGGGAAATTCCTCAACATAATAAAGGGCATGTATGCAAAACCAACAGCCAACATCATTCTAAATGGGGAGAAGCTGAAAACATTCCCCTTAAGAACAGGAACAAGACAAGGATGTCCTTTATCACCACTCCTAGTTAACATTGTGCTGGAAGTCCTAACTGGAGCAATAAGGCAAGAAAAAGAAATAAAGGGCAACCAAGTTGGTAATGAAGAAGTATAACTGTCCCTATTTGCAGATGATATGATACTATATATGGAAAACCCAAAAGACTCCACGAGAAATCTACTGGAACTAATAGAAATATTTAGCAGAGTAGCAGGATACAAGATAAACACCCAAAAATCAGTTGGATTCCTATACACTAACAAAGACAATGAAGAAAAGGAAATGAGGACAGCAGTACCATTTATAATAGCCCCTAAAAAAAATAAAATATTTAGGAATAAATCTAACCAGGGATGTAAAAGATCTGGACAAAGAAAACTACTAAAGTCTACTGCAAGAAACCAAAAGAGGTCTACATAAATGGAAAAACATACCATGCTCATGGATAGGTAGATGCAACATTATGATAATGACAGTTATACCCAATGCAATATACAAATACAATGCAACCCTGATTCAAATACCAACAACATTCTTTAAAGAGATAGAAAAAATAATCATTAACTTTATATGGAAAGGAAAGAGGCCCCAGATAAGTAAAGCATTATTAAGAGGAAGAATAAAGTAGGGGTAATTGCACTATCTGACCTCAAAAATTACTAAACAGCCTGGTACTGGTACAACGACAGATACACTGACCAATGGAATAGAATTGAGAACCCAGAAATAAATCCATTCACCTACAGTCACCTGATCTTCGACAAGGGCCCAAAGTCCATCAAATGGGGAAAAGACAGTCTTTTTAACAAATGGTGCTGACAAAATTGTATGTCCATCTGCAAAAAAAAATGAAACGACTCATACCTCACACCATACACAAAAACTAATTCAAAATGGATCAAAGACCTAAGTCTAAAACCAAAAACTATAAAGATGATAGAAGAAAAAATAGGATCAACACTAGAGACCCTAATACACAGCATTAACAGAATACAAACCATAAATAACAACATACAAACTCCAGAAGATAACCTAGATAACTGGGATCTTCTAAATATTAAACACTTATGCTCATCAAAAGACCTCACCAAAAGAGTAAAAAGAGAACCTACAGACTGGGAAAAAAGTTTTGGCTATTGTAAATCTGACAAAGGTCTAATCTCTAAAATCTCCAGGAAAACCCAACACCTCTACCTCAAAAAAACAAATAATCCAATTAAAAAATGGTCAAAGGAAATGAACAGACACTTCACCATAGAAGACATTCAAGAGGCTAAAGACATATGAGGAAATGCTTGCGATCACTAGCCATTAGGGAAATGCAATTCAAAACCACAATAAGAACTATCTCACCCCAGCATTACTGGCATGAATCAAAAAAACAGAAAATAACAAATATTGGAGATGCTGTGGGGAGATTAGAACTCTTATGCACTGCTGGTGGGAATGCAAAATGGTACAACCATTTTGGAAAATGATATGGTGCTTCCTTAGAAAGCTGGAAATAAGAAATATCATATGATCCAGCAATCCCACTCTTAGGAATATATTCTGGAGAAATAAGGGCTGTCACATGAATAGACATATGTACACCCATGTTCATTACAGCATTGTTTACAATAGCAAAAAGCTAGAAACAACCTAGATGCCCATCAACAGATGAATGGATAAACAAACTATGGTACATATGCACAATGGAATACTACACAAGGATAAAGAACAATGATGAATCTGCGAAGCATCTCACAACATGGATGAATCCGGAGGGCATTATGCTGAGTGAAATAAGTCAATCACAAAAGGACAAATATTCTATGAGACCACTACTAGAAAAACTCATGAAAAGATTTACACACAAAAAGAAACAATCTTTGATGGTTATGAGGGAGGGGAGTGGTGGGGGTGGAAAAACACTAAATAGATAATAGATAAGTGGTAATTATGGTGAAGGGTAAGACAGTATACAATACTGGGGAAGCCAGCAGAATTTGTTTGGGATAAGGTCATGGAAGCTCCAAGGACAAATCCAAACTCCCTTATGGACTGAATTGCTGGAGGGACCATGGTCTTGGGGAACATCTAGCTCAATTGGCATAACATAATTTATAAAATAAATGTTCTACCTTCTGCTTAGGGGAGTAGCATCTGAGGTCCTAAAAGCCTGTGAGCGGCCATCTGAGAAATGCCACTGGTCTCACCCCTTCGGGAGCAAGTGAAAATGAAGAAAACTAAAGACACAAGGGAAGGATTAGTCCAGAGGACTAATAGACCACAACTACTATAGCCTCCACCAGACTGAGTCAAGTACAACTAGACGGTGCCCAGCTACCACCACTGACTGCCCTGACAGGGATCACAACAGAGGGTCCCCAAAAGACCTGGAGAAAAATGCAGAACAAAATTCTAACTTACAAAAAAAGACCAGGCTTACTGACCTGACAGGGGCTGGAGAAACCCCAAGAATATGGCCCCCAAATACCCTTTCAGCCCAGTAATGAGGTCACTCTGGAGACAGACCCATAGGACAAAATGAGATTAAAGGGGCACACCAACCCAGGGGCAAGGACTGGAAGGCAGGAGGTGACAGGAAAGCTGGTAATAGGGAACCCAAGGTCAAGAAGGGAGAGTACTGACATGTCATGGGGTTGTTAACCAATGCCATAAAACAACAAGTGTACTAACTGTTTAATGAGAAGCTAGTTTGTTCTGTAAACCTTCATCTAATGTTCAATTAAAAAAAAAAAGAACAAGGCCTTCCGGGGCCAAGGAGGTGGGGTCACCAATCAGATGGACTAGAAGAATGGAGCGGCACAAATCTGAGGGAGCAGAGTTGAAGTCCCAGTGGACTTGGAAAGCGGAGTTGAAGCCCAGGGCTGAGGGGCCTCCACCCATAATCCAGAGAGTGTGGCCAACATCCAGAGTTTGGAGTGCGGGGGCCATTGCCCAGGTGGTCCCAAAGAACAGATGACTGTTTTCAAGCCTTGAGAGTTAATGTAATCTGTTCTGCTGGGTTTGGGACTTACTTGGTGCCCATTATTCCTTCTTTCCCTCCAGTTTCTCCCATTGATAATGGAAATGTCTACCTTTTGCCTGTTCCACCATTGTACTTTGGAAATAATTTGTAATCTAGATTTCACAGGTTCACAGATGAAGAGGAATTTTGCCCCAGGATGGAATACACCCAATGTCTCTCTCATATTTGATTTAGATGATTCAGAAGATGAGATTTTGGACTTGTGGTCGATTGAAGACTTTTGGGATGATGTGACAGGTTGGATGCATTTTACACGTGGCAGGGGAGTGAATTTTTGGGGGTCAAAGGGTGGAATATTATGAATTGAATTGTGTCCTCCAAAATATGTGTTGTAAATCCTAACCTCTATGCCTGTGGTCATAATTCCATTTGGGAAATGGTTGCCATTGTTATGTTAACGAGGCAGGATTAGTGTAGAGCATATTTTGAGTCAATCTCTTTTGTAGATATAAGAGATTAAACAAGCAAGTTAGCAAGCAGAGATGGGGGAAGAGAGATGCCAAGCCACATGAAGACTGCCCAGGAACAGAAGCTCAGAAGACACAAGGACCTTCCTTCAAAGCCAACAAAGACAGAAAGACTTCCCCTAGAGCTGGCAGCCTGGATTCTGACTTTTAGCCTCCTAAACTGTAAGAAAATAAATTGCTTTGTTAAAGCCACTCAGTTGTGGTACTTGTGTTATAGAAGCACTAGATAACTAAGACAGAGCTCTTCTGTTTTATTTCTTTCTTGGCTTGCTTTGTTTTGATTTTGAGAATCAGTAATTTTACGTTAGCTTTTAATTTCACTACTAGCAATTCTTATTAATCTAATATGGATAATTTATTCCTTTCTTGTTTGAAGAGCTTATTCTGTGTACCTGCGAATCTTTTTTTTTTTTCTTCTTCTTCTTCTTTGGTGCCAAATGATGCTAGAATAAAGCGTTACCAAATTATTTTCAGAATTTATTTTCACAAAAATTCCCCTCAAAATATTCTCAGTTAGAAACAAATTTGTATTATACATATGAATGATGTTATTAAACATTGTCTCAGCTCCTGAATTGTTATTTTCCATATTTAATGAGTCATCATAATAAAATAAAACTCTAGTGTTATTTAGCCAGGATTGAACTTTTAATATAGAAGAAGAAAATTGATATAAGAGTGAGCAAAATATATATTCTTCTATATGTTCTTCATTTATAGAATAAATGATGAAAAACTTAATTATTATGGCATGGATCTATAACCTTTCACAACAAGGTAACAAGTGGTTATCCCTCTTTTTTACACATAACTGGGTGTTGTTAGAAATGTATGAAGTAAATAAAATGTGCCGAAAGAACTTTCTGCTCGAAAATATCTCCCTTACATATTGTCTTAGAGATTCATTTGAAGTCATCCTTACTTTTTTTTTAAAAGTCAGTGCTTCTAAAGATAGTTAAACCTCTCAGTTCTTCACATTTGAATATGAATTATTATTATTATTCATGTAGAGTCTTTTCTAGTTAATATAGATTATATCAGCAAGTGGTGATAAACACCTAGCAATGGTGACTAAGATAGGGGAAGGATTTGGGGAATAAGACACTTGACTGGTGGATTCTAAACTTCGTTAAAATGCTATAGGGCTTTGGACAGCTGAAGTATAAAATGAGAATTCAGGGCATTGAGTAGGGGAAAAAGGGTCTAGGAGATGAGAATGGGTTGCAAGAAGGTAAGTGCCAGTTACTATGTATCTCTAGCCCTGTTTCTTTTCCATTATCGTCACTATCCAGGCTTCTCCATACAATCCAGGCAGTGAAAGTAACAGGGGGCCTTGAAGCATTACTCAATGGCAATAGGTATGCATTCACCCCCTTCAATTCTAGCAACTTAATTGTCAAAGGGGAGTCATAAGCCTACTGGTTGGTTAATGCCTATGCATGCAGCAGGTGAGAATGACAATTGAAGCTCAGGTACAGGCCCTGATTGATTTAAGCAATCAGTAATCTCATTCCCCCTTTCCACAGACACTGGTTCAGGCCTAATCAGTACAAGGGATTCCCTAATTAACCACAGTGATAAGTTCAGGGCTGGGCATGTGTCCTAAATCAGTGAGTAAGTAGATGGGCTTTTTAGTTTGAAGTCTGAGGGAAGAACTCATTCTTGTGCTCACAGTTTCTCTAGCTCTGGGTGGTGTGCTATGCCCACTTGAGGCCTCGAATTGTGTCACAATTTTTCCACCATTAAAGAAGTCAGTCAAAATGAAGAGAAATGGAGCTGGACACTTAATCAGCCCATGTCTGAAGGATGATAAAGACACATGAGCTTATCGTTTTTATTGCCCAGATGTTTTTGAGTTGGATTTTCTGCTACTTGTAACTGAAAGCATTCTAACAGATACAAACAGCAAGCACGTTTTTAAGGCTTTCAATACCTATGGATTTGCTTTTCAGTAACAATATACTCCTATCCAGTCCTTTTAAGATTTATTCCCTTGAACCTTAATCACTGTGCTGCCAGGGCTCCTTCCCCATCTCCACGGGGTGGTTAAAAGGCAGCTCCAACTTACTGTGTCTGAAGTGCAGTTCTTGGAAACTGCAACTTGGTTGTCTTCCAATCTTCTTCATCTCATGACACATTTCATTACTCAAATGAAAATCTAGTATTTTCCTTGATTCCCTAACCTCACAATTTAATCCACCAGAAAGGCCCATTGGCATTATTTCCAGCATATCCTGGATTTGTCCACCTTTTGCTATCTCTGCTGCTGCTTCCTATCTTGACACCACCATCATTTCTCATCTGGATTACTAAAACAGGCTCCTAATTACCACACTCACATATCTCTCTACCCTAATCCCATATACAACTCTGATAGGGTGTTTAAAAAACTTCCAATCAAGCCCCTGCTTAGTGCTTTCTAATGGCTTTTCAAGGTCCTGGGAATACAATCTAAACTCCTTACCAAGACTACAAAATTTGAATCAAAGCCCTCAGTAATTAACTCAGGATGTAAACTGGATCACAGAGTATATCAATATCTGCAAGATTTGGAAGTCGGCCATGGTTTCAGGGGGAAGGTAGCAACCTCCTTCCACAATAACCAATGACTAGCCAGTCAAATTTCCTAGATTCAGATTTTATTTCTGGAAAGCTAGCAATTTGTCGGGAAGAGGGAGTGACTGGAGAGCATCACTTGGCCGTTAGGACAGGTGCTAAAACAATACAGTAAATCAGTACTTCAGTACTGTAAGTAACATTTAAAGCAAATGCTTGAAGTAAGTATTGTGTTTAATACTTCATTAATAAATAGGAAAATCTGCAACATCAGAAATGACCACAGGCTGTTGCTGTTTACCCACAATTTAAGGAATAGTTAGTATTTCCTATAGTTCAGGTATTTTTTTTAAACACTGTCATTTCATTGGTATAATTTGATTAATTTAGTTTACATACTATATACATATATTTTATGTGTATGTGATAATTCATACTGAATGTTTGCATAAATACAGGTATCTTGACACTTTGATTTCATTTCATGGTTTTGTTTGTTTGCCTGTGGAAATAATGAAGCCTCCTTATTTTAATCTACAAGTACACTAGAAGAAAATAGTATAGAATAAATGTTACTTTTTTCATTGTTGATAGACTATTTAAAACAGAGTTCTTCTTAACCTTTTTTCACAATTTGACATATAGGTATTTTATATATAGCCTGTTGCCGTTGAGTTGATTCCAACTCATAGCGACCCTATAGGACAGAGTAGAACTGCCCCATAGAGGTTTCCAAGGAGAAGCTGGTGGGTTTGAACTGCTAAGCTTTTGGTTAGCAGCCAAGCTCTTAACCATTACACCACAAGGGCTCCATTTTATATATAGTACTAACTATTTTTGGAAAAAAACAGAGATTTTAAGAGATTATATGTCTGTATTCATACATATTTCTAATACATATATTTGAGATATCTCAAATCCTGGCATTTTTAGTTTTATTTCTTACTGTCATTTGTTTTGCTATTAAATGATAGACCATTATTCACACTTAAATAATCAATTTCTTTAAACATGTCTAGTTATTGTCTTTTGACTTTTTAAAGATTTTAACATACTTGTGAGAAAGAACTAAGAATTTAAAGAACTTATTAATTCACTAATCAAGCCTGTCTACTCCACATTTTATATAGATAAATTAGCTTCCTACTTTAGAACTCAGTGTCATCTGTTTTTCAATAGCTAATAATATGAAAAATAAACTTTCTTTTGTGTTTTTTTCTTTTTTAAATCTGTACTCAGCTATTAAGAAAGTCTTAAATGAAAACTATCTTTTCGCTGTAAATTTACATGACTTTTGAAATTTATCCCGTAATTTCCCCTGATATCTGACAATCTTCTAGTCTTTTGAACTCTTTGGTTAAAAAGTTCACATTAAAAAGGCCTGTCATTAATTCCACACCAACTCAGAGGGCTCACAGGGCTACATCTTCCACAAGCACAAGTATCTCTATACCTATCTATCTCTCTATATCTATCTGTGGAGCCCTTGTGCCACGGTGGTTAAGAGCTAGGCTGCCAACCAAATGGTCAGCAGTTTGAATCCACCAGCCGCTCCTTGGAAACCCTATAGGGCAGTTCTACCCTGACCTATAGGGTCCCAATGAAATGGAGTTGACTCCACGGCAATGGGATTGTTTGTTTTTTATTTTAGTTTATTTATTTATTTTTAAAAAGTGTTTGCTGTAGTTTAAATGAAGTTTACATTTGAAGTTAGTCTCCCATACAAAAATTTATACATACATTGTTATGTGACTCCAATTGCTCTCCCCATACTGTGACAGCACACTCCTCCTTTCCACCCCTGATTCCCCATGTCCATTCAATCAGCTCCTAACCCTCTCTGCATTCCCATTTCACCTCTGGACGGAAGCTGCCCATTTAGTCTCTTGTATCTGCTTGAGCTAAGAGGCACACTCCTCACGAGTATCACTTTATGTTCCACAGTCCAGTCCAATCCCTGTCTGAAGAGCTGGCCTTGGAAATTGTTTTAGTTCTGGGCTGATAGAGAATCCAGAAGCCATGCTTTCCGGGGTTCCTCCAGTCTCAGTCAGACCATGAAGTCTGGTCTTCTTACTAGAATTTGAGTTCTGTACCCCACCTTTCTCCTGCTCCATCAGGGACTCTGTTGTGTTCCCTGTCAGGGCGGTCACTGGTGGTAGCTAGGCACCCTCTAGTTCTTCTGGTCTCAGGCTGATGGAGACTCTGGTTTATGTGGCCCTTTCTGTCTCTTGGGCTACTACTTTCCTTGTGTCTTTGGTGTTCTTCATTCTCCTTTACTCCAGGTGGTTGAGATCAATTGATGCATCTTAGACGGCCGCTTGCAAGCTTTTAAGACCCAGATGCCACTCACCAAAGTAGGATGCAGAACATTTTCTTAATAAGCTTTGTTATGCGAATTGACCTAGATGTCCCCTGAAAACATGGTCCCCAGACCCCTACCCCTGCTACTCCGTCCCTCAAAGTGTTTGATTGTATTCACGAAACTTCTTAGCTTTGGTTTAGTCCAGTGGTGCTGATTTCCCCTGTAATGTGTGCTGTCCTTCCCTTCACCTAAGATAATTCTTATCTACTATCTAGTTAGTAAATAACCCTCACCTTCCCTCTCCCACCCCCGTAACCATCAAAGAACGTTTTCTTCTGTGTTTAAACCTTTTCTGGAGTTCTTATAATAGTGGTCTTATACAATATTTGTCCTCCTGTGACTGACTAAATTCACTCAGCATAATGTCCTCCAGATTCCTCCATGTTAGAAGATGTTTCACGGATTCATCATTGTTCTTTATCGTTGCGCAGTATTCCATTGTGTGGATATACCATAATTTGTTTATCTATTCATCTGTAGATGGGCACCTAGGTTGTTTCCATCTTTTTGCTATTGTGAGCAGTGCTGCAATGAACATGGG
>NW_004443979.1:12024990-12026291 GCF_000243295.1 Trichechus manatus latirostris
GCTGGCTTCATAGAATGAATTTGGGAGTATTCCATCCTTTTCTATGCTCTGAAATACCTTTAGTAGTAGTGGTGTTAACTCTTCTCTGAAAATTTTATAGAGTGAAGCCATCCAGGCCAGGGCTTTTTGTTGTTGTTGTTGGGATTTTTTTAATTACCTTTTCAATCTCTTCTTTTGTTACGAGTTTATTTAGTTGTTCTACCTCTGTTTGTGTTAGTTTAGGTAGGTTGTTTCTAGAAATTTGTCCATTTCCTCTAGGTTTTCAAATTTGTTAGAGTTCAATTTTTCATAGTGTTCTGTTATGATTCTTTTAATTTCAGTTGGGTCTGTTGTAATATCACCCATCTCATTTCTTATATGGGTTATATGCTTCTTCTCCTGTTTTTCTTTTGTCAGTTTGGCCAATGTTGATCAGATTTGTTGATCCTTTCATAGAACCAGCTTTGGTCTTGTGAACTTTTTCAATTGTTTTTCCATTCTCTATTTCCTTTAATTCTGCTCTAATTCTTATTATTTCCTTTTTCTGGCGTCTGAGGCCTCCTTTTGTTGCTCTGTTTCTACTTGTTCCAGTTGTAGGGTTAATGTTTTGATTATGGCCCTTTCTTCTTTTTGGATGTGTGCATTTATTACTATAAGCTGACCTCTGAGTACTGCTTTTGCTGTGTCCCAAAGGTTCTGGTAAGATGTGTTTTCATTCTCATTTAATTCTATGAATTTCTTTATTCCATCCTTAATTTCTTCTATAACCCAGTAGCTTTTGAGCAAGATGTTGTCCAGTTTCCATGTGTTTAATTTTTTTCCTTGCTTTTGCTGTTGTTGATTTCTACTTTTATGGCTTTATGGTCAGAAAAGATGCTGTGTAATATTTCAGTGCTTTGGATTTTGTTAAGTCTTGCTTTATGGCCTAATACGTGGTCTATTCTGGAGAATGTTCCATGTGCATTGGAAAAGAAAGTATACTTGGCTGCTGATGGGTGGCGTGTTCGGTATATGTCTATGAGATCAAGTTGGTTGATTGTAGCATTTAGCTCTCCATGTCTTTGTTGAGCTTCTTTCTGGATGTTCTGTCCTTCACCTTAAGTGGTGTGTTGAAGTTTCCTACTACGATTGTGGAGTTGTCTATCTCTCTTTTCAGTGCTGTTAGAGTTTGTTTTATATATTTTGGAGCCCTGTCGTTGGGTGCTAAATATTTATTATGGTTGTGTCCTCCTGGTGTATTGACCCTTTAATCATTATATAGTGTCCTTCCTTATCCTTTGTGGTGGATTTTATTTTAATTTCTATTTTGTCAGAGATTAGTA
>NW_004443979.1:12027763-12029886 GCF_000243295.1 Trichechus manatus latirostris
ATTTCCTCTATTGGGTGTTCTGTGTTTTGCTTATTTTCCTTCCTAATATCTTGAAGAGTTCTGTATAGTAATCTTTTGTATTCTGCCTCTGGTAATTCCAAGAAATTTTCCTCCTCTGGAAAATTTCTAGACTCTTTATTTTGGGAGCTTGCTGAAGCCATCATGGATTTCCTCTTTATGTGATTTGATATTGACTGTTGTCTCCGAGCCATTAAAAAGTTATTGTATTTATTTATTTTATATTTGCTTACTCTGTCCTAGCTTCTTGTTTTGTTTTGGTATGCCCAGATAGGCTGCTTGTATAAGGTTAATTAATTATCGAAAGTTTGATTATCGACACCTTTGAAGTTCTAATGTCCTGTCACCAGGTGGTTAAATCTGTTACTAGGTATGTGAGCTCAGGAGTCTGCCCACTGCTCCTGTCTGGATTCAGCTCAGGTGCCCAGGTAGATAGCCACCAAGTGTGTTGTGTAAGTTCTCACCTACAGTCCTAGACTGGCATGGGTCATTGGCGTAGACACAAGCCTCTGGCGATAGCAGGGGTGCACACTTTGAATGAGGCAGGGGGCTGATGGCCACGCCCAAGTGTCCTGGAGGAAGTCATGTCCCTGTTCCTTAGAGCACATAGGTGGGTGGGTTTTGCAACCAGACTATGAGCACCCAATGCTGTTGGCTATAAGTACTGGGGGGCACCTCTTATTCATGGGCCCCAGTTGCAGGTGGCTAGGTGGCATGGGTGGAGCCGCCAGTCCTCCGGCTCCTGATGTGGGTAGGGGAAGACCCTGCTTAATGGGCAGAGCAGTGTCAAATGTCCCAAACCTGCCACTTCACAGCTGAAACAGTTGAAGTTAGACTTCAGATATATACCCTGTTGTACTGCTATAATGAGTGCTTACTCTGTCAAAATGGGCCCACACAAGTCTATGCAGGGGGAAATGCGCTCAAAGTCCGTGGATCCCTTACGCCTGTGCCTAGGCAAAGTAGCTATGCCTGCCCTGGGTTCCTGGCTTAGGGGATTCAGCAGTTTATTTTTTACTCTGTTTGTTAATTTGTTCCCTCTCCATGGCTAGGAAAATGGCTCAGGGCATGTGACGGATCCTACTCCCGGCCCAGGGGACTCGGCAATTATGGAGGATGGCTATGGTTCCAGTGCAGAGCAGGGAGTGGGGAGGCAAATGGGAAAGAGGTTTTTCAGTAAGTGGGGTGTTTTTGATCCGCATGGTAGGCCAGACACAAGTACTTATCTTTTGCCAATCGAGGGCTGCTTCTCACTGGTTCTGGGTGCCCGAGTAGACTCTCTGGTGCTGTGTCTCTCCTGGTGTGGAATATGCCTCCTGAGCACCGCTGCTTGCCTGCCTCACCACTCACCCATGAGCTGATCAGGCCTGAAGGGCTCAGGCTTTCGCCAGGTCAGGTCTGGTAACTCCTCGTTGCTTCTGAACCGTCTCTCCCTCCCTCTGCCACTGAGTCCGGTTCTTCAACTTTGTCTTTGAGGTTCAGGGCTCCTAGATTGTCATATATAAATGATTCACTTGTTTTTTTCAGGTCTTTGTTGTAAGAGGGTGCACTGGAAGCGTTTGACTACCTCGCCATCTTGGCCCTGCCTCCTCTGTTTGTTTTTTAAATCTATCTCTATCTATAGGAATATCTACTGCCAATGTACAATGTACAGCCTAAACCTCAAATGGGATTTGACTGTTCCAACAATGAGTCAAGTTCCATATTAAATGCCACAGAACCTAGTAAGGGTTCTGCAGAAGGCTGACAAGATGGTATATTGTGAAATCAAGGCTTTAAAAGTCCTGATATGAAGCAAAATATTAAAAGAAATATGTAACATGGATGTGAATTTTAAAACATCAAGTCCTTTCGCTTTCTGATCCTTCATGCTTAGTTTACAGATATAAACTAAAGTGAATACTAGTCATATATGATAAAGAAAATGAGGTCTCATAATATTTAAATGTGTGAAAATTAATGTCTTTTAAAGGCTTAATGTTATTTAAATTTTTCTTAATTATAGTACTAAATTGATTTTTACACCAGAGCAAAGAAAGTATGACTTTTTTTTTTTTTTTTAATTTTATTGTACTTCAGGTGAAGGCTTACAGAACAAATAGTTT
>NW_004443979.1:12035526-12041110 GCF_000243295.1 Trichechus manatus latirostris
GTTAAAGAACCGCAAAGTTCCCAGGGATCCCACCGATGCAGCTATGAGGTCTGGGGAAGTCGCTCTCAGGTGTCGCAGCACAGCCTGGACAGAAGGCACAGAGGCATACAAAGCCTGATATTCAGGGATCAGAAAGAGAAGGAAGATATAGAGAGACGAGAAACTGAGCAATGAAGAAAGACAAAAAGGGAAAAAGAGAAAAGAAAACAAAACAAATTAAAAAAAAAAATGATCAAGAAATGTCCCCAAAAAAACAGAAAAAAAAAACCCAATGAATAAAGAAATGCCCTCAGGGCTCCCTCTACACGTCTGTGGAAGCCGAGGGGGATTGTCCTTGCCACGCAGCACCGCCAGCCAGAAAGGGCTCCCAACTCAAGATGAGGAAAAGAAAACAAACAAACAATTCAAAACAAACAAACGAACAAAAGCCCTGTGATCCCACCAGCGCAGTAGCCCAGACCAGGAAGCAGGTCCACACTCGAATGGAGCTCCGCAGCCCCTCAGGAAAAAGGAAAGATGGCGCATGGAGCCAGGCACCTGCGCGAAGGGAGTGGGAGGCGGCGAGAGGCAAGCAAGAAATCCAAAGAAGCAGGAAAAAAAAAAAAGCAACACCAGCAGCCAACAAATGGCACTCATAGAGGCAGCCAGTTCGGGCTGGTGTTTCTGGACAAGAGACTGTGTCCGCGGGAAGCAGAGGAGGCCGATTGTGGGTGAAGAAGGGTGGAGAGTGGGAAAGCGTATATCACAAATTGCCGGCGCTCTGGAGCCCCTCAGGAAGAAGCAAAGATGGTGCACTGAGCCAGGCACTTGAGTGTAAGGAGGGGGAGGTGGCAAAAGGGAAGTGAGAAATCAGAAGAAGCAGAAAAAATAAAAGAAACACTAGCAGCCAACAAATGGCACCCAGAGAGTCGCCCGCTTGGGTGTGTGGAATCCAAGCAGCCGGCGCCTCCCGGTCAAGAGACCGTGGCCGCGGGAAGCAGAGGAACAAACGAACAAAAGCCCCGGGATCCCACCAGCACAACAGCCCAGATGGGGAAGCAGCTGCACACTCAAATGGAGCCCCGCAGCCCCTCAGGAGGAAGCAAAGATGGCGCCCGGAGCCAGGCACTCGAGCAAAAGGAGGGGGAGGCTGTGAGAGGCAAGTGAGAAATCAAAAGAAGCAGGAAAAAAAGGCAACACTAGCAGCCAACAAATGTCACCCAGAGAGCCGCCCTCTTTGGTGTGTGGAATCCAAGCAGCCGGCACTTCCCAGTCAAGAGACTGTGGCTGCGGGAGGCAGAGGAGGCCAAGCCGGGGCAAAGAGTCGGGGGGGGGTTGGGAAAGCACACACCGCAAATTACCGGCTGTTTTGTCTCCCGCTGGACGCTCCGTGAGGCTGCTTTCTCGTACCCCCGTTTGCTGGTCTCTGATAGGAGTCCAAGATGGTGGATTTGTGCTGCGTTAGCTGGTAGGGGTCCTCTGCACGAATCTCTCCTCGCTCTCCATTCTCTGTCAGTATTCGCACTCCATTTGGTGCTTGGCTGAGTTCTTTAGCTCTTCATTTTTGTTTTAGGGTTTCAGGATTGTTGTATTCTCTGTTTGCCTTAGTTTTTCGGATCTTTGCTTTGGAGGGACGGCGTGGTGCTTCTGCCTAGAGTGCCATTTTGCCAGAACTCAGAAAGTATGACTATTTTTAACAAATACAAAAGCATAAAGAATTATAAAGCAATAATTTGTGTTTCTACTACCAAGATTCGTTTTGACTTTGTCGACTCTTACAAGGAGTATGGGGAAAAGTAAATTTAAAAATTATTTTTTCATGATAATGGACAATTACTTTACAAGGCTATATTAAAATGAGTCAAAGAAAAAAATGATGAATATTTGCTCAATCATAAGAGTTTGGGTGCTTAATAAAATATAGAATTTATTATTAAGAATCAAAGGAATATTTACGAGATGGACTTTGGAAATAAATGATTGCTTTGTTCTTTTTAAAATTTTGATTTATGTTTACTTTAATATAGAAAATATAAAGATTCAAATATAGACATGAAGATAAAGAACAATATGCTTGAAATTTCAGTTATGATTGATCTGAACATACAGTAAAACTTAATAAATTATGGTGTATAAAACACATTCCTTTCTCTTTATGGTTGTTATCAGAATATGTGCTAGAGGAAAATGGATGAGTGCTTGTTGTGTGTGCAAGGCTCATTATTACCAGTATCTTTTCATGAACGTATGTTTAATTCTGTTTTACAAAACAGAGACAGATATGTTATTCAATCTTAGACCTTGGAGACTAAGTGATCTGTTGTTGAGAGTTGATTACACCAGAATCTATATTTTTTTCCAAATTACGAAAATGAAGATGTTTTAAAAATAAATGTCTTAGAATAAATCTCATGAGAGAGACGAATCTCATGCAAGAGTTTTTTTATTTTCTATATTACTTATAGAACAATATTTTAATACTGTTGCTGTTGTTTTAGGTGCCATCGAGTTGACTCTGGCTAATAGCGACCCTATGTACAACAGCATGAAACACTGCCTGGTCCTGCGCCACCCTCACAATCGTTGTTATGCTTGAGCCCATTGTTGCAACCACTGTGTCAATCCCTCTCCTTGGTCTTCCTCTTTTTCGCTGACCATCTACGTTACCAAGCATGATGTCCTTCTCGAGGAATTGGTCCCTCCTGATAACATGTTCAAATTATCTGAGTTGAAGTCTCGCTATCCTTGCTTCTAAGGAACATTCTGGCTGTTCTTCTTCCAAGACAGATTTGTTTGTTCTTTTGGCAGTCCATGGTATATTCAATACTATTCACCAGCACCACAATTCAAAGACATCAATTCTTCTTAGATCTTCCTTATTCATTGTCTAGCTTTTGCATGCATATGAGGTGATTGAAAACACCATGGCTTGGGTCAGGTGCCATGTCCTTAAAGAGACATCTTTGCTTTTCAACACTAAAAGAGATCTTTTCCAGCAGATTTGCCCAGTGCAATGTATTGTTTGTTTTCTTGACTGCTGCTTCCATGGGTGTTGATTGTGAATCCAAGTAAAATGAAATCCTTGACAACTTCAATCTTTTCTCCGTTTATCATCATGTTGCTTATTAGTTTAGTTGTGAAGATTTTTGTTGTCTTTATGTTGTGTTATAATCCACACTGAAGGCTTTAGTCTTTGATCTTCATCAGTAAGTGCTTCAAGTCCTCTTCATATTCAGCAAGCAAGATTGTGTCATCTGCATAATGCAGGTTGTTAATAGGTCTTCCTCCAATCCTGATACGGTGTTCTTCATATAGTCCAACTTCTCAGAATATTTGCTCAGCATACAGATTGACTAAGTATGATGAAAGGATACAACCCTGATGTACACCTTTCCTAACTTTAAACCACCCATTATCCACTTGCTGTGATTGAAGGACTGCCTCTAGATCTATGTACATACAGGTAAGTTCTTCATGAGCCAATTAAGTGTTCTGGAATTCTCATTCTTCACAATGTTATCCATAATTTGTTATGATCCACATAGTCGAATGTCTTTTAATAGTCAGTAAAACACAGGAAATCATCTGTCTTGTATTCTGCTTTCAGCCAGGATCCATCTGACATCAGCAAATATATCCCTCCTGTTCCATGTCCGCTTCTGAATCTGGCTTGAATTTCTGGCAGTTCCCTGTTGATATACTGCTGCAACCACTTTTGAATGATCTTCGGCAAAATTTTACTTGCATGTTGTCTTAGTCATCTAGTGCTGCTATAACAGAAATGCCACAAATGGATGGCTTTAACAAAGAGAAGTTTATTCTCTCACAGTCCAGTAGGCTAGAAGTCCAAATTGAGGGCACTAGCTCCAGGGGAAGACTTTGTCTCTCTGTCGGCCTTGGAGGAAGGTCCTTGTTGATGCATTAGTCTTCCCTTGGTCTGGGAGCATCTCAGCACAGGATCCTCAGGTCCAAAGGATGCGCTCTGCTCTCAGCACTGCTTTCTTGGTGGGATGAGGTCCCCCATGTCTCTCTGCTTGCTTCTCTCTTTTATATCTCAAAAGAGATTGGCTTAAGACACTATCTAATCTTGTAGACCTCATCAATATAACTGCTGCTAATCCATCTTATTGCATCATAGTGATAGCGTTTACAACACACAGGGAAGTCACATCAGATGATGAAATGGTAGACAATCATACAATACTGGGAATCATGACCTAGCCAAGTTGACAGATATTTATTTTTAAAATTTTTTTATTGTACTTTAGATGAAGGTTTACAGAACAGATAGTTTCTCATTAAACAGTCAGAACACATATTGTTTTATGACATTGGTTAAGAACCCCACGACGTGTCAACACTCTGCCTTCTTGACCTTGAGGATTTTTTTTTTTCTGGTGAAAATATACACAGCCAAAGTTACACCATTTCAAAAGTTTCTACATGTACAATTCAGTGACATTTATTACATTCTTCCAGCTGTGCTACTATTCTCACTATCCTTTTCCAAATTATTCCATCACCATTATCTTCAACTCACTGTCCCCTAGGTTTCCCATTAAACTTTTTTTGTTGCTGTTGTCAATTTGATCTCACATAGATAATTCTTTTCTTTTTGGTACTTTAGATGAAGATTTGCAGAACGAATAGTTTCTCAATAAACAGTACACATATTGCCCTATGACAATGGTTAACAACCCCATGACATGTCAACAGCGTCCCTTCTTAACCTTGGGTTTCCTATCACCAGCTTTCCTGTCCCCTCCTGCCTTCTAGTCCTTGTCCCTGGACTGCTATGCCTCATTAGTCCCGTTTTGTTTTATGAGGCTGTCCAATCCCTGGCTGAATGGTGAACTTCGGGAGGGGCTTCATCACTGAGCTAAAAGGGCGTCCGGGGGCCATATTCTCGGGGTTTCTCCAGTCTGTCAGGCCAGTAAATCTGGTCTTTCTTTTTGTGAGTTAGAATTCTGTTCTACATCCTTTTCCTGCTCTGTCCAGGACCCTATATTGTGATCCTAACCAGAGCAGTCAGTGGTAGTAGCCAGGCACCATCTAGCTGTTCTGGACTCAGTCTGGTGGATGCCGTGGTAGCTGTGGTCCATTAGTCCTTTGGACTAATCTTTTCCTTGTATCTTGTTCTCTTCATTCTCCCTTGCTCCCGAAGGAGTGAGACCAGTGGAGTATCTTAGATGGCTGCTCATAGGCTTTTAAGACCCCAGATGCTACTCACTAAGGTAGAATGTAGAACATTGTCTTTATAAACTGCTATGCCAATTGAGCTAGATGTTCCCCAAGACCATGGTTCCCACAGCCCTCTGCCCAGCAATTCAGTCCCTCAGGAAGTTTGGAAGTATCTATGGAGCTTCCATGACCTTTTCTCGTACAAGTTGTTCTGGCTTCCCCAGTAATGTGTACTGTCTTACCCTTCACCAAAGTTACCACTTAACTATTTAGTTCCTCCGCCATCCCTCCCATCCCTCGTAACCAACAAAGATTGTTTCTTTTTGTGTGTAAACTTTTACATGACTTATACAGTAGAGGTCTCATACAATATTTGTCCTTTTGTGATTGACTTATTTCACTCAGCATAATGTCCTCCAGTTTC
>NW_004443979.1:12041210-12084953 GCF_000243295.1 Trichechus manatus latirostris
ATATTTGTCCTTTTGTGATTGACTTATTTCACTCAGCATAATGTCCTCCAGTTTCATCCATGTTATGAGATGCTTCACAGATTCATCATTGTTCTTTATCTTTATATAATACTCCATTGTATATATGTACCATAGTTTGTTTATCCTTTCATCTGTTGATGGTTAACAGATATTTTTGTGGGACACAATTCAGTCCATGACATGTCATATTAATGATATTTTTCGATAATTTCCGCATTTTGTTGGATGGCCTTTCTTTGGAATAAGCATAAATATGGATCTCTTCCAGTTGGTTGACCAGGTAGCTATCTTCCAAATTTCTTGGCATAGACAATGAGCAGTTCCAGCACTGCATCCATTTGTTGAAGCATCTCAGTTTGTATTCTGTCAATTCCTGGAGGATTGTTTCACCGATGTCTTCAGTGCAGCTTGGATTTATTCCTTCATTACCATCAATTCATGATCATATGCTACCTCCTGAAATGACTGAATATCGACCAATTCTTTTTGGTACAGAGACTGTATATTCTTTCAATCTTCTTTTGATGCTTCCTGCATCATTCAGAATTTTGCCCGTAGAATCCTTCAATATTGCAGCTCGAGCTTTGAATTTTTTCTTCAGTTCTTTCAGCTTGAGAAATGCAGAGTGTGTTCTTCGCTTTTGGTTTTCCATCTCTAGGTCTTTGCACATATCATTATAATATGTTGACTTCTTGAGCAGACCCTTGTAATGCTCTGTTCCGCTCTATTACTTCATCATTTCTTCCTTTTACTTTAGCTACTCAGTGTTCAAGAGCAAGTTTCAGAGTCTCTTCTGACATCCATTTTGGTCTTTTCTTTCTTTCTTCTCTTTTTAATGACCTCTTGCTTTCTTCATGTATAATGTCCTTGATGTCATTCCACAACTGGTCTGGTCTTTGGTCATTAATGTTCAATATGTCAAATCTATTCTTGTCTCTAAATTCAGGTGGGATATACTCAAGGTTGTACTTTGGCTTCGTGGACTTGTTCTAATTTCCTTCAGCTTCAACTTGAACTTGCATATACATAATTGATTGTCTGTTCTGCACTTGGCCCCTGGTCTTGATCTGACTGATGATATTGAGCTTCTCCATTGTCTCTTTCCACAAATGTAGTCGATTTGATTCCCATGCATTCCATCAGGTGATGTCCACATTATAATCACTGTTTATGTTGTTGAAAGAAGATATTTGCAATTAAGAAGTCATTGGTCTTGCAAAATTCTATCATGCTATCTTTTGCATCATTTCTATCACAAAGGCCATATTGGCCAATTACTGGTCCTTCTTTGTTTCCAACTTCCACATTCCAATCATCAGTAATTATCAACGCATCTTGATTGCATGTTTGACCAATTTCAGACTGCAGAAGTTGGTAAAAATCTTCAATTTCTTCATCTTTGGCCTTAGTGGTTGTTGCCTAAATTTGAATAACATTCATATTAGCTGGTTGTCTTTGTAGGCATATCGATATTATCCTATCACTGACAGCATTATATTTCATGATAGATCTTGAGCAAAGCAGGGGGCTGACGACTGCCCCTAAGTACCCTGGTGGAAATTGTGTCCTTGTCCCCTAGAACGCGTAGGTGAGTGGGTTTTGCAGCCAGACTTTGGGCACCCACTGCTGTTGGCTGTAAGGACCAGGAGACACCACTTATTCCTGGAACCTTGTCGTGGGCGGTTAGATGGAATGGGTAATGCCACCAGCCTTCAGGCCCCTGATGTGGGTGGGTGAGGACCCCGCTTAATAGGCAGGGTGGTGTCAAATGTCACAAATCTGCAACTCCCCCTTGGCTGCTGCAGTTGAAAATAGGCTTCAGGTACATGCCCTGTTGTTCTATGCTAGTGAGGGCCTACACTGTTGGATAGGCCCACACAGCTCTAGGCAGGGATGAAGGGTATTAGAAGTCCGTGCACCCCTTATGCCAGTGCCTAGGCAAAGGGGCACTGCCTGCTCTGAGTTCCCAGCTTAGGGGGCGTGGTGTTTTTTTAAAGCCAAGAGACTGGTTTGGGCCTAGATAGTCCTGAATTCCTGGCTTAAGAAGCTTGGTATGAATGAGGGCCTGCAGTGTTGAATCGGCCCGCATAGGCCTAGGCAGGGGTGAAGGGTGTTACAAGTCCATGTACCCTTTATGCCAGTGCCTAGGATAAAGGGCAGTGCCTGCCCTGAGTTCCTGGTTTAGGGGGCGTGGCGATTTTTTGAAGCCAGGAGACTTGTTCAGGAGTGGATTGTCCTGAGTTCCAGGTTTAGGGGTTTGGCGTTTTTTTTTTTTTATTTTTTTTATTCCCCTAAATCCCTGAGACTTGTTTGGGTGCAGACAGCACTTAGTTCCAGCTTAGGGGATGTAGTAATTGTTGAAAACTGCCAGACTGGTGTCAGAGTGGAGTGGGGAGAGTGGAGCTGGAGGGGAAGTGGCACTTCTTCCTGTGAAAGTCCTGGAGGGGGAGGGGTTATTTTGACCCTGGGAGGATGTTTAGAGCTTGCATTTAACTTTGGCGGATCTAGCGCTGCTTCCCCCTGGCTCTGGAGGATTGTGCAGACTCTCCATCATCCAGTGTCTCCTGACATAGTGAAACACATCCTCAGCCTGTGTGTTCCAGCTTACTCAGCCCACAGGGTGCCGTCCATGTCAGGACTGGCACTTCTTCACTGCTTCTAAACTGTCTCTCTCTCCCCCCGTCAGTCAGTCCGAGACTGCTCAACTTTGTCTTTGTCAATCAGGGCTCCTAGATTGTCATACATAATCGATTCACTTTTTTTGGGGGTCTTTGTTGTAAAAGGGACCACGGGAAGAGGCTGACTATTCTGCCATCTTGGCCCCGCCACCCACAGATCTTGAAATGCTGCTTTTGATAACGAACGCAACGTCATTCCTCTTCAATTTGTCACTCCCAACATAGTAGACCATATGATTGTCCGATTCAAAATGGCCAATACCAGTCCATTTCAGCTCACTAATGCCTAGGATATCGATGTTTATGTATTCCGTTTCATTTCTGATGATTTCCAATTTTCCTAGATCCGTAGTTCGTACATTCCACGTTCCTGTCTGGCACAGTGGTTAAGAGCTATGACTGCTAACTAAAAGGTGAGCTCCACCAGATGCTGCTTGGAAGCACTATGGGGCAGTTCTATTCTGTGCTTTAGGGTCGCCATGATTCAGAATTGACTCAAAGGCAATGGGTTTTGTTCTATTATTAATGGATA
This sequence comes from Trichechus manatus latirostris, assembly GCF_000243295.1. Lineage (NCBI taxonomy): Eukaryota > Metazoa > Chordata > Mammalia > Sirenia > Trichechidae > Trichechus > Trichechus manatus. The sequence goes on from NW_004443979.1 coordinate 12,044,442, forward strand.
TTTGCAGCTATTTCTTCTCATTTTGAGCCATGCCACATCAGCAAATGAAGATCCCAAAAGCTTGACTATATCCATGTCATTAATTTTGACTCTACTTTAAGGAGGTAGCTTTTCCCAAGTCATATTTTGAGTGACTTCCAACCTGAGAGCTCATCTTCTGGCTCTCTGTCAGAAAATGTTCTGCTGCTATTCATAAGATTTTCACTTGGTCATTTTTTTCAGAGATAGACCGCCAGATCCTTCTTACTAGTCTGTCTTCATCTGAAAGCTCAGCTGAAATCTATCCACCATAGGTGACCCTGCTGGTATTTGAATACCGGTGGCATAGCTTCCAGCATCACAGAAATATGCAAGCCACCACAGTACAACAAACTGACAGACGCATGGGGAATATTTTAATCAATTGTATAAATTAGTGAAATAAGAATAATTTTATGCTGATAGTATTAGATAAGTTTTTTTATATATCAATAATAGCTCATATAAGTGTTTCTGAAAAGTTATTATAAACTCTGTGTTGCTGTATCAAAATAGTTCACAGATCTATAAAGTCTTAATGAATTTTTAGATATCAGATTTTAGCTTAAAAATGGTATACTATGAAGCCTTTCTTGATTCTCCAAGTCAGTCTCTGTATTTCCTGTTCTCCTGTTCACTTGCATTGCTAAAGTTTAATTTGTGCTAAGCCCTAAGTACTTGGCATTCATTAACTAATTTATAGTCTTGACACCCTGTGAGGTATGTCCAATTCTGAAGATTCTGCGAACAGTAAATCATTTGCCAGGATTATGAAGCAAGACTGTATGGCTGTAAACTAATCACTGTTAACTGCTATACCATATATCACTGCTACTATTTTATTTCTTCATTTAAAGATGAGGCCAGACCCACCATTTATATTAAGTAAAGGGAAATCATATTGCATAATCCACTCAACAAAATCCTTCTGTCAGTGATCCTAATATAGCACTGGCTCTCCATATATACTGAAGGGCTCCTGTGTTCGAGGCTCAGAGCCAGGTTCTCGAAGGATGTGAAAATAGATGGTCCTTGTCCTTAAAAGAAATCTAGAATCCTAGATAAGACGATGAATATGTTCAGAATTAAGGATACAAGTAAAATATTGTGGTAACACAGAGAAAATCATGAAAATTCTCATCTGAGGTGGGCAAAGGAAATGAGAAGAGAAAAAGAACAATCAATATTAAGAGGATCTGGTATAGCAATTAGGACACCATGCATATTTGACACTAATCAGAGCATTTTCTTAAAACAAGGAGTACAAAATATTTAAGTTCTTATTTATTTTAAAAAAGACAGAGACAAACTGAAGATAGTTCCTATTCCTATCCTTTAATTCTCCCATATAAATACACAGAGTGAAATCTAAATCATTTGTTAAGATTAGCCATGGCATACACCTTTTTAGGTTAAACCGTGGAACAGAAAAATCTCCATGCTATCAGAGTGGTAAGAAATGGATAACATTTCTGGTACAGCGCTGGCATCAGGTCCCTCCAACCCAGGAGTGATTGAATGTTAAACTGAATGGTAGAATGTGACTTGAGGTCCAGGGCAAGATTAATATGAAATGTAGAACATAGCTACTTCTTCCTTTGTGTGGTTGAGAGACGTTGTTAGCAGAAGTAATAAGTCTAGTTTCATCAGTCCCATTTTCCCTAGTTTTGTTGATATTATCAACAAATGAGAGTAAAAGACATCTAAAAATAATCACTAAAGACCTCGTTCGCAGTAACATTTGTGGTTTATTGAGAATTTCACCATTAACCCACAGGAAAACAACTACAATGACAACAGTTTTCTACATTAACTTCGAGAAAGATGTTTCCCAATATGGCATTAAAAAAAATCACCTGCTTGCTTCCAGAAAAGATTGAAAGAAACATGAAAAAAAAGTGTATACAAAAATGCCTTATAATAGAGAAATAAAGTTTTTTTTTAAAAAAAAGTTAGAAGATATATTATTACAGGAGCAAATACATTAGCAGTGACTAAGCCCTGCCTTTAGCTTGGAGATTCCTGGCAGCTGATAACGAGGAAAAGAAGATGGATTTCATAACTCTTATTACTTTATAAAAGATGTAGACTACTTCTTCAATGGAAGACCATTTTTTGTTACTAAATTCTAAAGAAAATGATATATAAGTGGCTTTGACCCAAAAAATAGATTGCATTTCTAATGATAATTTTATATGGCTATATCCTATAGCGACTCTTGATAAAAAATCAAGGGTATCACATCAAAGTTTTAATATTTGTAAATTATTTGTGATTTTTTTATTTGTACATATTATTTATAAGTAATTTGTAAGTTATTCAATTAGTAAACCTATTATGCTTGGGAGTTTAGCTAATATGGCCCCAGCTTACAACTTTCTGCTTTAATTTGTTACAAGGTAGTTCTTAGGATATTATACAAACTTTGAAAAACTCTAAAATATTCCTGGAAATCTATTTTCTTAGGCTATATATCACTTCTTTGAGCTTTTAATGGAAGTAGGAAATACGTCCCCTCTAATGAGTTCTATGTTGGGGATTAAACATTTTTAGCATAGCAGTATAAAGTGCAGCTGCAGAGGCAGAATGCTAGAGTTCTAGTACCAGACCCACCCTCTTTCTAGTTGCAGGACCTTGGTACCTTAGTATCCTATTCTATAAAATGAAGGTAATAATAGAGACTACCATATGTGTTAAGTAAGGATTAAATGCATATATGACACATAATTACTGCCACCTAAGTGAGAGGCTCTTATTGTTTCAGATGAGAGGCTCTAAGTTTTACATGTTGTTAAGGCCTTTGGGAAGTCACACGGATAATACTTGTAGAGAGGGGCTCCCTCCTGCACAGAGCTGGGTTGAAAGATACCAACACTCAGAGATAAGCTTTTGCTTTAAGAAACACCATCTGAGTTACTCAAATTCAGTAAGATGTATTGCATGGAAATTTATAACTCCACATCAAAGTGCATGGCAGAAATAATTTTACCCTGAAATTTTAAGGGTAAGGCATTTACCTCAGCCATGAGAGAACTATAGTTTCATACCTTTGAAATGTTTGACTTTAAACTATATCTAAATCACCATCTACATGAAAGAAAGTTAGCAGTAAAATTCACTTCTAGGAAATTAAAGAAATTTATGTACTGGGTTGGATTGTTTAATATTGACAATACCAATTTTAGTTTTGGTAGAATTGATAATAGAAATGTTATGAGCTACCTATAACGAGACAAGAACTTGCAAGATTTAAAGATTTGAAGAGACAGGCAAAGGATAATTCAGTCTATTCTATGACCTTTCGGAGGGGCTACTTAAAGCAAATTAGGGAGATGGAAATGGGTTTCATTTTAAACAAAGTTTAGAAGTGAAATGATGCAACACTGTTGAACATAGAGTACTTCTGCAAATTTCCTAGCATGTTCACTGGAGAACCCCAGTGACTCAAAAGGTCTTTCTTTTCCTTTTCTGTGAACCAAAATCAAAACAAAACAAAAAACCCAGTTGGTCACGGTTGATCACCAGGCCTTTCTTCTGAGATCTCTAGGTTGACTCAAATCTCTAACATTTCAGTTAACTGCAGAGTACATAAAAAAGAGCAACAACACAAACTATAGGGGAGGGAATCTGATTTCCAAGGTTGTCACATTATATTATATAAAACACGTAGTTTTAAACAACAACAACAACAAAAAGAGATGTGGAAAAAACCAAGAAAGTAAGGGTCTTACACAGTAATAAAAATCATTAGAAATTGTTCTTGAAGAAATCCAGATGTTGGGTGTTGGACTGAGTATAAAAGAATTTAAATCAGTATTTTAAAATATACTCAAGGAAATAAAGGAAAGTATGCTTAAAGAATTAAAGTATTAGAATGATATTTCACAAAATAGAGAATATCAATAAAAACATAGAAATTATAAAGAAGCAAATAGATCATAAAGAAAATGTTCTACATCCCACTTTGTTAAGTGATGTCTAGGGTCTTAAAAGCTTACGAGTGGCCATCTAAGATATATCTATTGCTCCCATCCTGTCTGGTGTAAAGGAGAATGAAGAAAACCAAAAACACAAGGAAAATATTAGCCCAAAGGACTAAAGGACCATATGAACCAGGGACTCCACCAGCCTAAGCCCAGAAGAACTCAATGGTGCCCAGCTACCACCACCGACCACTCTGACAGGGGTCACAACAGACAGTCTCAGACCAGGAGAAAAATGTAGAACAGAATTCAAATTCATGAAAAAAGACCAGACTTACTGGTCTGACAGAGACTTGAGGAACCCTTGATACTACGACTCCTGGACACTGTTCTAACTCAGAACTGAAACCACTTCCGAAGCTCACTTTTCAGACAAAGATTAGACAGGCCTATAAAACAAAAAATAACACATATGAGGAAGGTGCTTCTTAGTTTAATCAAATACATGAGACCAAATGGGCAACTCCTTCCAAAAGCAAGACAAGAAGGCAGGAAGGGGCAGGAACTGGAAGACTGAACACAGGGAACCTGGGGTGGAAAGAGGGGGCATGATATCACATTGTGGGGATTGCAAATAATGTCACAAAACAACATGTGTGTATAAATTTTTGAATGAGAAACTAACTTGAGCTATGAACTTTCACCTAAAGCACAATTAAAAAAAAAAAAAAAGACAAAGAAACAAACGGAAACTCTGGAGTGGGAAAAAAAAACTGGAATTAAAAATTTGCTAAAGGGCTCAACTAAAGATTTGATCCAGTGGAAATAAAAATCAGTACATTTGAAGATAAATTAATTGAGATTGTACTGTCTGAGGAAAAGGGGGAAAAAGAATGAAAAAAATGTACAACACCTTAGAGACCTGTGACACACCCTTAGGCATACTAGCACACGCATAATGGGAGTCCCAGAAGGAAAGAAGAGAGAGAAAGGAGAAGAAAGAATATTTGAAGAAATAATAGCTGAAATCTTCCCAAATTTAATGAAAAGTAATAATGTACACATCCAAGAAACTCAATTAACTCCAAGTAGGATAAACTTGAAGAGATCTACAATTAGACATATCATAAAAAAAATTTCTGAAAACCAAAAAGAAAGAAAATATTGAAATTAGTAAAAGAGAAGTCACTCTTGATATACATGAGATCTTCAGTAAGATTAACAGCTCATTTCTCGTCAGAAACCATGGAGATTAGAAGCAGGGACAGATTACCCAATAAACAAGGTATGCATGGGCTTACTTGTGCTTACTTACTAATTTGTAGTGCACAATTTCACCTGTTTTGAAGATGAAATTGTGAAATTGTGCACTACAGATTAGTAAGTAAACACAATTAAACCCATGCATACCTTCCTAACTGGTTAATCCGCCCCTGGTCAGAAGAGAGTGGTATGATACATTCAAAGTGCTGAAAGAAAAAGCTTATTAACCAAAATGTCTATATCCAGCAAAATTATCCTTTGAAAATGAAGAAGTTAAGATATTCGCAGACAGACAAAAATTGAAAGAATCCATTGCTAGCAGACCTGCCCTACAAGAAATGCTAAAAAGAGTCCTTCAGGCTGAAATGAAAACAGATAGGAACTTGAATTCAAATGAAGAAATAAACAGCACCATTAAAGATAACTACATAGGTAAGTATAAAAGACAGTAAAGATAACTACATAGGTAAGTATAAAAGACAGTAAAGATAACTACATAGGTACATGTAAAAGACAATATCAATGTACTTTTTGTTCATAACTTTTTTCTTCTTGTCTGACTTTAAAAGAAATTGGCCCAAGGCAATAATTATGAATCTGTGCGGATGAGCATACGTTTAAAGATGCAATTTTATGACAATAAGAGCAAAAAGGAGTGTGTGTGGGGCGGGGTTGAGACACATTTTTGTACATAAAACATTGCTTGGAAGGAAAATGAAATAGTTGTAAACATCTATACTGAAAAAAAGAAATTCCTCAAATCAATAATCTAATTTTTCACCTTAAGAATCTAGTAAAAGAGGAACAAACTAAACCAAAGGCAAGCAGAAGGCAGGACAAAATAAATATTGTCATCGAAATTGATGAATTAGTGAATGGGAAAACAATAGAGAAAAATCAATGAAACCAAAAGTTGGTTCTTTGAAAATATCTACAAAGTTGATAAATCTTTAAGCAGACTCATGAAGAAAAAAGAGAGAAGACTAAAATTACTAAAATCAGGAATGAAAGAAAAAACATTACTACTGACTCTACAGAAATAATAACTATTAATGGAATACTATGAACAATTGCATGTCAACATATTAGATAATTTAGATGAAATGGAAAAATTTCTAGAAAGAAACTACCAAAACTGAATCAAGAAGAAATAGAAAATCTGAATAGATCTGTAATAAGTAAAGATATTGAATTATTAATTAAAAAAAATTTTCTACAAAAGCAACTCCGGGCCCAGATGGTTTCATTGCGAATTCTACCAAACATTTAAAGAATTAGCACCAATCCTTCACAAACTCTTTCAAAAAATGGAAAAGGATAGAACACTTCCTAAGTCATATTATGAGGCCAGTATTACCCAGATATCAAAACTAGGCAAATACATTACCAGAATAGAAAACTATAGGCCAATATACTTTATGACTATAAAAAACAAACAAACAAAAACCAAACCCATTGCTGTTGAGTTGATTCCGACTCATAGTGACCCTACAGGACAGAGTAGAATTGCCGCATAGGGTTTCCAACAGCAGCCGGCGGACTTGAACCGTTGACCTTTTGGTTAGCAACCGTAGCTCTTAACCACTGCACCACCAGGACTCGTTTTATGACTATAAACACTAAAATTCTCAATAAAATACTAGCAAACCTATCTAGCAATTTAAAAAAAAGGGGTCATACGTGATGACGGAGTGGGATTTATTCTAGGAAATGCAAACTTGGTTTAGCACTCAGAAATCATTCAATGCAATACTCCATATTAGAAGAATAAAGTAAAAAAAAAAAGCCATCTGAATAGATGCAGAAAAAGCATTTGACAAAATTTAACATCTTTTCATGATAAAAACAATCAATAAAATAGGAATTAAAGGGAACTTCCTCATCTACACAAAGGCACCTAGGGAAAAAACATCTATAAAAAACCACAGCTAACATAATACTAATAGGGAAAGACCGACTGCTTTGCCTTTAATGTCAGGAATAAGATAAAGCTGTCTACTCTACTCACTTCTTGTCAGCTTTGTCCTGGAGATTCTAATCAGGAGAATTAGACAAGAAAGAAAAAGGAGTGGGGAGGGGCATCTAGGTTAGAAAGGAAGAAATAAAACTATCTCTATTCATAGATGAGATGATCTTGCATACAGGATATCCCGAGGAATTCATACACACACAGGCGCAAGCTATTAAAGCTCAGCAAGATTGCAGTATACAAGATCAATGTACAAAAATCAACTGTATTCCTAAAAACTTGCAATAAACAATATGAAAATGAAATTAAGAAAACAATCCCATTTACAATAGCATCAAAAAGAGTAAAATACTTAGGAATAAATTTAATAGACGAGTACAAGTTTTGTATACCTAAACCTATAAAACATGTTGAGAGAAATTAAGACATAAACAAATGGACTTGATATTGTTAAGATGGCAATACTCCTTAAATTGTTCTACAGATTTATTGAAATCTCTATTAAAATACCAGCTACTTTTTGTAGAAATTGACAAGCTGATCAAAAAATTCATACAATAGAATATTATTTGATCATAAAAAGGAATGAAGTACCAATACATTCTACAACATGGATGAACCTTGAAAACACTATGCTAAATGAAAGTAGTTAGACATAAAATGTCAATACTGTATGAATCCATTTATGTGAAATGTCCAGAATAGATAAATCCATAGAGACACAGAGTAGATTAGTGGTTGCCAGGGGCTTGGGTGAGAGGGAATGAGAAGTGACTGTTAATGGGTAAAGGGTTTCTTTTTTTGGGTGACAAAAATGTTCTGGAATTTGGTAATGGTAATGGTCATACATCTTTGTAAATATATTAAAAACTTCTGAACTGCACAGTTTAGAAGAATGAATTTTATGGAATGTGAATTCAATCTCAACTAAAATAAATAAGTAAACAGACAAACAAATAAATTGAACCAACTGAAAATTTCCCATCAACATTTGACTGGAACTTCCCTGCCACACAGCAGATCTGTTTTGTAACAGCTAGTAATCAGTGACAAAACACAATTCTTTGAGTCACAGGTGCTTGCAAATGTCATTGTATACCACCTCCAACTTCTATATGCAAGACTAAATATATTACTGTACTGTCATTACTAGTTTCATTGAAAATGACATGGTATAATTCTGAGAAGACTACATTGAGCTTAATTAGTATTTCATTTTTTTTAATCCTTGAATTCTTAATACTTTTTACAACTTTTATGAATTTTATTTTTTATAACTAATTTTACACAAGCCATATTATTCCCACGTAAGGATACCTTCAGGGCTACTGCAGACTGAATGACAGAAAGTAAAAATATCTTGATAAAAACAATTTTCATCTCATTAACAAACTCTCAGTTAAATTCAAATGTGGTCATTCTTTAGATTAAGTTCATGTTTTGGTAATAATGACACACTGTCTTTTATAGCAATCAGTGAGCAGCCATGAACTATTTCATGTCAATGGGAAATTGAATTATTGTGGCCACTTAGTTTCCAAATGTCAGTGACTCTTCTGGTTGGGTATTTGACTTCAGTCATCAGAATAACATCTTCACTTTTTCACACTTTAAAGAGGTTTTTTGCAGTAGATTTTTCCAATGCAATGTGTCGTTGTGTTTATTCATAACCACAGTGAACATTAATGCAATTAATCAGAAAGTGTCTATTTATTCTTTTGGCTGAAATATGTATGTTAAAATACATTTTAAACTAAAATGATAATAAAAATAGCAACATTTGTTGAAGACCTATTCAAAGTGCTTTACACGTATTGACACCTTAAAAGCGAAGCAACTGAGGCACAGAGAGGATAGGTAACTACCCTAAGGTCACCCAGACCATCCAGCTAGTAAGTGGCTGAACTGTAATTCAAATACAGGCAGTTTGTTTTCAAAGGTTGGTCCCTGAACTACTCTGCAATGCTGCTTCTCACTAAATAAAAAAAAAAGAAACTAGGGCATACTACTACTTACTAGTAATTTTGGTAAAAAAAATAGGGAAGATATTAAGCTGGAAGAATAAGCAAAAGTGTAGTTTTGAGATTATTATTGATTACCATAGTCAATTATCAGCTGTTAGTATGGCAGCAACCCCTACCTCCAGTAAAAAGAGTTAAAGATTTGGAAGTTATGGCAGGTATATTAGACATTTGGTCAACCACAGACTTAATGTTAGCTAACAGTAATTGATATGAGCATTAGTAAGAACAAATTTTCCTTTACTTCACAAACTATTCCACCCAAGCACCTCAAACAAGAGGGAAGATTGAACAGGCACTCCATGGGCTAAAGTAGCATGCTGAAACTTTTATCTTACAAAATATATTCGAGAAATTCTCATGCAAAATGATCTTGTGTACAGAATATCCTAAACATAAAGATCTGTTTTAGCACAAAAGTAGGTTTTATCTAATACTTTGCAATAATTAGACATTTCAGGAAGATGTGCCATGTTGACTCTAGGTATGAAAATTATTGTTTAAGAAACCAAAGATTATCCATCTGCTGCCCCAAACCTGCTTTTCTTCACTGTTACCAGCCTTATTCAGGCAACCTGGATCAATCTCTTATTGCTTTTCTTCAATAGCCTCCGACTGTAGGGTGATCATATATTTATCATCCAAACTGGGACACTTTTGAGAGTGAAAGGAGGTGTTAACAATAATTATTCCAAGACATAAACCAGGATTGTCCTATTCTCAACAGAGAAGCCATAGTGATCCCATAAAAATCTGTTCTATCATAATATCTACATGTTCTACTGAAAACTTGCAACAAACATCTATTTCCACATGTGGCTAATGGCTGCCGTATTGGACAATGCTAATCTAGATAATTTACATCTCCAAGCTTCTAAGAGCAAGGGCTCAAAAGTAGGGCCTTTACCCAACTGAAGAAGTTTAACAGTTTCCATAATTTACAGCTAATATGTAAACTTCTGAGAGCAGGGACTGTATGTGTGGTGAAATGAGCTCCTTTATGTGGTCTTTTGCCTTGGTCCTTTGGAAAAACACCTTGAGACATTTTCCCCCTAAACCCTGAGGAGATACTTTTACCCTAGTTTTCTACCCTAGAGGGTTTGTTACTTTTGTCCAGGTTGATTGACATTTCCTGGGTAAGCTGTAAACAACTTGATCTGATACTTTTGTTTGGTCCTGGGCTGCAGCCTGCCCTGTGATTGGTATGTACCTTGCAGACATTGGTCAGTAGATTATACAAATGAAGCGTCTCTAGCCATTATGCAAATGAAGTGTCTGTGGCCTACTGAGAAGGGATTAGGTAGTTTGTGGCCCTGGTGAGTGGGTCATGCCTTGAAATTGACAAGGAGTTTGTGTATATATGCAGCCAACCCCACAGAAGTTTTTCAGACAGAAAGAAGCGGGAAGAGAAGCAGCAGGAAGAAGCAGAATGAAGAGAGAAGAGCGACGTAGCACAGAGAGAGAGAAAACGTAAGTAACCTCTTAAAAGAGCTGTAACACAGGTCAAGGGCTGTGACACTGAAGACAGTGAGAGGCCCAGAAGGGGCCCAGCTGCAGAGCCAGTGGCGACAGATCCAGAAGGCCCAGCTGCAGAGTCAGTGGTGACAGATGGCAGAGCCAAAAGGAGCCTGTCCTGAGGGGACCAAGAGGAGACCTGTCCCGAGGGGGTGAAGAGGAGGCCTGCACGGCCAAGAGGAGCTGAGAGAGCTGTCCTCCACTGAAGAAGAGAGACTCTGCCTATGTGCTTCCTGATCCTGATCCTGAGTTGTACTCTGTTACTTCCTTAATAAACCACTTAACTGTAAGTATGGTCTGTGAACTCTGTGCGGCCATTGCAATGGATTATCAAACCCAGCTGGTAAGTAAAGTGCCGTGAGGAGAACGGCTGGTGTCAGAATTGGCAGCAAGCTTGGAGAGTAGAGGTGTATGTCTGATCTCTACCTCACAGGGATCAGTCTTGGGCTGGTCTTGATTCTCATTATCCTCCCTGAAGTTAGACAGGTTCTGACACTACTATTAACTACTACCACTCTTTTACACCATGTTTATTTACCACTATATCCCAGCATTTAGCCCAGTGTATGGCATGAGCTAGGGACTTAATATTTGTTGAAATAAAAAAAATGATTATATAAGCACTATTCAAACTGAAAATATTATTTTTATTTCAAAACTTGAAAAAGTATTTAGAAATACAGTACAGCATTTGAGTATTTGTAACCTGGAAAGATTTTTTCCCCATTTCTAGTTTCTCTAGTGTGATAAATAATATAGAAATGTTTAGACGAAAAGATAAATAAGTAGGTACCAAAACATTAAGGCTTTGTCAGTGTAACTAATAGATGCATCATGTTGGAAAAGTGAACAAAATATTGAATTTTTATTTTCCTTAGACAGTACCGAGTTTTTAATTTTTCCTAGTATTTCTTTGATCCAAGGAAGACATTCATTATATTGGCTTCTATTTGAAATGTGTTTTGGGTCATATTTTACCATTCACCGACCTTTGTAACTTCCACTTTTGGTACATGGGAGAGGAGGGAATGCAAAACACTGGCAGCATGCAGGGCTTACGAACATGTACAAAGAAACACCTTGTGAAGCCTTTATTCTTCTCTTATGAAGCTTCTTCTCTCTTTAACTTGCTTTCAGGTGAGGAATTTGTAAAGCTTTGTGTGTGTGTGTGTGTGTGTGTGTGTGTGTGACAGAGAGAGAGAGAGGGAGAGGGAATAGAGAACCTGTGCCTATCCATCAAAGTCAGACACTCTTCAGAGAATAGACACAATGATATACGGGTTCTTTATCATTATGACTGTGTGTTCTGGTCACAGTTCTTAAAAATGAGGCCTATCCTAAGTACATGGATTTTTTCAATTTTATTATATTGCAAGCAAATTGAAAGTAGTGCCTATATTTTATGTACTTCTGCATTCCTCACAATGCCAAACCCTGAGTAGGCTTTCAGAAAATGTTAGTTAAAAAACTAGACTCCCAATTAGCATTTGTTATCAACCAGTAGCAACTGAAATTATATTTCAGTAGCAAAAGGTGGATATTGTCCAAATTTGTAAAGATTTATTGGATGTAGTAGTATAACCATAGAACATTTTAAAAGCTTAACATTTCATATGCAATGCAAATATCTTCTTGATATACTGGATTATTATGATAAATTTTTTATTATTTCAAAACAAATGACTAATGATGATGAGAATGAATATTGAAGAACATTCTTAATAAATGCATGGACAAAGTATCCAAAATCATTTGAGAAAAGAACTTATTAAACATTATCTGCATATGATCTCAAGCAAACTAAGATGTGTGTGTACATAGGAAGTAAAGATGAATGGCAAAGATACATATATTTTTAATTCATGGCATTAAATTCATAGTAATATCATATGCACATAAAACTTAATTTCTTCTCCTCTCTGCCATTCTCTTCTTTCATAATTTTTTTTGCCATGAAGTCGTCGGAGAAGCCTGTTAAAGTACAATGGAAGGAGAATAGGGGATCACAGAGGAAATCCAATAATTAAACCACTTTGCCTGGCAAGTAAAACTTTGGAAGGTAATGACTCTGCTGGTAGGGGCACTTAATTGTTGCAGCCTTTCGTTCAATGTGAGCTGCCTGAAAACCAAGAGTTTGATCAGTATGTGTTAATCTGCTTAAAATAGGCATGTTTTCTCAAAATAAACTGGGTTTATAATGCATATGCATCTTAAAAATCTGAATTATAGCAACTTTATACTTTAGAGATAAGGATTTTGGTAGGGTTGCATTTAAATCAAACTTTTGCCATCATCTGTAAAAATATAGTTATTTTAACTTCAAGGTTTATTCTTTCCAAAGTTTTTTTTCCCTTTATACATGCATGTACTCATACATATACTTAATGAATGATGATGGCATATAATGAAATAATACTGTATTTGCAAAGCCACCTACCTTTTAACCCACCAGAAACAATACCCCTGAACCCAGATGATGTTGCAGTTGGACCAGCTGCCCTGTGACTTCTTTTCTATTGAAGTTTCATTCTGAAAATGACAGAAGCCTTAACCTCTATTTACTGGGAGAAGCCATTAATCTATCTTCAGACTTTCCCCTACCTCCCAGAGAAAAAACAATTTGCTCTTCCAAAGTTTGTTTGGAAATGAAACCAAATTCTATATTTCTTCTACAGATGGTTGACCTCTTTCAGTTGGTGGCTGCATTACTCATTTAAACAATTATACAGGTCAATATAGCGTAATCTAAATTATTTAGTCTCTGAGTGTTTTTCAGACACTACTGACAGTTGGAGAGGATCCAGCTGCTGGATGTACCTGGATTTGAACTCCACACAATGATAACAGAGCTTTAGTTTGAATTCCAGACCCATCCATAGACTACGCTTATGAGCACACTTGACAGTCTTGTACATTGGTCCTGGGGGAGTTATAACTTAAGTAACAATATGTCGACACAAGGTGATTTATTATTTTCAGATGAAAAGTTTAAAATAGCCGTGCTGTTTTTTTTTTCTTTTTCTTTCTTTTTTTAAAGAATCATTATTATCCGGATGGTCTTTCTTCTGAAGTTTAACTTTAAAACACCTTTCTTTTTGTTTGTCCCCCACAGAGAGCAATTCAAATCTACCAAATAGACTAGCAAAATATTATGATAACCTTTTCCATCCTAATTTGTACTGGAGGCTGAGTGTGTACTAGGATCAACATTAATTACTGTATAACATTTCAGCAGTGTAGTTCATGGAAATGTCAGAGAGTTAACTAAAAGGGACTTGGGGTCTTACAAACCTCAGGGGGTAGGTAGCTATAGAACATGTGCTCCACAGGACAATGGGGATTCACAAACATGAAATTTAGGACTAGGGTGGAAATAAAACCCAGGACTAAGGTGTTAACGCCAAGAAAATCCAATAAAAGTGAGTTTCCCAAGCGCGAGAGAAGACATAATGCAATACAGTCTAGTGGTCTTTCTACCATCTTTAAATAATTTTAAAGTTAATAAAATTTAGGTTCCAGTAGTTAACACAACAGCTTGGAAAAACGATTCTTTATAATAAGGGATCTAGTTTGTTAAAGTTAATATAGCAGTTTGAATTAATGAATTTTTAATTCGGATTCCTTTCGCAGCTTGAATTCAGACTAATTACAGGTTTTAAATTGTCACTAGTAGGAGCTCAGCCAAGGCATATTCCCTCTCTTCTTACTTGCACCCTGAGAATTCATAAATCAGTTTTTTTCTGGGTCATGACTTTGCCCCACCAGGAGCAGAGAAAGCCCTTCCGTGTGAAGAAAATGCAATGGCAGCAATCCCAGTCAGGCAGAATTGGTACACAAAATGCAAGTAAGTAAATGACAGAGGAGATTTCCCAGCTATGAGGGGAAAGAGCTTAAAAATCACAAATATAATAGAAGCAAGAATGAATTTAGTAAATACTTTTAGCACAGCAGTGCCTACTTCCTGTAATTTAGGATTACTAAATATTTTAGGAAAGGGACTGCTTTTGCAAGGCTTTTTTTTAAACAGCAGAGGTCACCTTAGTACAAACATTTTCAGGGGGTGGAGTAGGGGGTGGTTTCTGCTCAGTGGTGATAAATTAAGTACTTTTCAACCATCAGAAACCCTTCTCTTATTTCATTGAAACCCAAAAATCTAACACACAGTGCTAGTTGAATTTTTAAAAAAGTTAGACAAAATGAAATTGTTTTCAAATTAAATTACTTTCTAAGTTTATATCCTTTTATTAAAATGATTTTTTTCCCTAAGTAGAATGAAGATAATATGAAATCATTTAATGAATAATAGGTCAATTCTATTTCCAATTTGCTTAACAATATTCCATATTATGTTTACTGTTAGAAAAACACCCAGTAAATCTTTCTGATTCAGCCATTATGGCTTAGTTTTTAAAACTAATTGTATCTATAAAATATATCCATTAACAAAGAATATCTAATAAATAGCTGATCAAATGTAAAATCTGCCAAAAAGGCATGAAAGATATCCAGTCATGCTCCATTTAATAAAACATACATTAGTTTAGATAAATTGATAATATTTTTCTCAATTTTTATTTTATGACTATTCTAGCATTAAATTACAGTTCATCTGATGTTGCATTATGAGCTAGTATGGGCATTTCTTTTTTCAGATGTTTAAAGACCAGAAAATGTAAAATGGAATGTTTCTGTTCTGCAAGATTCCATATAAAATATTTTTCTTTTAGTAGTTTAAAGTTCATTGGAATACATTTTTAATTAATAATTGTGTTTGAATATTGAATCCATGTTTTCTAATGAGCTTATTATCTACAATATGTAATCAGTTTTAAACAAGTACTTTCAATATCATTTTTTGCATATGCCAATATATCATTTTCATATTATAATGAATAGCAGTAATTATTTTGACAATAAGAATAAAATTTATTAACACTGCCTCTTTTCCTTGTCCTTTTCTCCTATCCCAACAGATGACAAAGTTGCTATAACTTTCATGCCAAAATAATTGCCATCTTTCAGGAAATGGGGGGAAAATTCAGAAAAATAAAAATGTCCAGAAAATTCTTAAATACTATTTTAGATTTTAATCACTTTATTAGATTTCTTGCTTGAGTGATTTGTGCAGAAAACATTTTATCTATTTTGTTTTCCTCTGATTACCAAACTCTGTTAGACACAAAGTCGGCTTGAAACTAGCTTACAGTTTAAAGACAGGTTTAATAACAGGTGAACACTGGAAAATATGCAAACAAAATGGCAGACATGAATGACTTTATTTAAGGCATAATTGCTTCTCATCAACCCAAGAAATCATGCAGAAACAGACTCTGTTTTACCCTGCCAGGATAGACCAGAGAAATCACTCAGGCAGAGATGCTAAAAGGAAGGTCCATTCTTGGGTCTCAGCCAGAAAACCACTCCACACACAGATCCAAGCCTAAAGACAATAGTCCTTAGAATCACAGTTCATCATAACAGATAATTATACAGCAAGTAAGACAATAAGGTTTTTTGGCCTCTGACTGTATAGACTAATTGCCGGCTATGGAGCTCTGCCTGGAAGGGATACAGCACAGCCTCTGCAATGTCTTCTTGTTATGTGCGTACTGGTGTAATTTGGGTGGAAAAGAGGTTTAATATCTAGTGAATTCCATATGGTGGCTCTTTCTCTTTTGTGGACTCCCCCCTGCCCCTGATAGACACATTGTAGTATTCCAGATGGCTACTGACATATCTACCTGGAAGGAGTTTTGCAAGGATATAATCCTGCCTGGGTATACCTAGTATTTCAAAGAAAAATAATATCAACAGAAAAGGATGCAAAATAAATAAATAAATCTGGCCACTTAATTATAGGGCTTGTCATTATACATTTAAAAATACTAAAATTAGGATTCTGTCAGGTTTTACTTATACGCATATGGGTGTCAGCATATTTGCTTGGTAAAATAGACAGAACCCAGAGTTAACAAACCTGTTATTTTGCTTTCAGATATGCATCTGGAAGGAATAAAGTTCAATCTTCATTGTTTTGTTTCGCTTTATTTATTTATTTTTTTGGTTTGTTTTCCGGTCACTTTTACTCTCTAACAGGACCTATCATGACTGAATTTATTATTTATTTCTTTATTATCAAGAAAGATGAAAGACCCCTTCTTTGAAGACATATACAAACAAGAGTGAGTTCCTGACAAGATAGCAAGAGGCTACAAAGACTCCAGAACAGTGATCCTCCCTCTCCCCCAGAAACGAACACTCCTCTTTTCAAATTGTATAGTCCCAACGCCAGCCAATTAACTTGAAGTTGAGTTTTGACTCAAGCTCGTGACCCTTCCAGCAATACAGCCCGGTTCTACATCTGGTATCATTGAACCAAGTTAGGGAAAAATAATCTCTGCTATTGTTTTTGTGTGTATGTTGCTTTTTTCTTTGCTTTTAAAAATAATTGATGTTTTTAAGACCTGCTGAGGTCTTTAGGATTCCTAAAGCGTTCTCCACGGTATTTGTATGTTTTCCCCTCTTGGGGAGGAAAAAAGAGCTGGAGCACAATCATTTTTATTGAATAAAGTTTGCAGTTCATTAAAGGCTTTCTTGCTCCCATGTGCAAATGCTGACCATTACATCATGCGCCCTGAGGGTTGTGCTAGAAAAGAGAAAAGGAGGCGAAATAGCAAAAATAAAAGAGCCTTCCTGACTTGAATTGAAAAATCTGCTTGTTTTTTGTTAAACATCACAAATTTGTAGGAAGGCTAGCAAGTGTAATAGCGTTCTGAGCATATATTACCTTGGAGGCACAAAGCTCCCACTTAAAGAAATACACATGAAATGTGGACTTGGATTCCCAAGATTTGTTTAAATGAAACAATAGTTTCAAAGCTGTGTTATCTATTTTGAAGTTAGTTTAAAAATTCTATTAGATAGGGTTGTATATGCACTACCCAAACCTATTACATTTCATTTACTTTTATTGTTAATTCATTTGAAAAAAAAATTCAAGCAAAAAGAAAGAAGAATGAATATCTTTTGAAATAAAGTTAGCTGAGGATCAAAATAAGCAAAAAAGAGTGTCCTGAGCATAAGGAATTTGTTCTTTTTTTCTGTCTTATTCCTGTTTTCTAAGATTGCAGCAACATTTGACTGTTGGCGATGTTTGGTATGTAAGTCTATGTATAAAATGCATATTCAGACATTGTTAGTAATATTATAATAAATGTTCCATGAGTATAATGGGGTGCATATGTCTAAAAAGGACTTTAAGTCGTGTGTATAATTTAGTGGCTATTAAATAGTCACCTCATTTTGACCCCATATAACTGTCTATTTTTTATTGGGCATAAAGTGAATCCACTATTTATTTGTAGTTTGATTTGCAGAAGAAAATAAAAACAAAACCAAGCCCAACAAGGCCAATCACTTTGCTATTGTGGCGATATTTTTAATGTATTCTCTTATTCTGCATATATATATATATATATATATATATTTTTTTTTTTGGGAAGTACACAGATCTTAAATATCATAGCTAGAAGTTGATATGGTTTGGATTTCAGATGATAAACACTACCAAACGGTGTCATATTAAAATGTAAAAACTATGTATGCGTGCCACAGCCTCTGCCTGCTATGAGTTTGGTTGTACGAATGTTTTTTTGACTTCTAAATCACACATTTGCTAAAATGAGCTCTGCTAGATATCAGTTTGCGCACGGGCACAATGTGTCTCAGTCAGATTCATAAAACAGATAGCTGAACTATACTTTGACTTTTGACATCAACAATCTGACTTCAATATTTCTCTACAAAAAGAGACTCCCGACTCTCTGTGCTCCTTCAATGTGATGGATAGCTTTTCAGCTGCTGACGGCACTGAACATAATAAATGTATTCATCAGCACTGGGGGCTGCGTATCCCCATGTCTTAAGTTTTACAGCGAGTGGCTTTGAAATGCCACCCAGAAACACCTGCAGCACTGCCTTGTCTCGCAGAACTGCAAAGCCACTGTGTGAAAAAATATTATAAATTTGTCTGTGTATCAGCATTTCTGTGCTAAACAACCTTTTAATTGCCTACCCTCTAATTTTTCTTTCCCTGGAAACACTTGCAGACACATATTTTAATTTAGGCTGCTCTGTTTGACTCATCTGATCATCTGGGTTTTCATTGTCATTGCTTCACAATAATTTAATGTCATATATAATGGCATCAAATTGGGGAAAGCCCTAAAAGCTGCCAATCCAAAGTGATCTGAATGTTCCCATGTACAAGCCTAGATAAGCTTGACTTGCTTGTGCCAACATTATTCATCACATTCTGTGTCTAACTGGGCCAGTGTTCTCTTGCTCTTGCATTTTCAAACCCTCTTTCAACACACACTGAAGCTTCTTATACAGTGTGTTTTTTTATACCACAACAAAATGGTTGAGAGTATGTATTTGCTACAAATTAAAAAAAAGAATATTATAATGATGCTTATCAGGCTACTATCTAAACAATTTACCATACTGTTCTTTAACTTGGTTCTTGTTAAACAAATCTCATTTTGTTTGCCGCTAGGAGAGGAGAGTTGGACCACGTGTGCAATTCAACATTTGTTTTAGATTTGCATTTAATAATATTACAGAGAGCTAACTACCGTTAATGAAAATTTATTTGTAAGGCTACCTCAAAGCTGATCGTATATGTCTTCTTGGGAGGAGAAGAGTTTTATTTTAAAGCTAATTAAAAGTTTCTAAAGATGCTGTGGATTTTTTTTTTTGGTGCAAATTAAAATTAATTAGAGTTATTAAGGAGCCATGAAAAGAAGGATTTGAGAAATAGTGAGAAATATTATTTAAATCCTAATGGAATTCAGTGAAACCCGCAGGTCTATTACAGACCCCTGATTTGCCAGGATCACTGCAGGGAATCTAACATTAATAAGCACACTGGTAATTAAATCATTTGTTACTTTGTCTGTAATGTTGTAATGTTTCACTGATACTCTGTCAGAGCTCTTTGTGCAGATCAGAGCTAATCAAAGGTAATCAATTTTCAGCATTTGAGAAATCTGTAAATGATTATACATTCATCAGATCATTTAGTGGAGTGCAAGGAAAGTGCAATGCAATTAATCTTCCTGCATGAGGAGGAATTACCACCACAGAATTCAACAGTTATAATTAATTTCATTGTCTTGCTGTGAATTTTGATTGCTTTTCTTTGGACTGTATAGTACAAATGATGATTCATTGCAAAGTATTTGCAAAGCAAACACACCAGTGTGCTATGCAAATTAAAGTAGCTGTATAACAGATAGGTTTCAAACTTCCTATTTACTCAGGGCTGTTGAGTACTAATTTGCCAAATAATAATTGCTTGTTAACTTTATACACTCTTCCCTTGAATATAGAGATTGGTAACCAACATAAATAGAAAGCAAGTGCTATTTTGTATCTCGTGGTATGTATGCAAAATACTAGTTAGCACTTAAACTTGTTCCCTTTACCAAATAACCTCATCTGAGCATTAAAAAATGGTTATTTACCTCTGAAATCACATGCAATTTATTTTCCAGAAAATCGATAGTAGCAGTAAGTCATGCAAAGACATTTTCTTACAAGTGTATTGCTTTTCCCATTGTTATAAACCTTTAAGAGACTTTTACCTAAAATATTTGAATTTTAGAATTTATTTGTATCAAGATTGCTACTTTTTAAAAATCGCTAATTTTGGTGCCTAAGTAGGGTATTGTTAAAACACATTGTTCGTCATTTACAGATTTCCTATGTAATTTCCTTTTAGCTTCCTGTGTCACTGTTCTTTTAAAAATATACCTGTGGAACGAAAACTTAATCAGAAATGACAAAGTTTCATCTCACATGTTGTGATAAAAGAAAAGGATTTTTTAAAGTGAAATTAAGGTTAATGTCAAAGAATGAAAAAAATGTGTGTAACTTCATTGTTTACTGTTTGCCAGATGACTCCAATTTCTGTAATAATTAAAATGTGGAGCACAGCTTGTTCTTTTCTTTACATCAGTTTGTAAACTCCAAGTCTCTAATGTTTACTCCCAAATTAAATTCTCTCTGTTTAATTCAACTTTGCATTCATATAGATTCAAGAACCTGAAATCCTATTTTTATATGTCTTAATTAGGAAGTTGAACTATTTACCTGAATTTCAATTGAACAACAACATAAGATATTACTTTTCCCTCAAATCCATTCAGTGTGTGATGTCTTTGTTGAATGCCAGTTGAGGAGTAAGTAACTTATCCTATTTGTTAGTTGTTTTTAACCTGTGAATGAGTTTACATTAGTTCAAACCATTACTTGCTAAAACCAAAAGCATTAATACAAATATTTTCTAGTTTAGGGTGGGGAACCTGAACAAATCAACTGACTAAATTAACCCTTTCCGAAAAATTTGAAATTAAAATGTCAAGATATCTTTATTTAAAATTCATGTCAAATTAAATAGTATTTGGAAATAGGCTAAAATAATGCAAATGTGATAGTAAATTAATGCTATTGTTTCTGATAATTAAATTATTAAAGTGTCTGGAAATCCAAAGAAAGAGTCAAATAATAAAGGAGGCCAAAGAACACTATTTTACTGTCAAAAATCAATAAAGCAACTATGGGAAAACTCTTTGATAACATCAATTCTTTCATACACTATAGAAGTTTGTCCAATCTGGAGATGCAATGAATTGATTCCTCATTCAAGATTTTGATGAAAGGTAAATATTAAACAAGATAAATAGTATATAGGTACATGCGATTTCTAGTCTCTTAAGCTCAAATGTAGTCGTATTGTTCATTTCTCGTAAGAACTGTTTTTTTTTTTTTAATTTCAAGTTACCTCATGTTTATCTCTGCTAATATTTTCTCTTTTCATAACTTTCCATTGTTTCTGGGATCATAGCATTCCTATTTTTCAATTCTCTCTGGTTTTTGTATTTGATACACCGTTGCTGATTTTAGGGATTGCAGTTGGTTACAGTACTATCATGTGCTAAATATAGTTCAACTAATTTAAACTTATTTGAACTGCCAAGCTTAGAAAACTCACTAAATAAAAATTAATCCTCTGAGTCGAAGCATTCCATCATATTTTCTTTAAGGTTGAATCTGCATGTATTAATCCATGTGACCATTTTTACTAAATATTTCATCAAATCATTTTGCAAAAAAAAAAAAAGTCATTTTGAGTTAATAGAGGAAACATATAGACAGAAGATAAATTAAAGATGAAAACATTAAATATATAATGCAGCATATTTTGTATGAAGATCATAGGCTTTTGGAATGAAATTATTTGGTTCAAATCTTGGATCAAATTCTTAACAAGTGGTGTAATCTTGGGAAACTTTCCTTACTTACACTTTCTAAGTCTCATCTGTAAAATGGGAATAATAATCTGTTTTGTAGGAAGTTGTTTTATTGAAAGCATACATAAAAATGTACATAAAATGATCTGGTGCATAGTAGGTACTTCAAGAATAAAACCTGTTATCATGACCCACTGAACGAAGAAAAGGAGATGAGGGTGAAAATAGTGGAAGAGAGAGCCATAACTTTTGCATTTTATATATGAATGTAAGTCAGTTTTTACCTCACATTAGAATTGTGAGTTATAAAAATCAGACAAACAGAAATGCAGAGTGTTATTCATGAAAGAAGTTGGAACACATGATTTGGGCTGGGAATATAGATGTCATGGCCCTTTCCATTCACAGTTTCTGAAATATTTTTCCTTTTCCTCTTATACACTTGGACTACTCCAAGCTCCTCTGTCTGCATTTTCATTATCTTAGATCTCTTGCATTTTTTTTTTTTAAGTTTCGTAGGTCTCCTAAATTATATCTCCTTCTCCATTTGCTCATTTGCATTGGGACAGAGAAATTTGAAATGACAGACACATTTCAATAATTTCTACTTGCTTGTTTCAGCTTTTTTTTATTAAAAATAATTTAGAAATTTATTAGATTTATCATTAGGTTAAGCAATGCATTTTCTAGACAGGACTGTGGAATCTAAGACATTCAGAAACTTTTGACTCATTAGAATTCAATCTGAAAAATTCAGTAAAGAATCAATATCAAGTTATAAAAATGCACTCAAAATATTTTATTTAAGGTAAAATATACCTGATAAGGTGAATTTTTATGGTACAGTTTCTCGTAAATTCATTGATGGCTGTTATCTAAATTTCTTGTAAAATTTTTTAGTTTGAATATGAATGAAAAATCTTTGTAAATAAAAAATAAAATCAGGGCTAGTTTTATAAAAGTCTAAGTGTTATTTTGGTTTTAATAATTACAAATCCTAAACAAGTCCCTTATCTGTAATTTAGTTAAATATTTGGTGAGGCTTGATGTCACCCTATGTAAAAATTATGAAAAATTTTCATAGTCCTGTATGTTTATTAATGAAATATATTTGATGAATATTTGCTTCCACTGGTAATTTCTATGATCCAAAAGTGGTAATACCTTTTTTCTTTTTTTTTTTCCAGAAAGTTTAATTTCATTCCTTTGAACATCCAGGTGGCTTGAGGAATTCCCAATTATAATAACTAATCAAATGCAATTGCGAAATGAGACATATATATACTTGGTAGATTTTGCAAGTGTTCTGTTCTTACAAATCACTACTCTTTGAAATTTTCCTTTCATATAAGATGGAGGGCAATATAAATAATCTATCTGACTTAAAGGATGTGGAAAAAATAAAAAGAAAACTTGACAGGTTCTTGCAATATCATAATTTATGTGAAACATGAAAAAAAACCATGCATACATAACACCTTTCCTGTCTGGCTTCATCTGTATTCACTTGTTGTCAAAACAGGTTTCCATATTTAACTTCTTTTTTTGATTATGCCTTTTCCTTTATTTCATGGAATGATATGTTATTATCTCTGAAGTGTAGATTTCTGCCAAGTTCTATGCACTTCAGTGTTAAGAGTATGGCCCACAACTCTGGGAATCTTTGTTGAAGCTGTAAAAATAAAATGAATAGTATAAAAGCTTGATGGCATCTGTGGATAGGAAACTCATTAAAGGCCCCAGCCCTCTGTTTTATTTCTAACCACATTTTCCCTGTGGGATTTCAATGTCTTGTAGGATGAAACCAGCAGGACTCATTACTTACAAAACAATGTTTAGAGTCCTTTCGTGGCGCTGGAATGCTTCTGCCAGTCAGGTAAAGAACCTAGGCCTTTATCCTTTTGGGGACAATGCCGGCCAGCTCACAAACTGCTTGGAAAAGTCATGCCTTTGAATGTAACTGCAGGTGTTGCTCCCCAAAGGCTGTTGGTTGGTACCCTCCTATGCAATGTACAATGGGATAATAGAACATTCACTTTGGAATTCAAACAAAGTCTTAGAGAAATGGAAATAATAGGAACACAATTTTGAGACTTCCTTAGTTTTTCCCACGGACTATGGACCATGACTAATACCCTCAGGGCAAAAAACATCCCATTGCCTTTAAGGGATGTATACAATTCAGTGTTTCAGATAAGGAAGTTTCATGACCTCACCAGTTTTGTGGCTTCCATTCATTTACTAAAAATAAATTTCAGCAAGAGAAGAAAAAGCCATGTTATGGGATAGAACTTCAAGACACTCCATCTAATAAAAGATCAATGAATTTAATACAAAGTACAAAAAATCCCCCCCCAAAAGAAACCATTGCTTTAACCAGATTCAATAAATCAACTTAGTATAGTTCTGACTGAATTGCCTGTATCTCTTTGGCAATGTGGCAAGTGGCATTTTGGAAATATTCTTAGAACTTGTAAAATTCCTGCAAGAATAATAAGGACCTTGCCATTGTGGAATCAAAGAGATTCAATCACTTAAAGTAGTACTATAGGCTTGTCAAGTGGAATTGCTTTTACAGATTTGCTGAATAACTCACCCATAATGGCTGAAAATTTCAGCCATTTTGTTAAAACATCCAAGGCAGAAGAGATTAGTGTGCACCATAGAATAGCATATGTATAATCATGAAGAAGTTTAGACCACGTCTGCACCGTCAAGTACCATTTAAACATCCCAGGCTTCAGTCATTGCGTTATGGAAAACAATGTGAGCTATCTAAAAAATGAAGTGTGGCTTGTCCTTAGCTATCCGATGAGACTTCAATAACATTTAAGCTTGGTAAAATGTATTTCTAAACAACGATGCTATCTTTACAGCATATTTTTACAGATGAGACGGTCATGTAGAATTTGGCTGGAGGGAATTTACAAAAAAAACAGTTAAATGTGGTAACTATAGGGAAGACGTTAAACAGTGAGAAAGTGCTAGCCTAGTTGTTGGAAAATTAATATCAGTTAGATTCCTATTAATAATAATAGGACAAGCTGACAACAAACATCTGGGCTGCTAAAAGGAGAAGCCATTAAGCTTCTTCCTTTTAAACACGTTTTTGACAATGGAGACATACATGTTTTTTGTCAATGGGTAAGTTTCAACTTGCAGACATCCTGCATTTATTTTCACAATTTTGTCTTAATTTTGAAACAGAAATTAGGAAATAAATTGCCATTTTAGAGATTGTCCTTCAACTTGGTGTGTTTTGCAGAGACTACTGTGAAATTAGCTTCTGGGGAGGGATGTGTAATTTTTTTTTTTATTTTGCTTTAGATGAAGGTTTACAGAGTAAATTAGTGTCTCATTAAACAATTAATGCACATACTGTTTTGTGACATTGGTTGCCAACCCCATGACATGTCAACACTGTCCCCTTCTCGACCTTGGATTCCCTATTACTAGCTTTCTTGTCCTGTCTTCTCGTCCTTGCCCCTGGGTTGGTGTGCCCATTTAGTCTCGTTTTGTTTTATAGTCCTGTCTAATCTTTGGATGAAGACTGAACTTCAGGAGTGACTTCAATACTGAATTAAAGGGTGTCCAGGGGTCATATTCTCAGGGTTTTTCCAGTCTCTGTCAGACCAGTAAGTCTGGTCTTGTTTTGCGAGTTAGAATTTTATTCTACATTTATTTCCAGCTCTGTCTGGGACCGTCTATTGTGAGGGGATGCATATTTTTTAATGACAAATTCACCTCTCATTTTCTATGCAGAAAATGTCAAGAATATTATACTTGATTTTATACTGTCAAAGGCTCAAATAAACTCCATGGAGAATAAATACCTTTTTCCCACCTATACTTTGCATTTTTGCATTTTGGGGAATACATTTAACTCAGGTTGTAGATAACATTCAATACAATAAATACATGTATATAAAAGTAATCTTCAGCTTGAATTTAAATACTTCTGCTTGTTACCTTGTTTAAACAATAAAAAGGAAAATATTCCCCAGGAAAGATGTTTAAATGCCAGTACATAAACAATGATGTCACCCTGTAATTTGAATGAAATATTAATGGAAAGAAGAACAGATGAGTATCAGAATATATTATGAATAGAGTAAATGTAACAGAAGGGTATTTTCTATCAAAAAAAAAGATGGTAAGAAACTTAATAGATATAATTCATAAAAAACAACGAAAACAAAAACAAGCAAACTGCCATGGAGTCAATTCCAACTCATAGGGACTGTAGAGGACAGAATAGAATTGTCCCCATAGGATTTCTAAGGCTGTAAATCTTTACATAAGTAGACTGCCACATCTTTCTCCCATGGAGCAGCTGGTGGGTTAGAACCACCAAACTTTCGGTTAGCAGCCAAGAACTTTAACCACTGTGCCACTAGAGCTCCTTGTATAATCTGTAGTCCTAGGAAAATGCATACATTTGTAATAGAATATACAGAACTCGTTTAGTTTCTCTGTTCCAAGAATATTAAGAGTCTGTACACGTACAGATTAAAAACTGAGTCAGAACTATATGATAACTCAGTAAACAATATCTTTTGGTTTTCACTGTATGCATAATGTCATGGATTAAATTGTGTCCCCCAAAAATATGTGTCAACTTGGTTAGGCCGTGATTCCCAGTATTGTATGGTTGTCTTCCATTTTGTGACTGTAATTTTATGTTAAAGAGGATTAGGGTGGGATTGTAACACCCTTACCCCAGGTCACATCCCTGATCCAATGTAAAGGGAGTTTCCGTGGAGTGTGGCCTGCATCACCTTTTATCTTACAAAAGATAAAATGAAAGGGAAGCAAGCAAAGAGAGGGGACCTCATACCACCAAGAAAGCAGCACCAGGAGCAGAGTGCGTCCTTTGGGCCTGGGGTCACTGTGCCTGAGAAGCTCCTTGACCAGGGGAAGATTGATTACAAGGACATTCCTCCAGAGCCGGGACACAGAGAGAAAGACTTCCCCTGGAGCTGACGCCCTGAATTTGAACTTCTAGCCTACTGGACTGTGAGAAAATAAATTTCTCTTTGTCAAAGCCATCCACTTGTGGTATTTTTGTTACAGCAGCACTAGATGATTAAGACACATAGCTTTTGCCAGAGGTCCTGCAATAGGTCAGCTGCACTACCAAGAATTCAAACTTTGATTCTTTCTACTATACTCCTACATTCTCCAAAGCAAATTTGCTTATATAGAAAGGATTAGAAAATTCCTCTTAAAAGCATACAAACCTATTTGGAAAAAAAAATCACCTGATTAACCCATCTATGGGTCATTAAATAGTAAAAACAGGATTTATTTGAAATGTTCTAAATACACCAGCAATTGCTGCCTCTTTCTCCAAATCATACTGAGTTCTTCTCTATCAAGTTTACTCATGCCAGTTAGCTGTGCTTAGGGTTTTAATACAGGCCACAAAATAACGCCTTGTCTTTCCATTTTAAGTTTAGTATCAATTAAAAGATAGGCATTAGAGTTAACTAGATGGAATTCAAAATGCCAGCTTTATTGCTGGTAAATGGTAGAAAGTAGGATCTTACTAACAAATGAGCCACTCAAAACATCCCTCTATAAATAAACCTCCTGCCAGTCATGAGCAATGCCACAGACTTGCAGAACTCCCTAGCAGGGCTGAATCCTCTTGTCTAGCATCTAGCTGTAGAGTGGAACTGGAGGTTGAGCTGTCTTTCTGTTGGAAGTACTTCCAGAGACATTGCTCCCCCTCCTCTGGAATCAGAGAAGGAAGGTGTAGGTATGCCCTTTTGGTTTTCTAACTCCAGGTCTTTGCACATTTCATTGTAATATTTTAATTTGTCTTCTTCTCGAGCTGCCCTTTGAAATCTTCTGTTCAGCTCTTTTACTTCATCATTTCTTCCATTCACTTTAGCGACTCTACATCCAAGAGCAAGTTTCAGAGTCTCTTCTGACATCCATTTTGGTCTTTTATTTCTTCCCTGTCTTTTTAATGACCTTTTGCTTGCTTCATGTATGATGCCCTTCATGTCATCCCACAACTCATGGGTGTTTGGTCATTAATGTTCAGTGTGTCAAATCTATTCTTGAGATGGTCTCTAAATTCAAGTGGGATATACTTAAGGTCATACTTTGGCTTCTGTGGATATGTTTTAATTTTCTTCAGCTTCAACTTGAAATTGCCTATTAGCAATTGATGGTCTGTTCCACAATTGGCCCCTAGCCTTGTGCTGACTGATTATACTCAGCTTTTCCATCTCCTCTTTCCACAGATGTAGCCAATTTAATTCCTGTGTTTTCCATACGGTGAGGTCCACACATATAGTTGTTGTTTTTGTACTTGAAAAAAGGCTTTTGCAATGAATAAGTCGTTGGTCTTGCAAAATTCTATCATGCAATTTCCGGCAGTGTTTCTATCACCAAGGCCATATTTTCCAACTACTGGTCCTTTTTTGTTTCCAAATTTCACATTCCAATCACCAGTTATTATTGATGCATCTTGATTGCGTGTTTGATCAATTTCAGACTACAGAAGTTGGTAAAAATGTTCAATTTCCTTATCTTTGGCATTAGTAGTTGATGTCTAAATTTGAATAATAGTTGTATTAACTGGCCTTCCTTGTAGGTGTATGGATATTATCTTATAACTGACAGAGCTGTACTTCCGCATAGATCTTAAAGTGTTCTTTTTGACAATGAAAGTGATGCCATTCCTCTTCAATTTCTCATTCCCAGCATAGTAGACCATATGATTGTCCGATTCAAAATGGCCAGTACCAGTCCATTTCAGCTTACTAATGCCTAGAATATCGGTCTTTATGTGTTCCATTTCATTTTGAGGATTTCCAATTTTCCTGAATTCATACTTTGTACACTCCATGTTCTGATTGTTAATGCATGTTTTCAGCTGTTGTTTCTCATCTGCCACACCAGCAAATGGAGGTCCTGAAAGCTTGATTCCATCCATGTCATTAAGGTCGACTCTACTTTGAGGAGGCAGCACTTCCCCAGTCGTATTTTGAGTGCCTTCCAACCTTAGGGGCTCATTTTCTGGCACTATATCAGACAATGTTCTGCTGTCATTCATAAGGTTTTCACTGGCCAATTTTTTCAGAAGTAGACCACCAGGTCCTTCTTCCTAGTCTGCCTTAGTCTGGAAGCTCCGCTGAAATCTGTCCACCATGGGTGACCCTGCTGGTGTTTGAAATACTGGTGGCATACCTTTCAGCATCACAGCAACATGCAAGCCACCACAGTATGTTGAACTGACAGATGTGTGGTGACTAGTAAAACTAATATATTTGTTTATTTTTTTCTGGAAAAACTATTGGAACATAAATTAGGAGACCTGTATTCTAGAATTGGCTTTTCCACTAATATTTGTGTCCTTGCACATGTGACTTCATTTGTTTGGACTGACATTTCCTCAACTACAAAATGAAGGCGGTGAAAGAGAAGACATCAAACTTATTCTGAGGTTGCTCCACAACAGGAAGAACAATTAAGTAGATGGGCTATAGTTGCACCCATTTATTTAAAAAAAAAAAAGAAAAAAGATATGAATGTTAAGTGCATAGTGATTCCAGTCATGTAAAAATTATTATAAAGAAAAGTAGAAAGAAATATGGAAACTAAAATGTATTGGAGCTGTATATTTATGGAGAATTTTTTCTCAATTTTATGAAATGATTACTATTCCTTTACATGAAAAAATACGTATAAAGAGGAATATTATTAAGTGTAGATATTTTGAGTTTGAGTTTCTAAAATATGGTTTACTAAATTTTCCATTAATTTCATAGCTAGTCAGTCTTAGGTGCAGAAGTGACAGATTTCCGCCCTGAATTATCCAGCTCATGATGCCTTGCTGCAAAAGTTCCAGGCAAATTTTGCCCTTTGAGTCTTTGGGCTTTCTCTTATTGCAGCCACTAAATCTGCTAATCAGCATTAGTCTTCTTAATAATTTTGGTAATCTGATACTTACTCCAGAGAAACTGATGTTGGACAAATAACTTCTTTCAAGAAGAAAGAAAATTACAGTTGTATAATAAAGGCTTACTGTGGGTATTTTCTGGGTTCAGATTTGAACTTGTGCCCTAGAGGTAGAGATGTTGACATCTCATTTCAGTCTTGATGGTTTTTAGTTAATGGCTATATAAAAGACCCAGAGCACTTAATTTAGTGAAATATATGAATTTTTTTTAAACTACATGAATAAAGAATAAGTAAGAGCCTTTACTGGAGGAAAACTAACCTATTTTGATGGGTACATGTCTTAACATAATCATGTTCTGTCCCAGAAAGCTTAAGGGATGGTAAAAATTTAAATTTACAATATAATTTGAAACTTCATGTATAATATACTAATTTATTCCTCAGTATATAAACATGAGTTGCTAGAAACATATCAAATAATGCCCACGAAATATGGTGCACAACATGAAAACAACTATGTATTGATCCACCTATTTATCTATCTATATATATAATACCTAATGAGTTTTCTATTACTGATACAACTGAATATTTTGACAGGTGGACATTACTGAATAGATCAAAGGAACATCTTAATCACTTATACTTCTCTCTGAAAAGAAATATGTCTTGAAATTTCCCAGGTTATTATTACTATGTGAAATGGTAGTATTCCATATTGCCTGAAGAAGGTGCTCTTAGTTTTACTTCTCACCCAAGACCCTTACATTTTCTGTTTTAAACATTTCTTTTCCTCAATTTCTGACATTTGAATTCATCATTCACGTCTGTGACATGTTTTCATATTATCATTTAATACCAATGTCAGTACCAAACAGTAATAAGGGTGCAAACATCTGTTGTTTACTCTGAAATGATTAGCTTCCATATATAATAATAAAAATTTACCCTATGGCAATAATGTTTTAAAAAACCTCGCAAACATTTTGGACTCTAGTGATACCTTTAAAAAGGCAATGGGAAATCAGTTATATGAAGTTTGTCTTCTATTTGCTTAATCCCAGAAAATCTAGAATGAGTGAGAATAGAATTTGTTCTAGATAATGTTTGCATTGAGAAGAAGATATTATTCTGAGTGAAATAAATCAAGCACAAAAGGACAAATATTTATGACCTCATTTGTATGAAAAGACCAGAAAAGGCAAATGTATAGAAACCAAAGTTTTTCAGTGGTTACCAGGGGTAGGAAGGAGGGGGAAAGG
The DNA here is from genome assembly GCF_000243295.1 of Trichechus manatus latirostris. NCBI lineage: Eukaryota > Metazoa > Chordata > Mammalia > Sirenia > Trichechidae > Trichechus > Trichechus manatus. Next base: position 12,075,645 of record NW_004443979.1, read on the forward strand.
CGGGTTAACAGTGATGGAAAAATCACAGTGATAATGGTAGGGTTGCACAATTGATTATTGCAATTACTGTCAATAAGTTGTACACATGTAGAAAGTTGAACTGGCAAAAGTTGTGTGATAGACATATTTACAACAATGATAAAAAAAAAAAAAGAGTAGTTGCTTAGTTGCTGAGGCTGCTTATGTGCAGCCAAAAACCTCATGGGATTTAGTTTCTAGGTTTGGAGGTTTAGGGTCATGCTTTCAAGGGACATCCCAGTTAATTGGCCTCATAATGTGTTTAGTGCTTCTATTCTACCTCCTAGTTTGTTGCGTAGTTTCTGGGGTCTTAGAACTTACAAATTGCCATCCAAAGCACAACAATTGGTCTCTATTCACCTGGAGCAACAGAGGAAGGAGAGCCAGGAATAGAAGCAGGATATGGAATGTGTGGCTAATTGCCTCCATGAACAACTGCTTCCTTTTCCATGAGACCAGAAGAACTGGATGGTGCCTGGCTACCATTACAGGCATACCTCAGAGGTATTGTGGGTTTGGTTCTAGACCATCACAATAAAGCAAGCCACATGAATTTTTTGGTTTTCTAGTGCATATAAAAGTTATATTTACACTATACTGTAGTCTATTAAGCATGAAATAGCATTATATCTAAAAAACAGTGTATATACCTTAATTAAAAAATACTTTATTGCTAAAAAATGCTAACCATCATCTGAGCCTTCAGCAAGGCTTTTTGCTAGTGGAGGGTCTTGCCTCGATGTTGATGGCTGCTGACTGACCAGGGTGGTGGTTAACTGAAGTTTGGGGTGGCTGTGGCAATTTCTTAAAATAAGACAACAATGACATTTGCTGCATTGATTGACTCTTCCTTTCATGAAAGATTCCTCTGTAGCATGGTATGCTTTTTGATAGCATTTTACCCACAGTAGAACTTCTTTCAAAATTAGAGTCATTCCTATCAAACCCTGCCACTGCTTTATCAACTAAATTTATGTAATATTCTAAATCCTTTGTTGTCATTTCAATAATTTTCACAGCATCTTAATCAGGAGTAAATTCTGTCTCAAGAAACTACTTTCTTTGCTCATTCATAAGAAGCAACTCCTCATCTGTTGAAGTTTTATCATGAGATTGCAGCAATTCAGTCACATTCTCAGGGTCCACTTCTATTTCTCTTGCTATTTCCACCACATCAGCAGTTACTTCCTCCACTGAAGTCTTGAACTCCTCAAAGTCATCCATGAGGGCTGGAATCAATGCCTTCCAAACTCCTGTTAATATTCGTATTTTGACTTCCTCCCACGAATCACGAATGCTCTTAATGGTACATAGAATGGTGAATCCTTTCCATGAGATTTTCAATTTACTTTTCAGAGATCCATCAGAGAAATCACTATTTATGGCAGCTATAGCCTTACAAAATGTATTTCTTAAATAATAAGTCTTGAAAGTTGAAATGAAAGTACTCCTTGATCCACGGGCTACAGAATGGATGTTGTGTTAGCAGGCTTGAAAACAATATTAATTTCCTTGTACATCTCCATTAGAGCTCTTGGGTGACCAGGTACGTTGTCAATGAGCAGTAATATTTTGAAAGGAATCTTTTTTTCTGAGCAGTAGTTCTCAACAGTGGGCTTAAAATATTCAGTAAACCATGTTGTAAATAGATGTGCTGTCATCCTGGCTTTTTTGTTCCATTTATAGAGCAGAGGCAGAGTAGGTTTATGGCCCTAGGATTTTGAAAATGGTAAACGAGCTACATTAGCCCTAACAAGAGAGTCAGCCTGTCCTTTGAAGCTTTGAAACCAGGCTTGACTTCTTTCTAGCTATGGAAGTCCTAGATGGCATCTTCTTCCAATATAAGGCTGTTTCACCTACACGGAAAATATATTTTTTAGTGTAGTCACCTTCATCTGTTATCTTAGCTATATCTTCTGGATAACTTGCTGCAGCTTCTACGTCAGCACTTGCAGCTTCATCTTGCACTTTTATGTTATGAAAATAGCTTCTTTCCTTAAAACTCATGAACCAACTTCTGCTAGCTTCAAACTTTTCCTCTGCAGCTTCCTCACCTCTCTCAGCTTTCGAAGAATTGAGAGAGTTAAGACATTGCTCTGGATTAGGCTTTGGCTTAAGGGAATGTTGTGGTTGGTTTGATCTTCTATCCAGATCACTAAAACTTTCTCCATATCAGCAATAAGGCTGTTTCACTTTCTTATCATTCATGTGTTCATTGGAGTAGTACTTCTAGTTTCCTTCAAAAACTTTTCCTTTGCATTCACAACTTGACTAACTGTTTGGCTCAAGAGGCCTAGCTTTTGGCCTGTCTCGTCTTCTATCATGCCTTCCTCACTTAGCGCCATCATTTCTAGCTTTTGATTTAAAGTGAGAGACGTACAACTCTTCCTTTCACTTGAACACTTAGAGGCTGTTGTAGGGTTATTAATAGGTCTAATTTCAATGTTGTTGTGTCTTAGGGATTAGGGAGGCCTGAGGAGAAGGAAAGAGAAGGGGGAACAACAGGTCGGTGGAGCAGTCAGAACACATGCAACATTTATCAATTAAGTTTGTTGTCTTATATGGGCATGGTTGGTGGCACCCCAACGCAATTACAATAGTAACATCAAAGATCACGGATCACAGATCACCATAACAGATATAATAATCATGAAAAAGCTTGAAATATTGTGAGAATTACCATAATGTGACACACAAATACCAAGTGAGCACATGCTGTTGGAAAAATGGTGCCAGTAGACTTGCTTGACTTTGGGTTGCCACAAACCTTCAATTTGTAAAAAACACAATATCTTTAAGCACAGTAAAGCAAAGAACAATAAAACAAGATATGCCTGTACTAAGCTTTTTGATCAAAGATTCCATAGAAGAATCCTGATCAAAATGGGGAAAACACAGAACAGAATTTCAAATTCTCATCTACTCTAGACTTTTTGGAGCCATGGAGGCTGGATGAACCCCCAAAACTATTGCCCTGAGATAATCTTTAAACTTTAAACCAAAAATATCCCCTGAAGTCTTTTTAAAATCAAACAATAGTCTAGCTTAACTAATAAAAAATGTCTGCTTTGAGCTTTATGCTCTTTTAAGAACTATATGGGACCAAACTGACCATAGCAACACAAAAGATTAGCTAGAAGCTTTAGGGGGCAGCGAATTTGTATTAATAGGGGATAAACAGCTCAGAAAAGGAGGGTGAGAATGGTGGCACAACTCAAAGAATGTAATCAATATCACTGATTGTATATGTAGAAGTGGTTGAATTGGTGTATGTTTTGTTGTGTATATTTTCAAAAAGAACAACAAAATAAAAAAAAAAGAGTCCATTAAATATATGAGTGTCCCTAGATGATGCAAGTGGTTGACATGCTTGGCTGCTAACTGAAAGGTTAGTGGTTTAAGTCCACCCAAAGGCTCCTCAGAAGAAAGGCCTAGTGATCTGCTTCTGAAAAATCAGCCATTAAATACCCTACTGAGCATAGTACTTCTCTGACACATATGGGGTTTGCAATGAGTTGGAATCAACTAGATGGCAACTGGTAATTAAATATATGCCTAGGCCTGCTTGGTGATGTTTAACTTCACTGAGACTAAAACTCATAAACAATGCAACCAAAGTGATAAAATTATCTAGACTTTTGGTGAGGTACTGTCCCTTCTCATGTTTGCTTGTTGTTTTGTTGGTGAAATTTAAGGCAAGATACAGTTGATAGTGAAACACTGCTGACTTTCAGCTGAAATTGGAACATCTGGAGGAATCACTCTTCTTTGCTTGGATAACTTTATTCATCCTTTGATATTATGCTCAGGCATTGTTTTCTACAACAACCCTTCCCCAGATCCCTAGGTTAGGCTAAATGTTCCTCTTTGGAGCCCACAGTGCTCGGCATTCACCATAGTATTATATTGGAATCATCTCATATCTGAAGATCTTCTCTGTTAGACTTTGTGCCATTTCCACTCAAAATAGAATATAGTGCGTGATCATGGGTAGTGGATCCATAGTTGAGCAAATTGACAAGAGCAGAGTAGGAACATCGCATCAGGTAATGTGCTAGGCCAGGATGAACAAGATAGTATTTTCCTTTAAGATATATTTATCTAATAATCTAGACATAAATGCTACCATGAAGATGTACACAGGCTGTCATGGGGAACAGATAGGGAAGGGGAATGGCCAGGGAAGCCTTTTAGAAGAGCTAATGTGGGAATCAATTATCAGAAGATGAATATGTGTTTATTGGTTGCCTTAAGCTTGAGAAAGCAAGATACATGTGGGAAACTAAAAATAGTTAATTGCGTCTTGAGTTTAGGATTTGAAGGGTAGAAGATGATGGTGGAAAAGTAGATAGGAGGAGTCAGAGCAGGAAGGATCTAGTTTAGAATGCCAGTTTTGTAACCTGCAAAATAAGGAGCCATTGAAAGATTTTAAGCAGAGGACTGATATAGTAAGATTTAATTTTCATAGAGATAATCTATGGTAGCGTAATGAAAATTACTGAGTGACTCAAACCATAGCAAGGAGACAGTGAGGCAGGTACTAAACCAGTAGTAAGGTAGGAGAGTCAGAGATAGATTAGAGATACACTAAATATGTAAAATCAAGAGGATTTTGTGAATTAAAGGATAAAGTGTCTATTAAGGTGTATTAATGATTGAGTCTTCTGCTTGGCCTATGAGGGTATGAAGGTGACATTCACTGAGAAAGCAATCCAAGAGATTGGGGGTGTGAGCTCAGTTTTGGACAAGGTGAGTTTGTGGAGACTTGTTGACAAGGAATATATCAAATAGGCAGACATACTGGTCAAGAGTTCAAAATCAAGGTCTGTGTTAATGATACAAATTTAGAATTTGTCCTGTTGGTTGAATCCGTGGGTGTTAGAGTGGGCAAAGATAGTTTTTACACAGATACCCTGGAAACATCCCTGCATTTTCTATTTTATACCTAGCACCTCCACCCCAGCTTCGTTATGGTTTTCTGTCTAGTGGCCTGTGCAGTCTTGCAGCTGCTTTGCCTGTGGACTTAGAGAGCTGGGCATGTCTGCGCTTCTCATTCTGCCAGGGCAGCCTCTTGCCAATGACTGATTGGTGAAGAAGTGCGATAGCCCAGCTTTCTTGCCTCCAGTTTGGGAATACTCTGAGGTGTAATTTTTCCTCCAGGATTTTGCCCAAAATCACACCTTTGCTTGATTTCTTCCCCTTCCTTGTCTTGCTTCCTCTACTGCCTTACCAGTCTCTCAGGGGAGCACTTTCTTAATAAATCACTTATACACAAATCTTCTTTATATATACTGAAGCAGTCAAGGATTTCATTTTACCTCAAGCCACAATCAACACCCATGGAAGCAGCAGTCATGAAATCAAACAAGGCATTGCACTGGGCAAATCTGCTGGAAAAGATCTCTTTTAGTGTTGAAAAGCAAAGATATCACTTTGACAACTAAGGTGTGCCTGACCCAAGCCATGGTATTTTCAATCTCCTTATATGCATGTGAAAACTGGACTGTGAAGATGAAAGATCTAAGAAGAATTGATGCCTTTGAATTATGGTGTTGGTGATGAATGCTGAACATACCATGGATCGCCAGAAGAATGAACATATATCTCTTAGAAGTATAGCCAGACTGCTCCTTGGAAGCGAGGATGATGAGACTTTGTCACATGTACTTTGGACATGTTATCAGGAGGGACCAGCCCCTGGAGAAGGATATCATGCTTGTTAGAGGGTGAGTGAAAAAGAGGAAGGTTCTCAACGAGATGGATTGATACAGTGGCTGCAACAACGGGCTCAAGTATAACAACGATTGTGAGGATGGTACAGGACCGGGCAGTGTTTTGTTCTGTTGTACACAGGGTCACTATGAGTGGGAACGAACTTGACAACACCCAACAACAGCACACAAATCTTATTTCAGAGTCCACTTCTGGGACTCTCTTACTAAATCATGTATGAAAAAGACCACCCAAGTAGAGTCCTCAAAATGAAAAGAAAAGGTCTGTAAGAAAGAAACCCAGAGGGTATCAGCAGCTAAGAGGTAGGCTGTGGGATCCATTACTTTGAATGCCAAGATTATGGGTAGGGACATTTTACGTGTTGAAAAATGTTCTCTCAGACCAGGTGATTTCCTCACCACTTCCTCTCTTCTGGTAGGACTAAATTCTTGCTGCTGCTAAATGTGAAGAAATGAGGTACAGATGAGGGGCCACAATGACACTGCTAGCAAAGATGCTGATAGACATAACTTGGCCACAATAGGAAAGTGAGCCCCTGAACTGGGGGCCAAGCAGACATTGTGAATTTGCTTATTAGGAAAGAATGAAAATGTAATACTTTATATGTCAGGAGGAGCTGTCATTTTGTTCTCTTTTTTCACTCAGTATTATGTGGTGACATTTTTATATGCAAATAAATAAAGATCTACATCATTATTTTTAATTACTGCATCGCATACTGTTGTATATGTGAATTAAGGTTAAACAAATAACTAGACTTTCATTGATGGACACCTTGTCTTTTTTTCATGCCTTCTGATCATGAATGATGCTGTGGTGCTATGGTGAACAAATGAGCATACACGTCTCTTCTTATGGAGCTTATTATCTCTCCCTCAAGGAAAATTTCTTCAAGCAGGGTTTGTTGATTTAAGGGTATACGTGTCAAACATTTTGAGGCAAGGAGGGGTATGGCTTTCTATTAAATTGGTACAATCTATTCATGTTTATAATTTATAACTTCATTTTCTCATAATTCTGTATCATCCCTATTATAAGCCCCCATTGCCACTTGACAACAGAAAATGTTATCTAGTCAATTTCAGGTTAGATTGTTCCAATTCACTAATTTTAAACTTAGCCAGTTCACATTAAAAATTCAGCCATGTGGAGGTTTAAAATGTCTGTCTGATTCTCTCTCCTATACCCTTCCTTGTATCAGCTTTAAGTTCCAGGGGGCTTATACAGCTGCCACCAGGGATAGGTAGGAAGGAAAAACTACCTAATTTTTTCTCCAGATGTACCTAATTAAATCTATCCTTTGCACACAAGACATACAGTGTTTCTTCAATGATGACTACTTGGTTTTTATGGAACCCTGTTCAAATCTTTTGCCCAACTAATTTCTCTGAGATGCAGCCATATTCTCCCCATGTTTATAGTTGGAACTGTAATCAACTCTGGGTGCCCTCATCCTGGCCATAGGACCTTCTGAACAGCCTGCTGCCTCTCTCTCTCTCAGATGATCCCCATCTGTCACTTGACACATTAGAATGTTGGATCCCCTTCCACACCAATTAGGAGACACAAGCAGCTAAAGGAAAAGTTGAAAGTTTAACAATTTCCTCTTAACAGATCTTTTCGATTAATCCTTGTGAGAAAAGAGGTAAGGTAAGTAGGTGACTCTGAAGGGGGTGAGTATGAACTTGAGGAAAGAAAAGTTTGGAAAGAATAGCTGAGGAGAAAAAGATGCCTGTGGAGAAAACATGTCAGGCAGTATTAAAAATGCAACCTAAATTCTAGACCATAAATATCTTGCAAGAAAAAATGAGCAAATGTATGACATTTTCTCCATCATTTACTCAGTAATAGCAAAGTATCTTAGTTATCTAGTGCTGCTATAATAGAAATAACACAAGCAGATGGCTTTAACAAAGAGAAATTTATTTTCTCACAATCTAGTAGGCTAGAAGTACAAATTCAGGACATCAGCTCCGGGAAAGGCTTTTCAGGGGAAGGCTCTGGAGGAAGGTCCTTGTCATCAATCTTCCCCTGGACTAGGAGCTTCTCTGAGCAGGAATCCGGGGTCCAAAGGATGTGCTCTGCTCCCAGAACTACTTTCTTGGTAGTATGAGGTCCCTTCTCTCTGCTTGATTCCCTTTCATTTTGTCTTTTGTAAGATAAAAGGTGGTGCAGGCCACACTCCAGAGAAACTCCCTTTACATTGGATCAGGGATATGACCTTCGTAAGGGTGTTACAATCCCACTCTCAACCTCTTTAACATACAATTACAATCACAAAATGGAGGACAACCACACAATACTAGAAATCATGGCCTAACCAAGTTGACACTTATTTCTGGGGGACACCATTCAATCCATAACACAAAGGATTGGAGGAACAAGATAAAATGGAAGAGACATGGGTCTGGAGGTTTGATGATGTTGACAAAGAATGGAAGCAAAACAAAAGTGAGCTGGATAGATGGCAGATTGTGGTTAGAGATGGAATTAATGAATTGTAATAATTCAAAGGTGAAACATTTTTGAATGATGAAAAACTTTGCAGGGCCGATTGGAGTAAAGTAAAAACCACTAAATTGATGAAGTCAAATTACGTTGGGGCTGGAATTTTGCACGGAAATTGAAGGTAGTAAGAATGAAGGTTTAAGTTGGAGTGAAGATGAAGACAGAAACTCAGATTCTGAACTGTTTAAAACATGTAGAGAAGTGATTGGGAATTAAATGGAAAGAAAGATAATGTGACGGTATGAAGGAGGAGTAAAACGTAACATAATTAGAGGGCAAAGGCCTGAGAGGAGAAAAATTAGAAATGAGGGAGGACGATAGTGGTCTAGAAGTGACAACCAGGAAATTGGAATACTAATCAATCAATCCCTCCAGCCAATTTACCCAACTCCAAAGATACAAGATGTATAGAAGGATAAGAAGGGCTATTCCCAGGTGCTATGGAATGAATTGTGTTACTCAAAATGTTATGTCAAAGTCTTAATCCCTATACCTGTAAATATGACCTTGTGTGGCAATAGGGGTTTTATTTTGTTATGTTAATGAGATTATACCAAAGTAAGGCAGATCCTAAACCTAATCCCTTTTGATTGGTGTCTTACAGAAAGGGAAAACAAACAGGAAGACACACATAGGGGAAAGACATCATGTGAAGATGAGACATGCATTTACAAGTCCAGGAATGCCAAGGATTGCCAGCAGAAGCTAGAAGATGAAAGAGACAAAGAAGGACTCTCCCCAAGAGCCAATGCCCTGAATTCAGATGTCTAAATTACTGAACTGTGAGAAAATTTATTTCTGTTCTTTAAAGCCATCCACTTGTGTTTTTTTTTTTTAATTGTACTTCAGGTGAAGGCTTCCAGAACAAATAGCTTCTCATGAAACAGTAGTACACATATTGTTTTATGACATTGGTTAACAACCCGACAACATGTCAAACCTCTAACTTCTCAACCTTTTTTTTTTGGTGAAAATACACATAGCCAAAGATACACCATTTCAAAAATTTCTACATGCACAGTTCAGTGACATTGACTACGCTCTTCCAAT
>NW_004443979.1:12088018-12118288 GCF_000243295.1 Trichechus manatus latirostris
TTTAATGAGAAAATATTTGTTCTGTAAACCTTCACCCAAAGTGAAATAAAAAAAATAAAATATATATATATATATATAAAAGAAAGAAAGTGAGAGTGGAGAAATGAAAGACTAGTGGGGTTTGCATTTTGGTTAATAGTCAAAGAAGACAGGATTGATAGAGATTAGTTGATTATTCTTAATGTCCCGAAGAGAACATCCATATAAAACTGTTTACTGCCACTGACTGAAATCTCAGGGGTCGTACCAGTACTAGTTGCCACTGAATTGATTCCAACTCACGGCAACCCCATGTGTGTTGGAATAGAACTGTGCTCCATAGGATTTTCAAAGGCTGATTTTTTGGAAGTAGATCTTCAGGCTTTCCTTCTGAGGTGCTTCTGAGTGAACTTGAACCACCAACATTTTGGTTAGCACCTGAGCACATTAACCGTTTGCACCATCCAGGGACTCCTCAGGGATTGCAGGCCTATTTATTCCCTCCATGTCAGTGGAGGATAACTTGGCTTGACATTCCAAGCAAAATATTGGTTAAAATACATTTTGAGGATTAAACCCAGTCTTGGCTGTTGAGAGCAAGTACAAAAGAGACTCAGGGTGTCAAATAAAAGTAAAATTCAATTGTGGGACAAAGTAGTTGAAATTGTAATGTAAATCTCACCTAAAGCTACTGGGTTTCTTGGATTATGTGGTGTAATTAGCAAAAATTATTAATGAAGTCTTTGAAAATCACCTTTTCCAAAGCAGATGCTAATAGCACTAAAGAAGTCTGTTTTATCTGGAATCCAAAGATTATAAGGAAGAGTGAGTTGAGCAGAAGCTTTGAAAAACATCACTGCTAAATTCTAATCGTATTCCAGCATCCTTAATTGTTACATTTTAGTTGTCATAAAAAACTGTACCCCAAATCTCATGTTAGGAAAGGGATAAAAAGGAATAACTAGAGTAATTAAGAGAAACAGAAATGACAGTATGCCTGTTATTTTCTTGCTATGCCTCCCACTTCTCTAAGACAGAGACAATAGTATCAGGCAAGTATAGATGCTTTTACATGTCATGGTCCTGTTATGTTAGGGCACAGCTAAAGACCTCAGATTGGAGATGGGTCCTGGCTTAGCATTATCTGTTCTGTCTTCAGTCAGTCATTTCCTGTTTGGTGTGAGTTAACAGTTCCTTTGGTGGAGTTTTTTTTTTTTTTTTTTTTTCATTCTGAGTCATCTTACTTGATAATGTCAGCCACGGGCTCACTGGCACATGTTGTATTGTCAATCTGTGATTCTCACTTTGGGCCATTTCTGTTGCTTGTGTCTCTTCTACTTGCAATTTCCCTTTGGTTGCCATCCCCTATTTTAGGAGAACTCAATCCACGTGCAGAGAAATATTATAGGTTAATCTCAGCAGGATGTGTGAGAAAGGGGCCTTGGAAACAGGATGAAACTTGGAGTGTCATAATTCTATTTGCAGAGACTTGATCCTTGCTTACATGGACTGATCACAGTTGCTGAAAAAAAATAACTCTGATATTTTCATGATTCAGCCATATGGCATTGCCCTACCTGAACCATCATTCTGTTTTCCTTTACAGACATTGAGGAATGCAATATGGACATCCCGTCTGACTACACAGTATACAAACTCTTTACCTAACGTTGCAGATTGGTTTCATATATCCAAGGGGCTGTTTATTAAAGTGGATTTTTTTCTCTTGCTTATTTACATATTGCTCAGAAGCCTGCCTACAACATGGAATGATTTGCATGCATCTCGTTTTTTTATGAGTAAAGCACACTCCTACACAACAGGGCACATCATTTCACAGAGAGGCAAGTCATTTTGGGGTCTCCATTTCCATTTTTTGTGGGGGCAGTGCCATTCAGAACAAAGCCTTCTCTACCATAATTGGAACTTTGAGAAAATATAAAGAGGTGTTTAAATGTTTCAGAGGTAGTAGCAGTAGGGCAGAAAGACTCCTGGGGGGTTGGTGGAAGGAGTGTAGGTCTTGGAATGAGACCAACTAAAGAAATGTTCCTGGCTTTCCTATTTACCACACCCTAAGCTTTGGGAAATCTTTAACTTCTATCAGCCTGGTTCCTCATCTATAAAAGAGGAATGCTAACATTTGTCACATAGAGTTGTTAAGACAGTATGTATGTATTATTAAAAATGGTGGTAAAAGGCATTATTAAAAATGATTTTTTTTATTATTTAGAAATCATTATTCATTTTTTTCTCAGGAGAGGAGCATTGATGCTTCTAGAAAGTAGAGATGATTTTCTTTCATTTACTTTTCTTTACCCCCCAAGAATTTTGAAGTGTGTATTTCCAGTACCTATCGAAGTACTTGGCAAATAGTAGATGATCAATCCATGTTGTTCAATTAACTATGTAATTGATTTATTCATTTGAAAAACATTTAATGTGCCTAAATAAGTGTTCATATTTTGGGAAATGAAATACAAATGTTTGTAGACAATTACTGAATAATATTCAGGCAGGAAAAAACTCAAATATGAAAAGGGATGTGAGTTTTTTTTTTTTTTTCACTTTTTATTTGCCTTAAACTCTTTTGGTTTAGAAATGGAAATCTTATACTTGGGGGACAACAACAACAAGAATAGGAACATCACTTAAGTGAATTTTTTTCATTTTTATGTACTATCTTACTTCAGTAGAAGGTTAGCCCTCCTGAGAACACGGATTTTTCCTGCTTTATTGTCTACTAAAACTGTGCCCAGTGCCAAGAACAGTGTATTGAACATATTAACTACTCAATATTTACTGAATAATTTCCATCCTTACAAATCTATAATAACATCTTTTTCCTTCTCTTTACCACCAGAATTATGAAACCTACAATCCAATATTCAAGATTTTTTATTCTAATATTTTTATTTTTAATAAAAATATTTCTCCTTACTATTAATATCTACTTCTATCACTTAGTTAAGTGGTTATCCAAATAATTTAACCTGTACATCTAAATTTGTTTTAACTAAAACTCTTAAAATTAGTTATCCATAGAATCAAGTTATTTTCCTTACTTTGTTTTGTCTGTATAGACTCAATCATTGTTTTTCAGGCATTCCTGTATGGACGACTTGAGCTAGCACAGCAAGCTTTGTAAAAAGAAAAATGTATATTAATTATTTTCTCAGAAGTTAATTCTTGCTTGGTTTCTAGTAGATAAAATTTCCAGATGGATGACAGATCACAGAATCACGTTTTTCTGCAATCTTATGGTACGTTGAAACACTTGATTTGCAAGCTGGGACACAATGATCTGACCATGTAACTGTCAACAGCATAAATGGGTATACACCTTATGCTTGGATCCTCTGGTTTTCACATTTATTCTGACACATTTAGAAAGCCTATGGTCTGAATCCTTCAATTCATGTTCACTTAGAAGTTAGTAAAGTTTTAAAATATGCCAACTCTTAATAGGAGTTGGATGAGAACCAGTAAGCAAAATCACAGAGACTCACAAACCCAGTTGATATAATTTACTGGAACTAGAGTAAGGGTCAGCATGAAGCTGAATTTCTTGCTCTTCTTAAACTCTTCTTATAGTAAATTTCCAATGAGCATAGCAGGCCACAAAATGAGAAGTGACGCACACTAGGAGGGGCTTAGGGATGGAGCAGAAATGTGGATTCTAGGTCCCCCTCGCCTACTCTTTGGTTATGTGACCCTGGTCAAGCCATTTAAACTTTGTGGCCATGATGATTCTTCATAGACAAAGGAGGGGTTAAAGTTAGGTAATTTTGAGATTCTCTGTCTCTAAAACTTTTTATGATCTACACACCAGATAGGCTACCTCTGAATTCCTGAAAAATCGATCCTAGTTTTGTGAAACAAAGCAGCTTGTTCTATCACAATAAGCCTTTTAAATAATAGCAAAAATCCCTTGGTCTTGCTTATACTTAATATGACAAAATATCATGCCACAGTTTTTCAGTGACAACCTCTGTCCTAGATGATGTCATTCATCAGAAATATACTTTAAAATGTTTGAGGGGTTCAAAAGACCATTCTGAATTTTTCACTTACAATTTGAAGAAAAACAAATGCTCTGAAAAAAGGAAGTTCTAAGGTCCGGGTTTGTGTACTTTGGAAAATATTAACAATTTAAGGAAATAGTGGGAATAAATATCACAGTAATTTATGGATCATGATAGAGCTCAGGCATGTGTGTGGCTTATCTCTATACACTAACATTGACAACAGAGCAATAATGATGTTTAATTCAAACAATCTTTTTATGGAAGGCACTATGCGAGAAATATTTTTGATATATTCATCAAACATGTTTTTGTGTTCCAGGATCATCTTGCAAAAGCAGGCTTGAATCCTCTCTAAATGCATGGTCCTTCGATTTGAGCTGATAGAATATTATGACTTCCTTTGTCTTCTGTTTTGTGATTTTGCCAGTAGTTGGAACGAGGAGAACAATAGAGTGTACATGAATAGAATTGAGCATTACGGAAGGTGTAAAGATACTGAAAGCTGACAAAAGAGGAAATCTAATGAACTAAAAAAAAAAAAAAAACAAACCGGTATAATCTCTTGAGTTAGAGATTTTTATATCTATATCTCTGCATCTTTTATTTTCCTTCAAAAAGGACAAAGGTTATTCAGAGGGAATGCATTCCTTCAGTAGTAGCTATCTACAATTTATTTCAATTAAAATGAAATTTATTTAATAGATACCTAAAAGACAACAATAAAATGGCACTAGCCTTTGTGGGGAAAAGAGTATAATGGGACCTCAAATACATGTATTAAAATTGTTTATTGAATTACTTATACACACTTTCTATGTATAATGTGATTCGTGATCTAATCCTTATCATTAGTAACCTTGAACAGAAAGTCAATGGCTGCATCAAATGATCTTTCATGACATACAAGTACCATTTGCTCTAAAAGTCCCAGCACGGCTATTTATGGGGACGTTAAGTTGTTTTAGGGACCCTCCCAAAGTGCTTTTCTTCCTCCTCTTTCTCTAAGCACCATTCGCCTACTCTATCATGTCTATTTCTTCACAAAAAAAGGATTTTGTGGAGAAAGCATTTTATGATTTTTTCCCCTAGTGCATGTGGTTCTAAAGTTTTTACTCAGACATTGCCATCTGCTGTTACACTAGATTCCTCCACTAATGGGTCCTGGATGAGAGCACTTTAATTATTTGTCTCCAGGCATGGTGGATCAATAGACCTTGTGGCCAAATAAAACAACTTCACCACACTACACTTAGAAAGGCGGTGAGGAGACTCGTAATTTCAGCCCCAGTTTCTACCTCTGCCGCTCTTTGCTCCAACTGTGCCTTTTTTCCTGCCTGCCTCCAGGTCTCTCTCAGGCTGGTATAGGAATGATGGACCTGTCCTGACCCCACGGTGTTCCACAGTGTCTCAGAGGCCATGCGAGGTAGCTTTTAGCTGCTTCCACTTACTGACCTTTGGTAGTAAAGTCTAGTTCCATCCAGTAGGGAAATACCTTCCTTTTTGTTGTTATTGTTAGGTGCTGTCCAGTCGATTCAGACTCGTGGTGATCCTATGTGACTGAGTAGACCTGCTCCATAGGGTTTTCTAGGCTGTAATCTTTACAGGAGCAGATCACTAGTCTTCCTCCCACAGAGCTGCTGGGTGGGTTCTAACCTCCAGCCTTTTGGTTAGCAGCTGAGTGGTAGCCCCATGACAAATGGGACCAGGCACTGAGTGACATTATGCCTTCAGCTTTACTGTGCCATCAGACCCCTTGAATGGGTGCTGCATTTGCCTCACAAAGCCAGTCTGGCACCTTGCTCAGGATGCTTTGTCTCTGAGGCAAGAGTCTTTGTTCTTCTCTGTAGTCTGGCTTCTATTTCTACCACCTTGTAGTCTCTACAACTTGTTAGTATATGTTTAGACTTCTACTGAAGACAGGGTTCAGGTTCTTCCTCAGGATATTCAGGCATGGCAGACAAATCAGAGAATGTGGCTATAGACTTCTGCTTGTTTCTGTAAGCAGATAAGGAGGCTTTGTCTTACCAGTGTCAGCTCTGGCCCAAATAAATTATGTTACATCACATTTCTTCCTTTTGCTCAGACTCATTTATTTATTCAGGGCGTAGAAGGGAGAAAGGTCTTTCTCTTCACTGCTAGTCTAAATATCATATTTGCTAAGCTACCTGCCTTATTATTGGCCTGGTGAAAGTGAATGACAGGGCACATGGGAGTTACCAGGACTGCATATTTTTAATTATAAAGTATTAGTTGTACATTCTGGATCCACAGATAAGAATGGGGTTAGTGGAACTTCCATAGCCAGGGTTAGATGAGAAAAACAATAAAACGGGGGAATAAATATGGTAAACTGTAAATAAGCATGAGTCTAGAAATAGAGAGTGAGGAACCCACAGATTTTGCAAATAGAATGGAAATTTTTAGCATTTTGAAGATGGAAGACAGGACCCAGAAATTCAGAAATCTTCTCTGAGTAGGAGTTTAGGAAAAAAAAACTAAAAAACCCTGTTGCCGTAGAGTCGATTCCGACTCATAGTGACTCCGTAGGATAGAGTAGAACTGCCCCACACGGTTACCAAGGAGCGGCTGGTGGATTCGAACTGCCGACCTTTTCGTTAGCATGAGGAAGGGCTTTCTTAAATCATACTCACAAAGAGCTTCATCACTCTCATCAGGTCTGAAGATGATGGTGGCTTAAGAAAGTGGAATCCAAGTGCACAAGAACTAAGAGAAATCAAGTCTGACCTGAATAGAAATGGAGGCCTACGGCAGTGACCCAGGCTTCTAAAGGCAAATAGAGGAAAGGTACTTTAAAGTCAAAACTGATTATTCCTGAAACCTACCTTATTTTAAATTATTTGCTTATTTTTAATTATTTCCTTATTTTAAAATAATTAAATCATGAGTTTTCCGAACACTCCTAGGGGAGCTACTGTGTATCCGTTTATCATATTTGTTCACTGAGCTACAGTGAATGCTATGAGAGAAAGGGAATATAGGATACAGAAATGATTTTGTATCAAGAAGTAGATTCTGATAAAGAGAAAGATGACACCAGGACTTAGACTCTGAGAAGGGAACTGAGAGATTAGGGTAAAATGTAAAACATGGGTACTAAGTCTTCTATTTGTAGTACAGAGATTTTTTTGTTGATCTTCTATACAATGTCTGGAATTAATAATTTGTCTTTATACAATTTTTGTGCAATATGGAAATGTTCATTTTAAATAACCTGTGAATTCAGGAATTTTTTTCATGCCCTAAGCAAAGATGGTAACACTTTGTCTCACATACTTTGGACACATTATCAGGAAGGACCAGTCCCTGGAGAAGGATATCATGCTTGGTAAAGTGGAGGGTCATTGAAAAAGAGGAAGCCCCTCAATGAGATGGATTGACACAGTGGCTGCAACAATGGGCTCAAGCTAACAGCGATTGTGAGGATGGTGCAGGACTGGGCAATGTTTCGTTCTGTGGTACGTAGGGTTGCTAAGAGTTGGAATTGACTTCATGGCACCTAACAACAACAACAAATAATTTAATGTTGGTAAATATGGTTAGAAGGTATAATGAGATGAATACTGTCCCCTCACAATTCATGTTCCCCTGGAACCTCAGAATGTGAGCTTATTTGGAAATAGGGTCTTTGTAGATGTAATTAATTAAGTTGAAATGAGGTCATACTGGATTAGAAAACCAAAAAACCCATCGCTGTTGAGTCAGTTCCTACTCACAGGGATCCTATAGGACAGAGTAGAACTGCCCAATAGGCTTTCCAAGGAGCGGCTGGTGGATTTGAACTGCTGACCTTATGGTTAGCAGCCAAACACTTAATCACTGTGCCGCCAGGGTTAGAGTGGGCTATAAATCCTAGGACTAGTGTCCTTATAAGAATGCCATATGAAGGGACAGACTCGCATAGAAGAAGGCTATATGAAGACCTGTTACCCGTAGCCATCAAGTTGATTTCGACTCATACGTGAAAACAGAGGCAGAGATTTGAGTGATGCATCTACAAGCCAAGGAATGCCACATAGTGCCAGCAACCACCAGAACCCAGGAGAGAGGCATGGAACAGATTCTCCCCCAGAGCCTCCAAAAAGGAACCAACCCTGCTGACACCTTGTGTCCTACTGTACTGTGAGACAATAAATTTCTGTCATTTTAATAACTTTATAATTTTTAATTTTTAACTTAACTTCTACAAATTTATCAATAGGATTTTTAATATGAATCTTGGTATATTCATATTTGATATTTTGCTCATAATAAAACACTTTTTATTAATTTTAATTTTAAAGTTTTTTTTTACATGAAGCAACAGATAAATAGGAAAAGTCTTAAACATAAGGATAACATTTTCAGTGATTCATAAAAATCCCATTTCTTAATACATTCCAAAAATTGTATTACCATCCATGTCTTTGTTTCTTTGGGAATTAATTCTAGCAGCTTCCAAATATCTCTGCAGACCAAAAAAAAAAAAAAGGTCCCACTAAAATATCTTCATCAGAAAGTCGTAATGAATTTCCATTATGTTTGGGTAAAACGGCCAAAGTTTTTCTTTTTCTGCAAAAATCAGAGAAAATAGCTGAACATTAGCAAACATTGGCATTATTTGATCCATTGCTTTAGAATGAGTGTCCAGTCCTTGGGGAAAATGATCAAGGCATGCAAGCCCTTTTGATTCTTCTTAACATTTGAGACTCATATTTTCTGTCTTTTTCCTGGCATAATTACAATGACAGAATTGAAGTAAGTCACATTCAGTTTTATTATCTTTACAATCGCAATGAAATATATATATATATTTCTTTTAAATGCAGGTGTATATTGCAGGGGTTCTAGACATAAAAGGTGCCTGAACCAAGCTTGAATGGTCCCAAACTGTTTTGAGAGAAACTGCAATTTCTCTCAAAACAAATCCATGTAGCTGAGTCCACCTGTATCAGGAACTGACTGTATAACTAGGAATTCTCCGTATTGGCTTCTGTGCACATTACAATATTTATTAAAGGATAAGTAACAAAATGTGCCAATTTGAAACTTAAATAGATATTGTGAAAAAAACAACAGTATTTGAAGCAATTTTTTAGAACTTAGAGCAACAGAATTTTTATCATTTACATTGTTTACAATTACTGGCACATGGTGATAATATAAAGTAGACTGACTTTTAGTGATTTTTGCTACTATTTTAAAATTCTCTAAAGATAATACACTCCTTTACTGCCTGCATCTGAAGTGGACCACTTCTATCCCTTTGCATGTGGTATCAGTTTATCCCTAACTATCCAATACTTTATTGGATATAAACATTTTATTTATTGTTCTAGTCTTGATGGGCTAGAATACTGTTATATAGAGGTAGTGATAAAGCATTTTTGTCTAGATGATGACTGAAATTAAATTATCTCTACTTTTTTTACATTATGTACATATTTTCCAAAGTTATTTCATAACTAACCCATTATCAAGCAAAAGAAGATTTCTTCTATTTCTAAATTACTAATTTTTTTATCAGAAATGATTGCTGAATTTTATTAAAATTTTTTTGTATCTATTTGTGATGATTATGTGGTTTTTATCTTTCATTCTCTAAATATCATATTAATAGTTTTCCTAAGGTTGATGCATCCTTGAACTTTGGTGATAAAACCTACTTCATCAAAATGTTTCATTCTTTTGTACACTGCTTTTAATAATTTGCTAATATTTTATGTATAAACTTTTATAAGTGGCGTAGGTCTAGAGGTTGTCTTTTTATATATTATTCTTGTTCAGTTTTGATATCAGGGTCACAAAACCTCACAGAATTCTATCGGAAGCTCCTCTCTCTCTCTTTTTTTCTATTCTGTTAAGAATTTATATAACATAGAAATAGACTGTTCCTTGAAGGCTTTGTTTGTGTGTGTGTTTTGTTTTTAGTTGGTTTCTCTTTTTTCTTTTTTTTGGTATTTTGTTATGTCTATCACTCCCATAATTAAGTTTATAGTATTTATAATATTATTGTAGCATGGAGTCGCCATGAGTCAGAATAGAGTTGATACCAACTATCAAAAACAATAGGCCTACCTTGAAGTTAAAACATAGATGTGATATCCTCTTCCATCTGTCTCTTGGAGGCATCATTATTTTAATTATTTTAGGGTTACCAGTTGCTTCCTCTATTAACGTTGCTTAATTTGGGATGGGGCTTAGTTCTTCTCTGAGTTGGATTTAGTTTCTCTCTTGCTTTGGTTTTCCTCAAATGACTGCCAATTCTTGGTTATCTCTTTCCATGTGTAAATGAGGTTCTAGGTTGAACAGCATTGGCATCTGAAACAGAGTTTGAAGATACCTCCAGACAGCAAAAATTTGCTAATGGATTTGAAAGCCCTTCTCGTCACTTTGCGCTTTTCTTTCTTCAACAGTGAGAACAAACAGGCTCCCAGGACAGTTATAGCAAAGATTAGAATGGATAAAAAACAAGGATTCATTCATAGGGATGAATTCATTCATTGTTAAGGA
Organism: Trichechus manatus latirostris; assembly: GCF_000243295.1. Lineage (NCBI taxonomy): Eukaryota > Metazoa > Chordata > Mammalia > Sirenia > Trichechidae > Trichechus > Trichechus manatus. The sequence continues at coordinate 12,098,533 of NW_004443979.1, forward strand.
TGAGAGTAAGCAGTAGAGAACTAACTATAATATCTGTGTTGGATGCTAGAAACCTATACAATTACAACAATGTAAGATTTATTTCTTTACAATTTATTCAATGATTCACAGATAGCAGAATTTTGGTTGTCTTTATAAATAAACGTGAAGCAGAATCTTCCATTTAGGTTAACACATCTAAACCTAGGCTCCTGCCCATGGAAAAGGAGTTAGACAGTTTCCAAACTGTCAGTTTCTCCAGATAAAAATGTTAACAAGTGTACCAGAAATCTTGGTTTAACATCTCTTTCATGGGATATATAGGGGAAAATAATAATTGAAAAATAACTAGAGCAGGTATTTTCCTTGAATTCCCAGGAGGGAAATTCTCATCATGCGAAGGCATATTCTAGTCAGTCCTCAGTCCCAATCAGCGCAGTTATAAAGGTGAGTGGTTTCTTAGGCTATGTGGAATCCAGCTTTTCCTCTTTTCTTGTCTGGAGATGACATCAGATGAGGCTTCTGAGGATGCTGTAGAATTTACCTGGAGTTTCCAGAAAGCTACTCTTTCACCTCAGATTGTTGTGAACCTGACTTTTTTTCCAGAACATCCACAAAGCCTTTTCTTGTAGTTCCATATTTGCCAGTTCTTACTGTTTTTGTCAATGCCAAGGTACCAATGCTGAGGATTCTGCCAGTGCTACCCAGGCCTCTTAGTGCCCCATAGATATTTTAGTCAAGTAACTATTTCAGGTTTTTGCCTTAAAACTGAGGCAAGAGACAGTAATGGGCAATCTGACATACATCTCTTGAATATTGGCCTAAAATCCTTGGATTTCTCTTGGCCCCGTCACCTTTTTGTTCCCTTAAGATGAGTTCTTTTCCAGTGGGTTCGTAGGTCCTTTGTGCAAATAAACCATTGGCAGGTCTGTCATGGGTGTCCCCAGACACAAAAACTTCCTCAGTCATAAGGTGCAAGCAGTTTAGTTTGCCAAGCTTGGGACCAGACTAAAGGATGTACAGTGAAGGAATAATGTTCTGTGTTTTAAATCTGGGACCTGGATAGTGGAATCAGATATTGATTTTGCTATTATCTTTTACAATTTACATAAAAGTTTGTATATATTTATATATATATGCACACACATATATACATGTATATACACACCTATGTATGAAACATTTCAAAAATAAAAATGAAAAAAGGCTAGATGAACAAAATTAAAATATGATTCTAAGACCTCTCCCCATCCAAAAAATAAAGTTTTGAAATTGCATACGTACAGACTAAGACTCTATAGATAAATATATGTAAGTGATGGTTAGTTTAAATGATGTAACTTGAGAATTCTGTTAAATTCCAACTATTCTTCAGATTTCCAGCCAGGTTTTATAACTGAGTTCATAATTTTTCTACCTTAAACTCACCTCTGACAAACGCATTGCTACTGGGAGAAGGAATTTAGGCTGGCACTGACCCCTTCAGTTTAACTAATACATTAAAGTAGATTAACGCAACAGATTTGTTAATTGCCATTTTGAAAGTTAAAAAACGTCCCACTCTAGAGAGTCATGGGAGAAGTTACATTTCAGTAGAGGAGACGAGCATAGCAGTCAAGGTCCTGGCTGGCTGGAGAAGGGGGGAGGCAGGAATAAGAGGGAAACTTGAAGATGCCTGAGATGGCGGCTTAGACAGCCTGTGAATTCCATCTCTGAAAAGGTTCTAGTATCTGGCTATCATTCACCTGTTTCACTCTCTCATTTTCTCTGGGTCTAGATTATCATTGTTGTTTCTCTGTTATTCCCCTTGACTAAAGTCTTCTCTCCACTCCGTCCATCCTCCATACTGACTTCCTAAAACACAGGCTGGGACTTCATTTCTTTTCTTAAAAACCGTAATGGCTCCCCTTAACATAGAATAAAGCACACATTCTTTGGAGTGACATTCAAGGCCATTTTCTTTCCCTCATTCTACTCTTTTGGTGTTTGAGAGCTCATGATGTGGGCCGTCGAGGTGCAAATTTCTGACTCTACCACTTACCAGTTGTATGAGTTTGGGCGAGGTGCCAAATTTTTCCCTGTCAGTTTCATCTTCTAAAATAAAGACAATAATCCTCTTTTCATGGGATTACTGCAAGTATTATTTGAATTAATACATATAAAGTACTTTAAACAAGTTCAAGGTACACGGTAAGCCCTCAGTGAACGTCAGCAATTGTTATTAACGTTATAACAATCTCCTCCATGTAACTTATGCTATACTTACAGTAAAATGTTTATAGTTCCCAGAAGGTGCTAGGTAGGCACACTCCATTATCCGTGCCATGATTTTGCTTATCCTATTCTGGAAGTGAAGGAGCCCTGATGGTGCAGTGACTTAGCGCTTGGCTGCTAACCAAAAGGTTGGTCGTTTGAATCCTCCAGCCGCTCCATGAGAGAAAGATGTGGCAGTCTGCTTCCATAAAGATTACAGCCTTGGAAACCCTATGGACAGTTCTACTCTGTTCTATAGGGTCGCTATGAGTTGGAATCAATGGGTTCCAGCAATGGGTTTATTCTGGGAGTTGCAATCTTAAACATTTTCAGAGGTCTAGCAAAGCAGGGGAGGGGATCATTTAAATTAGAAAGTATATCCCCACAAAAGTATACACATTAAAAAATATTTATTTTTAGTAGAGTACTTACTAAAGGAATCATATCTGTATTTCCTCCTCTACATTTACAGTAAATTACCATCCATCACTCAAGGATAAAGGCAAATGTTATTTCTTCCTTCACTTTCTTGATTCTTCCCTACTTTGTACTCTATAGTGCTAACCATATTTATGCTTCCATTATAATGCTTATCATATTGTGATTTAGTTATCCTCATAATTGTCTCCCCACCTAATATTTTTAGTTCCTTGAGAGCAAGCAAAATGGCTTACCCATTTTTATTTTTCCATTATCTAGCCAAGTGTTTAATACGTATTCTTTGAATTAATGGGGATAGTATCTGGGATACATGTAATATGGAAAACAAATACGATTAAGGATGAAAAGGGTTAAGAAGCCAAACTGGAGGGAAGTGAAGGCAAACTTAAAAGATTTCATAGTCAGGGCTTCTAACTGATTCCTTCTGGTTCGAACCCCCATCCCCCACTAAGAATTTGCATTTCTAACAAGTTCCCAGGAAGCTATACATAAGAATCACCTGGGGATCTTGTTAAACTGCAAGTTATAATTCAGTATATCTGAGGTGGATGTGCAAATTCTCAGCAGGGAACTTGTTAGAAATGCAAATTCTCAGCAGGGGTTTGAACCAGAACTAACCAGTTGGAAGCCCTGTTCACAGTTTGTATTAACTTTGAATAAAATCTCACTCATGGATTGTTGCCCTACGTTGAGTTTGGGCAAGTGTTATATATGACATCTCTTTTAAATGCCACTAACTCAACAAAGCAAAAGATTAAAAGGTACTTTGATAAAGTAACAGACTTCTATTTTCCAATGGAGGTTGACTGATTTTTTACATGAAAATTACTAAAACTCATTGAAGTCATTGATAGAAAGCACTCAATACAAGATTGGTTAATTTTAGATATGCTAAAGATGGTGAGTTTTTTCCTCTCTTTTTCACCAGTGTCATGGATGGAATTGTATCCCCCCAAAATATGTGTCAACTTGGCTAAGCCATGATCCCCAGTATTGTGTTGTTGTCCTCCATTTTTTGATCTGATGTAATTATCTTTCATTTTGTGATGTGTTGTAAATCCTAACTTCATGAGGCAGTATTAGTGTGGGGTGTATCTTGAGTCACAGCCTTACAAGAGGGTGTGATTCAGTTCACACCCTTACTCAACTCACACCCTTGCTTGAGTCACACCTTCTATCTTACAAGAGATAAAAGGAGAGAGAAGCAAGCAGAGAAGAGAGGGACCTCACTACCACCAAGAAAGAAGAACCAGGAGCTGAGCACATCCTTTGGACTGGAGTCCCTGAGCTGAGAACCTCCTAGACCAAGGGGAAGATTGATGCCAAGAAACATGGAGGTTTCCAAGGAACCCTGGGCCCACAGATGTTGAAAAGGGACAAGGACCTTCCCCCAGAGCTGACAGAGAGATAAAGCCTCCCCTTAGCCTTCCCTGAATTTAGACTTTTAGTCTCCTAAACTATGAGAAAATAAATTTCTGTTTGTTAAAGACATCCACTTGTGGTATTCTGTTATAGCAGCACTAGAAGAGTAGAGTGCTGCTCTAACTGGAAATATGAAGTGCTGCTCTAACAGTTACCTAAAATTTGGAATTGAGTAATGGGAAGAGGCTGGAAGAGTTTTAAGGTGCCTAATAGTAAAAGCTTAGAGTGCCTTGAAGAGACTATTGGTAGAATTATGGATGTCAAAGACAATTCTGGTGAGGGTTCAGAAGGAAGTGGGGAGAGCTATAGAGAAAGTTTCTATCATCTTAGAGAATACATATGGTGCCAGCAACAGAATGTTGCTAGAAATGTGGATGTTAATTGTGCTTCTGGTGAGGCTTTAGCTAGACTGAAGGGGACAGAGAAAGAATGAAAAGAAAGAATGCTGTCTGCTTCTTGGAATTCTAAAGTCATGACAGGCCAAAGGAGCTACATCTGTTGTCCTCCAAGAAAAGAAAAGGACTACCCTTGGAGCAGTTGGGAGATCAGCAGAGCTGTTGGAAGGAGCATGGGAAACAGCAGGGCCTTCTTGGTTACAAAGGGTAGGGACACAGTCTCTTGGATCTCAAAGGGTGGGGCCACAGCCTCCTAGGTTTCAGAGAGTTGGATCTTGATTCTAGAGTATGGGGTTGCCATTAAGATGTTCCAGGGGGATGGGGCTTCTGCCCAAAGCTGATGAGGCAGGGGTGCCATGCCCAAGGGGTAGAAGAACCAGGCCTGTTGGGGCCAAGGAGATGCGGTTGCCATTCAGATGGACTAGGAGAACGGGGCTGCCCAAAGCAGAGTTGCTGTCTCATTGTGCCTGGAAGGCTAAACTGCAGTCCATGGCTGAGGGGCCTCCACCCAAAACCCAGAGAGCATAGACAACACCCAGAGTCTGGAGGGCAGCACCATTGTCCTCACAGTCTCAGAGAACAGAGGCTTATTTTCAAGACTTGAGAGCTAACGTAAATTGTTCTGCTGTGTTTTAGATTTGTTTGGTGCCCATTATTTCTTCTTTCCTTTCAATTTCCCATTTGTAATGGAAAAGTCTACCTTGTGCCTATTCCACCGTTGGCTGTATTTTAGAAACAGGTAAGTTGCAGTCTAGATTTCACAGGTTCACAGATGAAGAGTAATCTTGCCCCAGGATGGAATACGTCTAAAGACTCACCCATATTTGATTTAAATGATTCAGAAGATGACATTTTGGACATGGAGTCAATTCAAGACTTTTGGGATGATATGGTGGGGTGAAAGTGTTTTACATATGGCAATTACATGCATTTTGATTATTATTCGGGGGAAAAAACCTAGTTGCTGTCAACTTGATTCCTATTTCTGGTGACCCCATGTGTGTCAGAGTAAAACTGTGCTCCATAGGGGTTTCAATGGCTGATTTTTTGGAAGTAGGTATCCAGGCCTTTCTAAATTGTTTGCACCACTCAGACTTCCAGTCTCAAGAAATAAAATGTCTTTCAAAATCTTAAATAAAAGTATTAATAAAGGAAAAGAAGTTAAATATTGTAAAGACCTTCCTTCTTAAATAATTTTAACAATGTATTTATCCATATTGATATGGTGTAAATTAAAAAACAAAACCCAAGGATGTATTTGTGATTAAATTCAGCATTAAAAATAGCACCAACAACTTTTTGCTGCCTTTCCATAGGTCACATTGTTAAGAACCCCAAATTGGATGGTATAAATATAGTTCTGACTAGATAATTCATAACATAATATAATAGATTAAGTAAAGGAAGGGAAAGGAGATTTTTTTAATACACCTTTTTTTGGTGTTTCCAATAAAGCTAGATTTTTTTCATCTCCCTGAGACACCTAGTCCTTCCTAGAAACTTTCCTGTCATTATAGTACCTGCAGAGTGTTACCACTAACAGACCTGGTTATTTGTTTCTGAGTAAGAACAGCTGTGCAACAGACTGTCTGAACAGTCCCCATTTCAGAAGGCAGCACGGCTCTCTGACACCGAGGCGGCACTGCACCAGCTGGCTCTGAGCGCGGTACATTGCTGTTCCTGGATGATTTACCTGTTCTCAGTCCTGTCACCTTACTGTTTCTGCTATCTAATTAAACACCCATGTTACCGGATTCACTCTGTTACAAATTAGCAATGCTATCTGTGTTCTTTCTGAGCCTAAACTGGCCACTTTTACTTTATGATACATGATTTATTTTTAAATTCATACAAGATGCTTGATTATTTATTTGTGGTATATTTTAGCTCTCTTGTGGAGTCTCGATCAGAGTAATCCTCTTCTAATGTATTCATATACAGTGAAGATCTAAATTTCCTAATCAAAATCATGTCAGCAGAAGTAGAGCTACTCTTATGATAACATTTTAGTCTAGAAAATGATTTTCCTTTAAAAGGGATTCAATGGACATGATGACATAAAAAGAAGCGGCAAAATTACACACAATCAGTTCACATAATCAAAACAGCAATGTTTTATATTCAGCAAGGATTTCTTTTTTACTATAATAAATGGAACAAAATAATCCTTTTGGAATTCTGCAACTGTGTTACGGCTACAAATGCAAGACTACTAGCATTCTACAGAGTTAGGAACAAGCATTTTCAGAACTTTAGATGAAAGGATTCCAGTGAGGCATAGTCCTCACAACATCCTGAAATACACATTTGGATAATATGCTCATCACTAACACTGATGTTCTGCCTTTGCTTTAACTTTGTTAGGAACTCACTATTAAATCAACATTAGCTTATTTTTAAAAACAGCCCAATTCATGCAAATAGTTCAAATGATTACATTTTAACCACAACCGCTTGGAAATTAAATATATTATCCTAATATATATACCGAAATCGTATAAACTCTATGGGGTCTTTCTAGATCCATCAGGAAAAGCTGATCTGTCTTGTGGGAAGCTCCAAGTCCTTCGCACACACTTCTATCAGTATGATATTCTGGCAGTGTGTGTTATAAGTGTGTTTGGTTTCTTAGAAAGACTGGAGTTCTCTGAAAGCTGGTATCATGTATTGCACATTTTATAATTCCAGAACCTAGCTTGGGCCTGACATATGGTAGGCACGCCAGAAACAATTGTTGACCAACTTCATAGAAACTGAAGAGACATTGACCAGTGTTTGTATGAACTAAGGTACCAAGTAAATTGCCTTCCTAAGATGTAAAATTATAGTCACATTTAGATCTACAAAAAGTAGCCAAGTCATTCACATGAATAGAGGTGCATATTCAGACTCAAAGCTTTGCTTTTTTTTAAAAAGGCTCTTTTGACTTATAATAATAAATTTATATATATAATGCTTATGAATTTGATCTGCTTGGACAATCATTACTTACTCAATGATCAAATTATCCTTTGGTCATTACTAGACTTTCTACTTTAAAGCCTATTTACATAGTGCACTATAACAGATTCTACGTGGATTTTGGAACCATCACTTTACATACTACAGTGGCTACATTTGGGAAGTAGAAATGGAATGACAGAAGAGCTGGAGAATTGAAAAAGTATTGACGGTATCACTTAGTGGTTTTGTTGCCTTTAATATGCAGGGAAGCACAGCCTCAACTTAGGACAGATATATACGGAAACATGTGGTTACAGCAGGCTTGGTTATGAGCCTGGATGTCACCAAGAAATTTTAAAAGAGATAGAGGAAAATGCCATTGAGAAAGAAGACTTTATGTCCCCAGGGGACAGCCTACCTAGCTTCACTTCCCTCAGAAACCATTTCCTCCCGCTTTAAACTACAAGGATGTCAAGAAAAGAAGCCTTTTCTATTTGGTAAAAGGAAACTGTAAAGATTCATAGATGAGAATGCAGCAGGCTGCTAATGACAAATTGTCAGGGCTTACCACGTGAATTGGCTATAACTGGCGTCATAACTGACTGAGGTTAAACTGGTAAGCTTATAGCAACTAGGCCTCTAGGCAGGTGGTCAGCAAATCGAGAACATAAGTGAGCAATAAAGATGGAAGCATGACAACGGAGATTGTTGCTCTTGTAGCCATCTGGCCAAAATGGAGTGCCTTAAATGCCTAAGGAATAGCCTAAAAGATAGCCAAAGAGAAAGTACAGGCTTTAGGGTCTATGTGGACAACAGCAGGAGAAACCATAGAGTGAGGAAATGCAAAAGGTGAAGAGGGAAAAGAACAACAGTACCAGGTACGAAGTTTTCACATTGTAATAAAAGATCACTGTGTACATTTAGAGGGAACTGGGGTCCTTTATTTCTTACAGGGAATGCAAGCATACAGCTCCCAAACTGGGCTATCTGAATAGAAAAGAAAAGGAAAGGAAGCAGAAAAGGGGGTAAAGACTATGATTTTGCATACAATTTTCTTACAAGAGTGTATAATTCTTTGTAGAGATGATACATGTTTTTTATGCCTTAGGAACTTGTGGCTTGCTTTTATTTATTTTGTATATTTTTGTTCTTTCTGAGCTTGAAAAAACTCCTATTTTATATTTTATCTGTTCCTTATTTTACCTTAAAAATTATATTTAATTATGTTATGTATCTATTTGCTTAAATATCCTCAATTATTTGCAGATTAAGGCAGAGATAATTTAAAAATAAATAAATAAATACACGTGTCTAAGTTAATTATACACCTATAACAATTAACTTAAGCACAAATGTAGTTAATTATACAATAAATTTTATATATAAATTTATAATTAGGTGTAGAGTTGCCTACATTAATTATATACACATATTTACTTGACTGTTAACTTAGGCATTTCTATAGCTAATTATAAAAAGCTATAAAATGTGTTTGTTCACCGAAAGCATTATTTAGTTCCTTTGAATTGCTCTACTTTTTTATCATCTAAATCCTAAATTAAAGAACCCCTTCAACTATTATAAACCATGCACAACTGAACGTAGAGAATGCAATCAACTTTAGGCATCATCTTAGAAATAAAATAAAGAACAAGTATTACACCTTATACCACTTAACCATAAAGAAGGAAGCACAACGCCTGGATGAACCTCTAGGTCCTGGAGGTACATTCCTCACATTTGTATACTATTCTGACTTATATAGCAGTGACATAAAAGGCTGCTACCTTGACTGGGGCCCAGTAAAGGACTCTATGTCAGGTCTAATATTCAATAAAAGCAGACTTGCCACTTGGTCTGTATGAACTGGTAGAACCCATTACAACTGGTGTATCAGTGGTGGGAAAAATGCCTTGTATTTTTTTAAGGCAAGTCCCAATGGGCAAACCACACCACAGACAATAATGGTTCTAAAGCAAGGACATTTTATTTGCAGTGAGAAATTGTACACCTTTTGAACAATAGCTACTGGTAAGTTTCTGATCCCTAGTAGAGAAGATGCTCTACCTGGCTGGGCAGACTGAACCTGATGGAACTGACCATCTAAGAATGTCTGGCCTGTCAGCATTATCTATTCTAGAGGAGAGTCCCTTTCACTTTATTCTTTCACCACTAGTCTGATAAAGGCCAAATTTTGAAAAATATCAGGTTGAGTCATATGACAATTATGTTTCTTGTAGATAAAAATGGTTAAATATAAGTAGCTTCATACACTTTAATAGAAAAAGAATAATCACACTTGTTCAGAGTTTAGTATATGCTCAGTATGACTTTCTCCTTCTTTCTTTCCTTCTTCTCTCCTTCTCCCCCTAGTTCCCTCTGACAAGATACTTAAAATCATAAGAATTTAGAAGTCAAAGGAATCCATAAATACCATCAGTAGTAGTGTCTTTCAACAAGGACTATAGCAATGTACTTTCTGTCGTATTATATGATTTGACAGCTTTATTCCTTTAAGCTACTAAATGCATTTGTATTTTTACAGCATATATTGCCTTATTTTTGTGCTTATGGTTCTTGGTTGTGATAAGAAATTCCTGGGAATTATAACCAGTCCTGATTTCAAAAGATCAGCTTACAAATGGTTAGAAAACCTTCTCTTAGAATGTCATCCAAATATCTAAGGCATTTATCAGTGGGTGTAATGGTAGAAACTTGCTGACAATAAAAAAAAAATGCTTAAAATTTAGTAAATAAAGGTTTGCCACAGATGAGTATAATTTTAGCCATATTGCAAACATTAGTCATTTTTTGGAAGCAGCCTGACTTTTGAACCATTCTTCCTTTTTGTCATTAAAATACCCAAATGACAAAATAACACCATCTGATACCTAGAATTACCACCAAGTACACTTCTGTACCACTAAAAATGCACATCAGGTGCTTGGGCAGAACTGCGGAGGAAGGACTGCCCTTGTCATCTGGCAAGTTATATAAGTATGTATGCTACTCAGAGTTAAGAAGTATTTCCCTTCAAGAGAGGGGGTAGAGGGAGATAAAAGAAAAAAGTGTACTCTTTTTTTTTTCTGCACAAGTTCAACATCAATGATATTTAATATATTTGGGAACATTATTGATATCTAAAGGCCATTTTATTAAACCTTGTTTACTATAATATTTGTAGAAATAACTGCAACTATTAAGGAAAAAATATATTTTAAGGGTTGATCATAGATATAGCTTTTTCATTTGCTTATTAAAATTTCAAAAAGTAGAATTACAGAAGGATGAAGAAAAGGGCATTAAAGAGCAATCATTTCAAGTCCTTTTATTTTACGGATGAGCAAACTGTGGCCCACAGAGGGTGATTTGATCATGTCAGTGATGGAATTGGACAAAAACTTACATCTCTTGACCTTGTGACTTATTCATTCATTACACACATGAAACAAGATGAAAAAAATTCAGCATCCAGTAGGGACCACCACTTTGAAATCAATTTGTCATTGATTGTATAAATATACTTTTTCTCAATATATTTATGATATGTAAAGCAATAGGTAGACCATTTACTAAATGTGAAAGGTAATTATTACTGAGGGGTGAAACATTGACTGTTCGTGATTATATTTTTCATAAGACATTAGTAAGCAGACTGCTTAGATATTGTTATCTTTAAAGCAAATATGAAATTAATTTCAAACTAAAGCCAGGGAATCTTAACAAGTATACAGTATAGCAGAGATGTGGGAGGAAGGAATTTAGAACAAAGAAATTAGAGGATCTGATTATTTTTTGACACATTTCCATGTTCCTTCAACTATAACTCACTTGATAAAAAGTGACCTAAAAAAGTTTCTTCTGGTGCCATCCCCTCAGCTCCCAACTGTGTCATTTTAACTAACAGAAATGCAGCCTATTTGTAACTTTCCTCCTTCTGCATCAGTTCTGATTCTTTTATAGATACTTGCTTTTATCTAGGTGTCAGATTCTCTCTAAATGATAGATTGTAATCTCAGCTGCAGAAAAAAAAAATGAAACTTTCAAAATGGATGTATTTGATTTTAAGAGATGTGGACTAGTTAGGTGGCAGCACCCACAGAGAAATGAGCCTCTTGTGAGTGGTAGCATAACGTGTGTTTTACATTAACCCTTGATTTCACGCATTTAAAAATATTTCACAAGAAATTTCTCTGTTGCATTTTGTAAAATTATTTTAAAAGTCCTTCTCCTAATCCAAAACCTCTGGCAGTTTTTAAGATAAAATGTAAATTAAGATAAATGTAAATCAGTCATTTATTCCATTTTTTAAAATATATTAAGAAGTTAATAAATGCTGTATGTTGGAAATATTTAGCAATGTGAATGAGGAATGAAGAAAATTTTCATGGAACCTGTAGTCTAACGGAGGAGGCAGAAAAGTCAACTGACAGTTAAAACATCGTTTCACAGATCTTATCATAAACCAAACCCAAACCAAACCCATTGCCGACGAATCGATTCTGTCTCACAGAGGCCCTATGGAAACCCATTGCCATTCGGTCAATTCAGACTCATAGTGACCCTATAGGACAGAGTAGAACTACCCCATAGAGTTTCCAAGGCTGTCCTGAGGAGCATCTGGTGGATTCAAACCACCAACCCTTAGGATAGCAGCTGAGCGCTTAACCAGTGAGCCGCCAGGGCTCCTTGATCTTATCACAGGAATATAGAAACAGGCTATGGGGGATAAAGTTGTGGCTTCTGTGAGACAGGAACTGTGCCGAAAAGATGCTTAGGTTTTATTAAAAAGAATGTAGGTGCTGTACTGAGCTGATGTTCTGTCCAGGGACAGATGATCCTCATTCAATAAATCAGCGAGGCATCATGTTTTCATGTTGTTGTTGATAGTGTGTAAAATAGATCTTAAAAACAAGTGGACCTAGAAGGGAAATGCAGAATAAACCAAATTATTTAACTGATTTCTCCATCTCCACAAAGTTCAAAGAACCATATTTAGAGGAAGAATCTAAATCTGTATGTGACTTGATGGGTGTTTCACATGAATAGGAAAGGAAAGTGGTTTTGGGCAGGAGAGAAGTTGGGGAAAATGTCAGATTTACAAATTCTGTTGATTCAGATTTCCCTGTGTGGTTTCATTTTAAGTTTTGCAATGGAGTTTCAGAGTATCATACTCACATTTTAGGTATAAATATTAACACAGAGACATCTTTCATAAATAAATATTCTTAGTAGTAGCAACAATGCAGTTTCTCTATTTTACAGCAGATAATTGAGAAGTGAGAGTTTTTTACACTGGGATCGTCCCACGGAATACAATGGTGATGATCATCATCATCACTACCAGTTGTTGAGACTTGTATCAGGCACTCCTTTCAATGTCCTGTATGGATAGCTCATTTAATCTTGTAACATCTCTAGTAAATGTATACAAATATTATCCATATTTTCTAGATAAAAAATGAGACCATAGAAGGTAAGTGCTTTTCCAATATCACATGCCTAGTAAGTAGTAGAAATTAGATAATCTCTTTAAGGAGTCATGTGTTAAAATCAAATTTGGGATTTAAATTTTGTTTTCAGACTTTAACAGATCTATTTTTACCAATAGGAGTATCTGTTAGAAAACATTAAAAAATCTACATTTTCTAGACTCCCTTTACATTAGAAAAATTTGGATTTAATTTTCAGAGTGCATATAACCCTGCTTTTAAATTTGATCTCGTTTAACTGATAAAAATAGCAACGACTTAGGTGAAGAGAAGGACAGCACACACTACAGGGAAGTCAGCACAATGGGACTAAACCAAAGCTAAGAACTTTCCTAAATACGATCAAACACTTCGAGGGACAGAGTAGCAGGGGTGGGGGTCTGGGGACATCTAGGTCAATTGGCATGACAAAGTTTATTAAGAAAATCTTCTACATCCTACTTTGGTGAGTGGCATCTGGGGTCTGAAAAGCTAGCAAGTGGCCATCTGAGATACATCAACTGGTTCCAGCCACCGGGAGTAAAGGAGAATGAAGAACACCAAAGACACAAGGAAAGTATTAGCCCAAGAGACAGAAAGGGCCACACAGACCAGAGACTTCATCAGTCTGAGACCAGAAGAACTGGATGGTGCCCAGCTACCACCAATGACCGCCCTGACAGGGAACACAACAGGGAGTCCCTGATGGAGCGGGGAAGAGGTGGGGTGCAGAACTCAAATTCTAGTAAAAAGACCAGACTTAATGGTCTGACTGAGACTGGAGTAATCTCAGAAAGCATGGCCCCCAGACTCTCAGTCCAGAACTAAAACAATTCCCGAAGCCAATTCTTCAGACAAAATTGGACTGGGCTGTGGGACATAAAATGATACTCGTGAAGAGTGTACTTCTTAGCTCAAGTAAATACATGAGACTAAATGGGCAGCTTCTGTCTGGAGGTGAGATGAGAAGACAGAGAGGGTTAGGAGCTGGTTGAATGGACATAGGGAATCAGGGGTGGAAAGGAAGAGTGTGCTGTCATAGTACAGGGAGAGCAATTAGGGTCACATAACAATGTATGTATAAATTTTTATACGAGACACTAACTTGAATTGTAAACTTTCACTTAAACTACAACAATAAAAAAAGAAACTAACTTAAATCGTAAACTTTCATTTAAAGCACAACAAAAAAAGAAATAGCAATGAGACATATACAATTAGGCGTATCATGAAAATACTCATTAGAAGGAAAACTGACATACACGCTTCTTTTTAAAATTACCTCACATTTATTTAGTGTTTTACAGTTGCAAAACATAAATATTTATCAGTGGTAATCTTATATTCTTTTCCTATCACAAAATTTAAAATTTCTCCAATATCTTGTTTTATTAATCCTTTTACCCTCTTTCCTTCAATTACTTGTTTTACTTTTCTATTTTGGTGAAAATTTAGCTTAAGAGTTCCAAATGGGTAGTTTTTTCCATATGTTTGGGGTGTCTGCCCCTCATTCTTGATCTCTGCCATTCCTTGTGGTTTGAGGTTCTGTCTCTGAGCTTGGAGTAGGTGTAGGTAAGGAGAGATGCTCCATACACTGAAGCACACTACCCTGGTGGCTACAGAACAACCTTCTCTATCCTCACTCTTCCTCCACCTCTTTAGCCTCTAATGACAATGCAAACGTTTCTTTAACTTGTGCCTTGAAGGACCCACAAAGTAATTTTGTTTTAAATCTCTGACTCCCACACAATGACACTTAACCTTCCGACGTCATTAACTCATCATCTGGCAGGCAGAGTTGTGACAAGTATGTCTTTGATAATCAGGTGAGACACTGCTATTAAAGAACTTATTAAGACTTGATCCCAACAATGAGAACTTGAGTCTTATTTCAGAGGAAAACACAGCAATAACAACAAAACTATCATAGAGAAATCTTCGATCAAAATCAAACAATGTGCCTCCAAATAGGCCACTTCATTTCCAACTTATCTTTTTTTTTTTAAATAAGATCTTTTTGGTAAGAAGTAACCAGTGTGGTTTGGCCAGGATGAGTAACTCGTAGGAGATTGCAAAGTAGGACGAGGGGAAGACAGGTTATTTCTCCTCCTTCTCTAAACTCATTTTGCCACAACCCACAGTGGTTGAGTTCCTCTATAGCTTCCACTTTCTGCGCACTGTGGTAACACTCTTTCTTTCCCTCACTCCTCCAGGCCCAGGGATAAAAATGGCTTCCCGTTGTTGCCAGCCCCTAGGTGCCTCAATGCCTCAGAGGAGCCCTGGTGGCACAGTGATTAAATGCTTAGTTGTGAACCCAAAGCTTGGCTGTTCGAACCCACTAGCTGCTCTGTGGGAGAAAGATGTGGCAGTCTGCTCCCATAAAGATTACAGCCTTGGAAACGCTATGGGGCAGTTCAACTCTGTCCTGTAGGGTCGCTGTGCATGGGAATTCGACTCTACGGCAATAGGTTTGGTTTTGAGTTTAGATGCCTCAAATCCCCATTTGGTTCCATTAGCTCTATGCCTGTGTAAAACATCCCGTCTTTAAATTCTAAAAATTCTATCTGAGCGTGCCATTTGTTTCTTGCTGAGACTTTGACTGATATCAACATAATTTTAAATCTTGAATTTTCCCAAACAAGTACACTAGAGCTAAAGCCTCAGTGAGCACGTGGTCTGAGCTCCTGGCTACTGGTGGGCAAACATTTGAAGCAACTATTGCCTACTATATTACAGTGATGGCCTGCCTCAGCCTGGGGTATATGTTCATTCTATATTTTCAGGCCTGTTCCTTATAACATCTCACTTTTAGAGCTAAATTTTCTATCAATTATTATGTTTATATTTGTAAATGGTGGAAAATCTAACTTAAACAAGTATTAAAGATGTAGTGCCTCATGTAATGTAAAGAAGTCTTCAGCCATGGTTCCCAGAACAACAGTTCTTTTTCTCTGCTATTTTTTGTATCTTCCTTCCTCAGTCCTCATGCTGGCTTCTTTCTTAAAGTGGTTTCCCTCGTGGTTGCAAGATAGCTGACAAGAGCAACCAGGACTACATGCTTCCTGGTTCACACTGGGGAAGAGAGCTTAGCCCCTCTCACAACTATCGAACCCAAGTCCTATGCTTTACAGTGTATAGATTAAATAATACCACAACTGACAAGAAATATTTTTTAAACAGGCAGAAGATACTGATATTATATCCAAAATTATCCAAATTTTGAATAATTGAATATAGGAAGAATTCTTTTATTTTTCCTTAAATATTAGATGATAGTTGAATATATTTAGGAACTTGACTATATTTTATTGTGAGAAATAACTTAAAACTTTTCCAACTTGTGCCAGCATATATGTATCTTTTTTTACTTACAGTTAGTCCTCAGGCCAGAGTTATCTTGTTCACTACATCACTATTACATATGCATATTATATGTGTTCATGAGAATAGCACTGTGCCAAACATTTAGCTAGTTAACAAATATATACGGAATTCACTCTGTAGGTCAAGAATGACTACAAAGTATAGAAAGATGCTAAAGAGACTGATGACATGGTCATTTGTGAAAAAAGAATGCCTCCATGTCTTCAGTTGGGCATCATCCCATCTACCACCCACATCTGGTAAAGATAAGTGGGTCAGATTCTGTACAAAAGGTGTTTCCCAAAATGTGTTCCAAAGAAAAGTAAATTTAAGCCATAGCAATAAGGCTGTATGGTGAAGTAAATTTAGGAAATTCTGGATTAAATGCTGAGTTCAAAATATTTCTTTATACTCAGATTTCTCTGAACGTCTAATAAGAAAATATGCCTTTAAATGGTCAAGAGGGTGGTATAGTGTACTGTGTTTCCCAAATATATTTATGCTATCTATGAAAACCTTTTTGAAAAGAGACAATTGTTGGAAGGACTGTACTTAGATAAATGACGTTAGGTTACTCACACTTGGATTTTATAAATTTCTATGAGGTTTGAAATCATCTATTCATCTAGCAGAAATTTAAGATTATTTGCTTTCTCCTCTTGCCTAATACAGTGAAAGGAACCAGGCAGGGTCTCCATAAACTTTGAGGCATAAACCACACGCATTTATTGACTATGTCCCATTACGCTTGGGATGCTGTACTGAATCCCTGACTTCAAGGGCTTCATATGATTTGAAAGATCAGACCAAAATAAAAAGTAAATCTACCAGGTACTGTATGCTAAATGACAAATATCAGATAAAAGTTGTTCAAGTTAGGGGGTCATCACCAAGAATAAAAAAAGTGAGAAAAAGTGTTTTGAAGAATATGTGATTTAAACTGAAACTTAAAGGAAGGATAGAGCTCGTAAGAGGACCAGGGTGAGAAGGGCATTTTGAGCTCTTCTGAGAGTGACTTCTCAGAGAGACAGGATGAGTCTTGTGAATTGCAGAGATTGTCTTTGCTGACCAGATTAATAATCAGCTTTATTCTTTATCAAAGTAGATAGAACAACTTTGTCTTAAAAAAAACAAAAACATTAAGACCAAGGTTTGTCTGAGAAATTATAGATATCACCTACCATTTAAGAACTCATTATATCCAGAATGGTTTTAAAACATCTATATGACTTTGAAAATAAGAGAAGTTATAACATTCGGAGGCATTTTGGGGCCATGCCAAATATAAACGGCTATTGGAAATTAAGAATTTAAATTAAGAATTAAAGTACTTGTCACAGAAAGCACCTCTTATTGTCAACTAATTTCAAGGTTATCTACTTGTGATAGTGGAAAATCATGAGCACTCAAAATTGTAGATTCTGTAATTTCCCTGCCTTTTGCATTTTTTCTTGTTTTCTTCTACAGGTAAGTTTTCATTTTATAGAAACACATTTCCTTCCTTTCCAGTAGCAAAGATAAAAACCTTTACAGTTCCAACAAAATGGTGCTCTAGTCAGAAGCACCACGCCTTCTCTCCACAGCAAAGATCTGAAAAGCTAAGCCAAACAGAGAATACAACAATCCTGAAATCCTAAAAACATCAAATGAAGAGATAAAGAACTCAGCCAAGCACCAAATGGAGTGAGAAAACTGACAGAGAACGGAGAGTGAGGAGAGATTCATGCAGAGGTCCCCTACCAGCTAAAGCAGCGCGGACCTGCCATCTTGGACTCTAATTGGAGACCAGCAAACAGGGGCTACAAGAAAGCAGCCTCATGGAGCTTCCAGTGGGAGACAAAACAACCGGTAATTTGCGATACACACTTTCCCACCCCCTACCCTTCTTCACCCCGACTCGGCCTCCTCTGCTTCCCGTAGCCACAATGTCTTGACCAGGAAACACTGGCTGCTTGGATTCCACACACCTGAACGGGTGACTCTCTGAGTGCCATTTGTTGGCTGCGGGTGTTGCTTTTTTCTGCTTCTTTTGATTTCTTCCTGAACTCTCGCCACCTCCCACTCCTTTTGCTCGAGTACCTCGCTCCGTATGCCATCTTTGCTTCTTCCTGAGGGGTTGCAGAGCTCCATTTGAGTGTGGAGCTGCTTCCCAGTCTGGGCTGCTGTGCTGGTGGGATCCCAGAGCTTTTGTTCATTTGTTTGTTTTGAATTGTTTGTTTGTTTTCTTTTCCTCATCTTGAGTTGAGAGCCCTTTCTGGCCAGGCAGAGCTGCATGGCAAGGAGACTCCCCCTCGGCTTCCACAGACGTGTAGAGGGAGCCCTGAGGACATTTCTTTATTCATTGGTTTTTTTTTTTTTTTTCTGTTTTTTTGGGGACATTTCTTGATCTTTTTTTTTTTTAATCTGTTTTGTTTTCTTTTCTCTCTTTTTCCCTTTTTGTCTTTCTTCATTGCTCAGTTTCTTGTCTCTCTATATCTTCCTTCTCTTTCTGATCCCTGAATACCAGGCGTTGTATGCCTCTGCGCCTTCTAGCCAGGCTGTACTACAACACCTGAGAGTGACTTCCCCAGACCTCATAGCTGCATCAGTGGGATCCCTGGGAACTTTGCGGTTCTTTAACATTTCTGATTTTTATTTGTTCATTCTTTTCTTCCTCTTCCTCTTTCTGTTTTTCTCCATTTCATAGTCTCTCATCTCTCCATTCCAATGGCAAGCTCCCCTAGCATTCTTTTTTGCTTGTTTGTATGTTTTTTGGCTCCTGTTCCTCTCTCCTCTCTCCCATATCCAGCTTAGCTCCACACATACCCATCTCCCCACTGCATCCTGCCTACCTGCACCGTGAGCTGGACATCACACCACCAAGCAGCACAGGCACGGCCTACTGGAACCTGCCCTGCACTGATTACCAACCCGCTCGGGTGGCTGTAATAAGTGCCACAAACAACCCATCCCAGTAACTCCTCTTCAGCTAGACCTGCCCTGCCGTACCATATCTGAGTGAATGACCCAGCCAGTTGGAGAAGGAGGCTAAAAGTATTGCGCCCACAGACAAACAAACAACAAAGAACACACAGTCTGCCTGCTCAGACATAGTCAAATTTTTTTTTTAAAAAGGGACGAAACAAACAAATCTACAATCAATAAACGAGAAAAATAACGACTGAATGCCCCAAAGACAGCAGACAATATCAAAACATTTACAAAAACAGCACAGGATGGTTCCAGTAGGAGTCCAAAATAAAACACCAGATGACTCTCCTCTGGAAGAAAATGCACTAGAGCTACCTGATAGGGAATTCAAATCTCTAATACTCAGAACTCACCAAGAACTGAGGCAAAAAGCTGACAAACATGAAGAAAAAATAGACATATTCATGGAAAATACGGACAAAAAATTGGAAGAACTCAGGAAAATAACGCAGGAACAATATGCCAAACTAAATTCACAACTAGAAATTATACAAAGACAACAATTAGAAATCCAAAAGA